>NC_071506.1:206339536-206642566 GCF_027887155.1 Malaclemys terrapin pileata | reverse complement strand
GAATTGATCTACTCTAATGGGTAGAATAATAATCTGTGTGGAATAAAAGTAATATCTTTCATAAATAGGGTCATTGAGATGATATGCAAATGCACCTGTACAGTTTTGCCAGTGTAGCTTAGTCCTGAGCTTTAGCACCTCTGCATTTATCTTCAGTCCTAAGCCTTTTGAGTAATGGCTATCAGTTGTGGCAAATTGTGTAGGTTTTTGTGATATGGCCAATAGTAGCAACTTGGGCTTTAGAACCACTGTTGCAAGGGGCACATACTAGTTACAATCAGGGGCTCTGAGACACTTCACTGTGATGACTGCTGTTCTCTTGCCTAGACATTGCATTGTCTTAGGCTTCTGATGCTTTGCTTGACTGCCAATGAAGTTAACATCCATGGGTTCATCTCCTGCCTTTGTTCTGTTGACTTGTGTTAACTGGGAGCAAACAACATAAGTGCTAGCATTTGCATCTGTGCTAGGAGATTTCTGCTGTGAAAGGGCCACATGTGAAAGTTTCTACTGCCATGTAGATGGCTGTGGTATGCTGGTACTGCAGCTCTCTTTAATCATCTTTACCCTGCCTACCTAATTTCCAGTTATAAGGATTCAAACAAAGGTCTCTGTTAACCATTGATAGGTACAGCTGGCTAGCTCCACTCTTTATTAGAGGTTTTGAATATTGTGTTTGTGTTTTTTGCCAGTTACTTTCCATGTTTTAAAATAGAAAAGTATCATGAAAAGATTGTTGTAGAGTAATTTCTTATTTCTTACATTTTATTTTTGAAGTTGTCAACCTCTGAGTTGACAGTGGAATGAATGTAATTCTAATAGTGTATATCACACAGACAGTTCATTAACTTGTATTTATATGAAGCCTGAATGGAGACGGAGGAAGAAAATGCCAGAATTAACATTCCATTTTACCATATCAGGATGAGAACAAAGGCAAACAGGTTCCAAGCAACCTGTGCCCAACAACCAGATGTAGATGGAGGCTGATTTACACTAAGGGTATTGTTGAAAGTATTCAAAAGTACCTAAAATATCCAGGTTTGATGTTCTGCCTTCTCATTTAATATGACTACAGTGATTCTTCATTCCAAAGGTCCCTGCCCACAGACATCAGATTGGGATATTATTCTGGAATTTTCTAAACCTCATTTACATTCCTCCCTATACAGCTTTGTTCACTAACCAGTTTGACATGACTGTACCTTTTTTATTTCAAGCCACAGTCCTCCCTGTGACTGGCTTTTTCTGAAACTGATGAACTATACTCTTGCATTAATCTGGAAAAAATAGCTGATTTAATGTTTCAGCTTCACTTAGCCTCCTTCCGAGGCAGAGCGAAATTTAGTAATGCTCTTACATTGGCTTTTTGGAAATACAGTCATGGTGAGCACTTTAGCTATGATTAACCTTTATACGTAATCTTCTCTACTGAAATCATTTTATCCGTGGAGGACAAGTTTTTTTAAAAGTTGCTATTTATTTACTAACAATCTTTTTGCTTAAATTTTCTTTCATGCAGCATTCTGAAAATAATGATTGTAGGGTCAATGGTAATAAAAATAGTTTCATGAAAAATAAGATTGCAGAAAAGTAAAAATGGTAATTGATACAAGATATCTTGTCCCTGCATTCATTATAATCTCTAGAACAGGGGTTGGCAACCTTTCAGAAGTGATGTGCCGAGTCTTCATTTAATCACTCTAATTTAAGGTTTCGCGTGCCAGTCATACATTTTAATGTTTTTAGAAGGTCTCTTTCTATAAGTCTATAATTTAGAACTAAACTATTGTTGTATGTAAAGTAAATAAGGTTTTTAAAATGTTTAAGAAGCTTCATTTAAAATGCAGAGCCTCCCGGACCGGTGGCCAGGACCCGGGCAGTGTGAGTGCCACTGAAAATCAGCTTGCATGCCACCTTTGGCACACGTGCCATAGGTTGCTTACCCCTGCTCTAGAATTTATTTTTCTGGTGCTTTTCTAGTTCATCTGGTCTCTGAGACATTCTGATATATGCAGAGGACCAAAACTTAGAAGCAGGTGTCCTTACTCATTTGAAGTCTCTTAATATTATTCCAGGCTTGTTCATTTTGCTTGGTGGGGGTGGGGGGATACTGCCTGATCTCTTGCAGTTCTAGAGGTCAAGCTGCTGGTTAGCTGGTCTGTAGCCATAGTAAGTGGCCTTGATTTTAGCTGTTTCTAAAACCTTGTATTAAACGTCAATTTTGACTTCCAAAACGCATCAAAAGTTTGCAGTAACGTTTCACTGCATTTAGATTACCTCCTTAAATGAATGAGGCTGATTATACGAGGAACATCAAGTATTACATAGTTTAAAACAGTGGTTTGGAGAGTTTCTGTAATAAATGGTTAGTGAGGCAGGTACGGAGATGGAGGGAGAAAGCCCAAAAGTACTCTTCAGCTAAGTGAGAATATATTAATCAGTTATAAAACAATTGTATCCAAACCTCCAGAGTCATGCAACCGTTGAGAAATTCATCGGGCTGCTACAAAACCTCTTTAGTCATTCTCGTTAAAGGGACACTTACAACTTGAAGTCCAATCACATTTATAAGAGTTTTATGTATTACATGTGACCTTGAGCCCCTGTGAGTTTTTTGTGGCATTTGTGTCTTCTGTTACCAGATGTGCCCATTACTTTGGGGTATGCTCATTTATTTGGGTTACTCCTCTGGGGAAGGGGGTTCTTTAACCCTGTCAATGTTCTGCTTGTGTCACTTGTATTTTCATATGGAGCTTTACTTCTCCCTTCTGCAAGTCCTCTCCCAGTGGAGCTATCCTGCAGAACCTAGGATCCCTAGGATTGGGTTACACCCGCCCCAGAACCGTATGAACACCCATACCCCCACACGTACATTAATAGAGCAAGTCTGAGCAGACCGGGTCAATCAGCACTGTCAAGCTGACCCCTTGTATGTCTCTGGACTCACTGGGCTGGAGGAAGCAGCACTTCCAAGCTGTTACCCTTATGTGTCCCAAATTCAGCACATCCCTATCCCCACTCCCCCAACACAATTATACTGGCAGTAACCTACTTGATGAGCAAACCCTACGGTATTTTGGGCGCTGCAGGGATCTTTAGCTTAGGTAAAAGAAGCGTTGCTGTAGAGTGAATGGGGGAAGCTAAAAACACCCATGAGTAAAGTTCAGCCAGAGAGAAGCAACCAACTTAGCCATAGAAGTTATTTATTGAATAATAGTGATAACTACACAAGGAGGACTAAACCAACATAACATACATGATTAAAGGCTAATACCTAAGATAGACAGGAAAACACAGAGCGAGAGAGAGAGAGAGAAGGCAGTCTCACCGCTCCCTGAAGCTTGAACTGGTCGGGGTTCCCAGATGATGGTGGTAGCTGAGGGTGAGGCAGGCAGAGTCCCCAGCACAATCAGTGAGGAGATGATGGAGTTCCAGTGGAACTGATGCCCAGGCCTTGGCTACACTGGCGCTGTACAGCGCTGCAACTTGTTGCGCTCAGGGGTGTGAAAACGCGCCCCCCCCCGAGCGCAGTGAGTGCAGCGCTGTAAAGCTGATCACTCTTGGCTATGGGTGGTGTTTTCTTCCAGGGAGCTCACAATGCAACTAGGCTGCTTCAGTATTTGGATATCAATTAAGGATTCATTACTAGAATTGATCTGATAATTGCTGAGCTGGGTGTGTGCAGACATAGGTTCATTAGCATCTGGAGCAGAGATTCCCAGGATGCAGTGCTTCCCTGCTTTTTCTGGTCCCAGAATTCAGTGTGGTTCTCTGTTCTCCATTCTGTATGTAAATTGAGATGTCTTCCTGTCCCATCTTTCATGCAGATGAGGCTAGAGGAGTTGTCTCTGCTCTCCATTCTGTATGCTAATGGAGATGTCTTAATCTTGTCACCCTTGTCAGGAGGGGTCTAGGTGTGTCTCCCAATGCCCTTCATTGCTCTCTGTACGTTTTCTTCTTCTGATGGGTTTTGGTTTAAGCAGAGGCTGGGGTGGGGGGTGTGTGTCTTTCATGAGTCCGGCTGGATACTGCACCCTGGTTCCCCAAGAACACAGAGGTCTCTGGTATCACTTCTGTTGCTGTGTGACTGACCCATGTAAATAGAAATTGACTGACTTTACAGGAAAACTGGTGAAACTGACTACACAAGTTGCTGTCAAAGAAAAAGTAAGCAAACTAGAGAAAAATGCTACTTTCCACTCTGGCCCCAGTCTTTCAGTTATAGTTATCTTGTAAGGTGTGACTTGTAACAAAAAGGTAATCCACATTTTTTTAGAAGATGACTTTTTTTAAAGTTAGAATTTTAGATCATTTTTGAATGCAGCCCTCTTAAACTTTCAAAATATGGATTTGGGATTCAGGCAAAAGAAACTATGGCTAAGGTCATACAGTGCTTTAAAAAGAGCCTGTTAATGCAGTTTAGTCCTTGTTTTCAGCAGTAACATTATATTTTGCATTCTTACATTTGCTTGTCTGCTTACTTTTCTGCTGTCTTCAACTCTTTCAGTACATTGTCAGAAATCCCCCTTTCCCTGATTTGTAGTCCTGGTGTTGGCTTTTATCAGGTTTTGGTTTAAGAACTTCCAACGCTGAGGTTGATTCTTTAAGTTTCACTGACCCTTTCCAGGACACATTTTTATCAATTTCTGGAGGTCATCAATACATCTATAAAAGGGAAGAAAGACTAATCAGTTCAATGTAATCTGAGAAAGGATGAGATGAAGTTTATTACTAGCTGAAAGAAGGCACTCTGGGCAGACGTTAACAAATCAACACTGCTTTCCTTAAACATTTTAGATAAATTTGATTTAGGATCTCACTTTCCTGTTCTCACTCTTTCCACAGATTGCTTAGGTAAGACCATATTTCCTCACCTGATTCATTCTCTCTGTCTAACATTACTGACATGTTTTAGGTGAGAATATAGGGCTGCCTGAAATTGGTCTGTTTGTTGTTTGTTGTTTTTTCCTGCTGGAAGGAGTGTCCTTGAACATTTAATAAAAACTTGATAATGTCTTTCCAGGCAGAAATCTAAAATCTATCCAGCTACTTCTGAATACTCCATAAACAGTGTTCAGTCCTTGAAAGCCAATGCTAGGGAAATTACAGTGTTGCTGTTGCCCTGATCCTTTGCCCTTTCTCTAGCATACCCTTCCTTATAAAGACCTCAAACCAGGTTACAAAGACCTCTGACCAGTTTCTCCACTTTATACATGGGGAAACAAACAGGTGAATTGGCTTGTCCCAGGTCACACCAGGTCAACAGAAAGAAGAGCTAGTAATAGATCTTGGAACTTCTGACCCACCATTCTTCTGTACTAGACTACATTCCTTTGCTATGTTTATTCTTCTAGAATTTCCCCATTGGGAACTAGTCAGACTGAAACGGTCATATGTGGTTTATGCTGACTCCTTGAATAATGTTATTAAGTAGACAAGGTGGGTGAGGTAATATCTTTCATTGGTGAGAGACACAAGCTTTCGAGTGAGATACTATTCAACTACTTTAAAAAAAATGCTAATGCAGTTGTCCCTCCACAATCCTATCCTTATTATGTACATTCACTCCATTCCTTCGTGTTCAGTCTCTGGGTTAGGCTATGTGCTAAAACTTATTCTGCCAATTTATGCACACAGAATACAGTGAAGAAATGTAGTGACCAGAAAAACTCTCAAAGCATTTTAGTCCCAGACTTGACTTGGTTAAACTGTTGTTTATATTATGACGGACAAATTATTGGTTGTCTTAAAAAAAAAAAAAAAAAAAAAAAAAAAAAAAGCTGTCGTTCCACAGAAATGCAGTAATCCCTGTGTTTGTAGGACTGAACAAAGCAGATTTTGTGCTGCTCCTTTGCTTTTGCAGCAGCAATTTATTAGTGAATCCTATTCACAAAGCTGTATTGACATATATTGATGCTGGTATGCATAGAGGCTTTGATCCTACAAAAACTTATATACTTGGTAATTGGGTGTACTCATGTATAAAGTTAATCAGGTATGTAAGTGTGGTGGGGTTTTTGTCACATGCCACAGAAATAGAAGATCTTGTTAAACCAAAGCCGTGTTTCCAAATAGACTAAAGCTCAATGTTTGTCAAATACGAAGAATACTCAATAAAGGGAATTATTTAACTATTAAACCTCTGAGAGCAAAATCTAAAAAAATAGAGAGATGGGGCGTCGGAAATGTTTTTAAGTCTCTTGTATCAACATTTGAATGTGATGATATTTTGGTAGTCGAGGATGGGGTATATTTTTGGTGAAAACCTAACAAATCTTTACCATCCATCCTAGAGCCAAAGAGTGAACGCTTCTTAAGTTTATTTTTGTGTATTAAATACAAGACAAATTAATAAACAATAGGATGCATGAACAACAAATTCATCTTATGTATAATTCACAATAGGCCTGCTAATAAAAATGCTTATATTACTATAAAAATTATATCTTATTCACATTTACTTTTGATAGTAGGTTACTGGAGGGCTTTTCTTTAGTCATAATTTTTATTAATGGGAACCACCATTACATTTTACAGTGCACAAGTTTACTCTTCTTCCAAAACCAAGAAGCTGCTGAGTTGATTGATTTTGTGAACAGTATTATGCCTGTAGTACCTGCTCCAGTATAAGTCATTGGCAGGATTGGAACTCCTAGTCCTTTAAAGGTTATGTTTGCTCCTGGAGAAGATTTGTTAAGGTGAGAGAGTTTTGGGGTTTTTTTAGGTGATATTTCCTCTATTACTCATATATTACTAAAACAGCGGTGTTGTCTGACCTGCTCTGTGGATGCATATCTGAGATCTTTGGATCCTAAAACTATTAATATAATATAAACAATATAACAGTTTTTACAGTCTGAGCATGCACTTTAAGCAATCTTGGTCAATTTCAAATAAGATTTCACAAGGCTTTCTGAAACACTGAAAAGTTACAATGCACCTCCTCTCTATAATAAACCTCATGATAATAGTGGTAAAAGGGCACAGAGTACATTATTAAATGGGGATCAATAAACCATAACCTTGTCAAACACTGCTGTTATGTCATCAGGAAGTTTCTATTGCACAATTGATTTTTAAAACAAATTATTGTACTTAAGAAAAATGTGCACAGCCGAATCTCTGATTCATGAATGTCCTTTTGTCTATAAATTGTAAGCCAGTGCAGTATGAGGCTTTGCTTCTAATTCATAACAGTGGTTTTACATTTACCAAAACAAGATGGTACATTCATGCAGCAGTTGTTCTCCCCCACCTTGGTAATCCCAGAATATCTCTCATTTCAAATTCTTATCTTCGTTAGCAGAGGTAGATGAGCAGAATTCATTAATCCTCACACGTTTTCAGGATCCAGTGTGATGACTATGCAGATACACTGTATGTAGATGTATAAAGTAAAGAGACCTTACGAAGTTGTTTGCAAAAGAAGTAATGTCAAGGTTTGGGGGTTTTAATCTCAAAGCAGCAATTGGACATAGTTTATGGAAGTATATGCACATCATCTACCCTTTGCCACTAAGATAAATTTACCATATGTAGCCCTTCAGAGAGCTTGGTGAGACATTACTGAGAGTGTATTATCACCATCAAAGGGTGAAATGAAGGCCGAGAAGTTAAAGGCACAATTGCTCTCTACTTTTGCAGGTGGATGGAGCTACAAATAGGTTGTTTACAAGAGATTTCTAGCTCTGCAGCATGCTCCCTCTTCTCCTTATAACTCCGACAACATCCACAGAAGCCATGCTATCGTGGGAGAAGAAATGGGTCAAACAGATACGTGGATGCACTCCACAGAGCAACCATGTGTGTGCATCAAGGAAATTACTCCATGATGACTTTATAGTAAACAGGAAATGGGACACTTTATTTTGGTGAATTTTTTTTTATTTCAGAGGTCTTCTCATGCTGATTTTAGCTGAGGAAAAGTTCAGCATGTATGATAATATAAAAGGAAATCTTGATTTTGCTATCTTTTGTTATAGATGAAGAACCAGAGCCTGATGATGGAAAAATTGTGTTCAAGAAGCCAAGTAAGCGTTCATCAGAAGAGAAATTTTCGGGCCTGACTGCAAGTTCCAGTAAGAAGAAAAAAGAATCAAAGAAAACTAAGAGGGACTCAACACCCCCTCAGAATGCAGCTAAACAAATTAAAAATAGCAGCCTCCTCTCATTTGATGATGAAGAAAATGATGATTAGGAGTTGTGCATGTTTTTGTTTTGCATACTTTCCCTTACAAGCATTAGAGCAAAAATGAGGTGCATCTTTTAGGTGGAGACTTAGGGCTTGCTTCTCCTTTTACTCTGGGGTAAATCCACTGATGTCAGAGGAAGACCATATAAAACTGGTGTGAGGTGAGAGTCAAGCCCTAATTTTTCAGTTCAGATGGTACTGCATGCACAGTATTTTGGACTGTATTTTTAAAAGAGAACTTAAATGTGTGTGCAAAATAAAACCCATACAAATGGCTGTTTAAGATCCCATATATTAGCAATATACTTGTGTACATGTAAAACTTATTAATACATTTGCAAACAAAATATTTTAAAATCATTTTCCCCATTTACATTTTTTTTTCTGTTTTCCAAGTGGCCAAAGACCTGAGTTCATAGTTGTATATTTTTGTCCTGTTAGAGTTGACCTCCCTAACAGTCAAAACAGTATAAAAACTTGGAGACTAAAATCTTTGACCTTTTCTCAGGTACAACTTGAAATCTCCCCCCTCCCCAATATGTATGGGCTGAATAACTGGGTCTGTGTCTTGTTGTCTTTATGTGTATGACTCAGCACCTAGTAAAGCCATGGGAATTTTGATTGCTGTCCTCAGTGGATGCAGATGAAGCCTGTAAGCACTGACTTCAGTGGAATTGCTCTGAATAAGGGTTACAGGATTGGATCCTTAGTGATTGCATCAGATCTTGCACAGGAAAGAAATCTCTGAACTGTGAACTTGGAGATTATGTAGGGAAAGCCATTTAGTCCATTTTGGATACCATGGTGATGGGCTATGCATAAAAAACTGGATAGAAAGTATTTTTTTTTGTAATTGTCTATGTATTCGTGATTATTTGGGATCTCAGACAGCTTGTAAAATATTTCATTTCACTTTTAAGCTATAGAAAACTGTTTGTTTAGAGTAGAAACATTGTAAGCAGGAACTGTTGTGGAAAGCTGCAGATTTTATAGTATGAGATATAAAATAAGTCATGAAGTTGTGTAGCTGGGACAATATCTAATTTGTGAACTCTTCTACTGTCGCGTACAGCGGATGAAAGTGACCATTCTTAAATGGCTTACACAGAAAGGACTTGCTGAGATTCAAGATAACATTGAGAGCTGATGTGGTTTCCAACAACAACAAAATCCTCTTGAAAATACTATGTCCTTTGAAACTGTTTGGACGTATTGTATGTTCTGTAATTATATGTAACCAGGAGCTGATAGTAGACTGATGCAGAATTATAGGATAAAAGACCAGGAACCCATTTCCTTGGTTATGTGACAGAACATGTGAAATGAATGGGAATGCAGAGCTTCATTAAGGAGCTGATCTAAAGTTGCTGTGTGAGACAGCTATTTTTAGTTTAACTCTGTTAATATTGGTATTAAAACATTGAATGTGTGATAAATAATTTTATCTTTTGTGCATGTTTTATAAGTGGTCAAAAATGTATTTATATTATTTCAGTAGGTGACACGGTTATCTAATCCATCTGATTTGAAGCACTCTAAATCAGTGAATATGCCCATAATGAAAATTTATGCTGTCATACAACACCTGCAGTGATCCCAGTACCAATGTCTCAAAACAATATTTTCTAATATATGTAATTTAAATGGGAATGTCACTAGTGCATTTATGGATTTGGTTTGAATTTTTCTAAATATGTTTTCTGCCCATATTTAGAACACATATCAAAGAAAATCACAGCAAATAGTTGGTAAGTTGTGTTGCAACTAGTGAATTATGTGCACTAAAAATTCATTTGAGTCAATTTTTTTGGAAAACTTAATATGATAATGAAAAATCTTGTTTAAAATATCTACAGCATGTTGCCATGAACATTTCAACATATATTTCTTGGACTGAAAAAATAAATACTTTAACTCAGTGGCTCTCAATCTGTCTAGACTACTGTACCCCTTTTAGGAGTCTGATTTGTCCTGTGTACTCCCACGTTTCACCTCACTTAAAAACTATTTGCTTACAAAATCAGATATAGAAATACAAGTGTCACAGCACACTAGTACTGAAAAATTGCTTATGTTCCCATTTTTACAATATAATTATAATGCAGGCAGACCTTGGACTTACAACACATTTGGTTCCTAAAAATTGTGTTGTAAGTCGAAACATCATAACTTGGAACCGCAGTATGCTCCATTGCAGGACCGAGCGTCATAAGTCGAAACCAATCGTCGTAGTTCGAATCAGGGTATCCATTCAGAAATGTCATAAGTGCCGTTCATCGTAAGTTGAACATCATAATGTCGAGAACTGCCTGTAAAGCAATTGGAATATAAATATTGTACTTACATTTCAGTGTATAGTATATAGAGCAGTATAAATGTCATTGTATGAAAGCTTAGTTCATACTGACTTTGCTAGTGCATTTTATGTAGCCTGTTGTAAAACCAGGAAATATCTAGATGAGTTGATTTACCCCCTGGAAGACTTCTCTGTATTCTCAGGGGTACATGTATCCCTGGTTGAGAACCACTGCTCTAACTCACTAAAACCCATTTGAAAGAATGAGTTAATCTGTGAGTACAGCAGTGCATACTTAAACTTTTCTGGACCTATTTGTCAGTTTAAAAATACTCTTTACATCTTTCTCATACAGCCTGAACACTCTTCACATTAGCTGCAAGGCAGTTCCAGGGACATGGTTATCAGGAGATAAATGCTTGCCAAGGGATCAGAGGGAATTTGGATTTACCTAAAAATTAAAGAGAGCCACAGATTCTGCATGTTCAAAATAAGACTGATAAGTTGTTTGAGCACAGTGAATAAATACACTTAAATAGAGCTGCTTATTGTGTAGTGAAAGAAATTTATAAGATTGAGAGAAGAATTATTTCGAAGTATTAAGTGTATTTTTGAGTCATCAAACCCTACTCATTTGGTACAGTAATAGATGCACAGGCCACTAAAATGCAATTAAATTGAAGTGGGCTTGCCAGTTTACTGGGAAAATAACAATGAAAGTACATGCTGGTCTTGAGGCAATATATCAGGGAAAGGAAATATAAATATAGAATCCCAACTTCTTTCCTTTACTCTACTCTAAGTTTTATAGAATTCCAAGCAGGAGAACTTTGCATTATTTGTATTGCACCTACCGCTAACCATATAACTAATTGGATATATTTCATTGGAAAGTGGAATGATACACAAAAAAATTTAGGTTTCAGAGTAGCAGCCGTGTTAGTCTGTATCCGCAAAAAGAACAGGAGTACTTGTGGCACCTTAGAGACTAACAAATTTATTAGAGCATAAGCTTCCGTGGGCTAATGCATCCGAAGAAGTGGGCAGTAGCCCACGAAAGCTTATGCTCTAATAAATTTGTTAGTCTCTAAAGTGCCAAAAATTTTTTGCTAATTAGACATGGGAATTCACTACACTTAATGTGACACACCAGGAGAATTAGACACACTATTAGCTCAAAATGACACCTGCATGGGAACTGGAACTCAATCCCTGGCTCTCTCACTGGCCTGTTTGGTGATTTTGTGCAAGTATGATGTGGTTTACTCTCCCCACCAGCCCTGAAAGAGATGAATTAGGCCAAGTGGGCCCAATCAGCCAATTAAGCTGCAAAGCAGGGAGATTTAGGTCATGTGGAGGTTGGCAGGGAGGAAGTTTGCAATCTCTTTTCCTCAGGTAAGGGAGAAGGAAGTGGAGAGAAAAACTGAGAAAAGGGATAGGAACCCATGAGGTTTACCTAATAGGCCTAAGAGACAGGGGTCTGACTAGGAAAGCTGATGGGGGGAGGGGGGGAGCTTAAAGAAGCACAGGAAGAAGTAGTCTAAGGAAGAGAGCAGTAGGGTTGAAGTCTTAGTCTTAATTGCTCACTATAGAGCCCTGGATTGGAACCCAGAGTAGAGAGTGGGCCTGAGTTCCCGTACCATCCGCTGGAGCTGTGAATGGGAAGACTGCCTAAGTCACTGTGGGAGTGACACAATCAGGGCAGCAGGCATGCGGACTGCTTGTGCTGAGGGACTTTGCAAGACTCCCATGGAAGGGGAAATCACAGTGTGACTTGGGAAGGCACAAAGCAGACCTACTGTGGCTCCATGAGCGGGAGAAGAGCTGCAACGATGGAAGAGAAGAAAGGGAGTGCTGAACCGGGCAGAGCTGATCACCAGAAAGGGGTGCCATCCAGAGGTCAGTAGAGTGCACTATGACAGGCAGTCACTTCATCTTTCTCTGGGGGAATATGGTATCTATCTCCTTTGTAGGGTGGATTGAGATCTATGGATGAAAAGTGCTACAGAATAGCTAGGTTTTATATTATTTGAGGATATTATTGGGCAGACACTTAAGACAGGTTGCCTAATATGGAAATCTCTTGCACAGGTTTCACTTTTTGATGTTTAAATAAAGGCTCCAGGAACTTTTCTTGCTTCATCTGAGACAATGAAACATTCATTGGTGACCATGCTAGTAGTTCTTCTACTTATTTAAGCAGTAAGTTGATACTAGCCCAGCAGACAAGAGCAGCACTACTATGATCGATACTTAGGTTTGAGAGTTATCTTGGGCTTCAGTGTGTTTCTCTGTCAGGTTGCAGAACTGGAACTGTCTCACCTTTCTTGAGCAATTCCTAGCAGTTGATTTCAGAGCAGCCCTGGTGCTAGCCTTGAAGGAAGCTGATTGCTCTGTCTGCAGAAGGAATAGCACCTTTGTCTAAAAGAGAGACAATGGAAAAAATAGAAGTAAAACGGTGAGAATCCTCAGTATGCTGACTGGTCAAGCCTTATTAAAAGCAAATACATGTGCCAAAGCAAATAAGAAAATGGTAACAGTGGGGGGACATTTCCCAAAAGAATCCGCTCCTGATTGTATATTTCAGTTGTCTCGAGGTTAATTTTATCTCCAAGTAAGACCAAATAAATCAACGAGGACATGTAAATGATTTTCACTGGACTAACCAGAAGTTAGAACAAGAATCCTATTCTTACTGTGTCTATATCATAGAATAATAGAATATTAGGGTTTAAAGAGACCTCAGGAGGTCATCTAGTCCAACCCTCTGCTCAAAGCAGGACCAATCCCCAACGAAATCATCCCAGCCAGGGCTTTGTCAAGCTGGGTCTTAAAAACCTCTAAGGATGGAGATTCCACCACCTCCCTAGGTAACCTGTTCCAGTGCTACACTTTCTAAAGGAAACACCATATGCTGTAAAAGGTGGCGAGAAGAGTGTGCTTTGAGCATGCCAGGAGCACCAGAAGCCTGTATTTAACTGTGCTTTAAATATTCTTGATAAGCTTCAATACTTGTTTTTGTTTTCATTTACAGTGCTTTAATGTATAATCCTGTTAAGAAGATGCAGATTTATAATGAAGCAGGACTGTCATTGTTTCAGTTGAAAATACAATACAGAAAAGGGAAATGGTGATGCTTCATATGGTTACAGAGGTCTGATTTCATTTTCAAGGACACCTGGCATGCTTGAAAATGAGTCATTACCTTTGGTGTAGCACAAGAGGTATGATATACAGTCTCAGCAAGTATTCTCCAATGAAGCCAGTTAATACAGTAACTTGAACCTTGATCATGCTATCCTGTTTCTCTCTCCCCTGCCAAAAACCATGCATGAAGTGGATGCTCTGTGCACTGATCACACAAAAGGGGTGGAATATCAGCTGCCTCTGCAGCACCATGCTGCTATCTCCAACCCCATATTGAGGTGATATTCATTTTTAAGAAGAGATTTTCCCCCTTTAAGTGAGTTCTAGGTGCTGTGAATAGCAGGAGTACCCACTGGAATTAGTATAGAGGAATAAGATCTCTGTGTGAATGGCAGTGTGCTGCAGTGATCTCTCAGGATCTCAAGGATAAATTAATTCTTGGGTCCAGGCTCCTGGTGGCAACCTGACTCCACCCACTTTGCCCCATGGAACAATTTGGTGAAAACTCCATGAGATTGAATTTGTGGAGTTTTCCTCCCACTTAATCCCCTCCTGTAGGTTTTCCATGAAGGGACAATTCAGTTCCCATTTACTGCAGTCATGTCTTTCTATCAGTTTATCAGGACAGCTTGTCATCTGAACTAAAGTGACAGCTAGCAGTAGCATTAAGCACTGGTCAACTTCCATGTGGAGAAAGGGCATGTACAGTAAAGTGGTTCTGTTGCCACTCTAGTGTTGATGGTGAAAGATTCCATTCCCCTTGGCACCCACATCATTCCTTATTGCAGAGATTCTCAAACGGGGCTCTGAGCCCTCAGGGCGTCACAAGGTGGTTACATGGGGGTCATGAGCTGTCAGCACTGTGGGGCTGACAGCCCTGAGACCCCATTAAATTAAATTACCCACCCACTTTTAATTTATAAGGGGGGTCATGCTCAGGGGCTTCCTGTGTGAAAGGGGTCACCAATACAAAAAATATGAAAACCACCGCCTTGGTGTAATGCCAGTTTACTAGGGCTATTTGTAGTAGGGAGAATTTAGGCCACAGTCTTATATTCTGTAATACACATGAGTTAGTATAGGAGGTTGTTGTAGAAACGCCACTGGGTAACAGTGATCACTGCACAATTTTAATTTTGATATCATGAAAGCGAGTTACTTCCTTAGACACAACACCGTAACAATGAACTTTGAAAGGGCTATGAGGATTACAATTAGCAGACTGAAGGGCACAGTAAAATACTTAAAAAACATATGATCTGCCTGGAAGCTATTTAAGAACATCATATTATAGATGCAGATGGTTTGCATACCTCTGAGCAAAAGCATGTAAAGGAGGGAGAGTGAAAGTGGCATGGTTACAGAGAGAAGGATGGAGTACTTGTGGCAGCTTAGAGACTAACAAATTTATTTGAGCATAAGCTTTCGTGGGCTACAGCCCACTTCTTCGGATGTATAGAATGGAACGCACAGAAGATATTTATACATACAGAGAACGTGAAAAGGTGGAAGGATGAGTATAGTAAGACTAAATATGTATTCCTAAACAATAGTGAAAACCATCCCTGAACATCACAAATCGAATGGAACATAGATAGTCTTGGTAACGTACAGAACAGGAAAGAGACAATCTGAACAAAAGATGACAGCCAAGATTTTCAAAAGTGACTAATCACCTTGGGCCAGGTTATTATTTATATTACTGTAGTGCCTAGGAGACCTAGTCATGGTTACGGCTATGATTATGTCGCGGAAGTCACAGAAGCCGTGGCTTCCAGAGACCTCCATGACATTTTCTGCTTCAGCCCTGGGGCCACAGGGCTGGAGCTGTCAACCAATGGGGGCCCCAGAGCTCTCGGCTGCGGCAGGCTCCCAACAGCTGCCAGCCCTGGAGCTCTGAGCTGCCATGGGTGGGGGGCACTGGGGAGCTGCCAGCCAGAGCTCTGAGCCAGTGCTGCCGCAAGGGGACCCTGCAGCTCCCAGCCACTGTGGGTGGCAAGGGGACTCTGGAGCTGCAGCAGCGATGGGTGCTGGACCCCCCACACTCCATTTTGTCACAATTGTTGTTAGTAAAAGTCACAGACCGGTCACGGGCTTCCATGAATTTTTGTTTATTGCCCGTGACCTGTCCGTGACTTTTAAAATAACTGTGACATAATCTTAGCCTTAGTCGTGGTTGTGCTAGGTGTTTGTGCAAACACAGAACAGAAAGATGATTACTATCTTAAAGGGGCATGATTTTCAGAAAAGGCCAAGCCCCTGCCGTCTAAAAATCACGCCACTTTGGATGAGTCTTCATTAGAAAAAAAGTGTGTTCTTAACTCAACCTAACATGAGGGTAAAAATCTTAATGAAGACAAGGCAATTTGAAGTTTTCACACAAGTTAACAGGTTGAGTTAAAGGCTCTGGGGAAGCCTAGGGTTTACCTTGACCTGCTAACATATGTTAAAACTACAAACTGCCTTGTCTTCATTAAGATTTTACCAAGATGTTAGTTAAGAACATGCCTTTTTTCTTCATGAGGGCAAGGCCTTTTAAGACCTAAAAATCACCAGTAATTTTTGAAAATCTTAGCCAAAGGATATAGATACACCTCTACCCCGATATAACGCGATCCGCTATAACACAAATTCTGATATGACATGGTAAAGCAGTGCTCCGGGGGGGGGCAGGGCTGCGCAAGATCAAAGCAAGTTCGATATAACGCGCTTTCACCTATAACACGGTGAGACTTTTTGGCTCCCGAGGACAGCGTTATATTGAGGTAGAGATGTATAACAATAAATACATTTTAAAAAAATCTACAAATATATTAAAAGGAAGAAGGGCAAATGTGGGACAAGCTTCGGCCTGGAACAATGTTGGCACAAAACAGATGCTTGCTATGTGATGAAAGTGAAACAGGGATTTACAAAACTTTTTGTATTGATGTAGAAATAGGTCTTGAACAAACATTTTGTAGTGATTTAAAAAAAACTGAATATTTTGATTGATTAAATGAAAACTGGGACATTTCATCATGTGTCCCCAAAGAAGTTCTTGGGACAGCATGACATTGTCTCCAGAACAGGAACTGTCCTGGTAAAACTAGGACATGCTCTCTTCAGGCTTAAATAGAGAAGAAATGGGAGAAGGGATGGAACCGCTGTTTTGGAAATATATATTTGATCTGCACCATTAAGATGGGACTGGAGCATAAGAATCATACTGTTTTATTTTGGCCAGTAAAACTAGCAAAAATATCATTTAGCTGCCAGTCTCTCCCTTTTTCCTCTGACATGCCATCTATCTATAGAGAATAAATTAAACATCATTCTAATCAGCTCCAGTTTTGTAATTTAGGGGCTACAAATAATTTATGGAGTACTGGATGGAATTTAAATCAGTTTTATGATTGTGGTAAATTATTGCAGACAGACTAAATTTGTATGGAAAACCAACAGACTTCAAGCTATTTAGATTCTAGTGGACAACAACCAGATCAAACATTCAAGGCAGGCATTTTCAAAGGCACCTACGGTAGTCAGGTGTTCAATGCCGGTGGAATGTTGATGGAAGTTGGGCATCCAACTTCATTAGGCTCCTTGAAAATTCCAGCCTTAAATGTTTTTTTTTTAATGATGCCAAATGGTTTTAAGTAATTTGTAAAAATCAAAATTAGAAAAAGGACAAATTAAGAGCAATAATTTAATTTAATTGGGTTTTGCTTAGCCTCTACTTAAAAAGATACTAACTTGTAAAGTCTAGTTCAAGTGACTCCCGGGCCCAGAGCAGTGACTACATACTGGATTGGGTGGTACTTATCAGATTTCCCTCTGCAACATCAGCCTTGGCCGCTGGTTAGGACCCATTAGTATGTATCTTGATCTTTATATCAGTCAGAGGCTGTATTTGTGAGATTTACCCTGCTTCCAGAACAAAGGATCAGTCTTATAGTACAATATAGTGATTGAGGCCCTTTAATTTTTAGTGAGATCACTTTTACTTCAACGTGATACAGTTCTGAACTAAAAGTCACATGATTAATAAACTTCTGCATATTTTCAATACTAATATAGAGGAAAATTAATTCATAGGCAGAAGGTCAACAGAGGATCTATGAAGCATTTATGTCCCACTTCACACTGTTTTGTACTTAAGGGGGACTTGTGCCAGCCTGCACAGGTGAGTGAATTTCATCCATGGAAAGACAATATTTTGGAGTTTTTTCATTGTATCAAACCGAAGAGAGTTTATTAACATCTCCAAGCCACAAGCTGATTTTGTTTGTTTCATTGTTCGGGCATGTTTTCGCCATCCAAAATAAATTGTGTCAGATCATTGAAGGCTTGGACTTCATACACTACAAGTGAATGGGAATAACTTTATTGAACACATTTACTCTGGCATGACATCCAGGGCCAGCTCCAGGCACCAGCCCACCAAGCATGTGCTTGGGACGGCGCCTGGAGGGGGGCGGCGCAGCGGGGCCCCGGCCGGGCTCGCCGCCCTCCCCCCGGCGCTCTGGCCGCCGGGGAGAGCGGAGAGCCCAGGCCGGGCTCTCCGCCTGCCCCCCGCGGCACTCCGGCCGGTCGGGGATTGCGGGCCCACGCCCGGGCGCCCTCCCCTGCTGCGCTGCTGCTAGGGCGGCAAAAAAGCCAGAGCCAGCCCTGGTGACATCGGGCCAAATTCTCTGTTGCTGTGACTCTATTGGTCTCAGTGAAATTACAGCAGCAGGGAAACTATGATACGGAGCAGATGTAACTAAAACAAATTCCCCAAATCCTTCCCCCCACATAGGTAAAACCTGGTAAGGATTTTTTGGGTGTAGCCTTTACCTT
Source organism: Malaclemys terrapin pileata (assembly GCF_027887155.1). NCBI lineage: Eukaryota > Metazoa > Chordata > Testudines > Emydidae > Malaclemys > Malaclemys terrapin. The sequence goes on along the minus strand of NC_071506.1, from coordinate 206,624,108 downwards.
GGTTGTTCCCAACTCCTGATCAGGAAGACAGATGTGGTCTTTCTAGGATCTTACCATTACATTTAAAAGGCAAAGTATGCTATAACAGTGTCTGGAATCTGACTTGAACTGACAACATCCAAGAAATTCAAAGCTTAATGTTGGCACCCCATCCTTAAATAACCCAACATGACTACCATTTAATAGGAATTGCAGCATACATTGTAAGAATTATAAAACAACCACCAATTGTTCTCAGACAGTGTACTTAGGGGTGATACAACTAGGTCACTTGTGTCCAGATCCTGATCTCAGTTACACTGAGGAAAATACAGAGTAACAGTACTGAAATTACTGCAGCTTTACACCAGTGTCCCTGAGATCAGAATCTTACCCAGGCTGAGAGTAGTCCCTGTGAATTTGCTTGCTCTTATCTCTTCAAATCAAAGATATAATAAGCATCATTTTTTGGCATTTAACATTCTAGGTGGGGTTAGTCTCATTTACTAACCCATCATAGTTTGACCACATGCTATGCTTCCACTCACTTATTTCATTGCGTCCTTTCCCAGTTCAATTTATCATCAGTCCAGTGCTCTGTTTCACCATGTAGCTGTGTGAAATCACTAATATTACATTTTATGCATTCAGTACATTTCCCCCTCTTCCTCAGACAGTTTGTATTCCTCCTGCTGCTTTTCTGTTGCTTGTTCTTTTATTCCTGTTGATAACTTTCATTTCGTCTCCTTTTTGCATCTTTCCCTTCCAGCTGTGCTTATGTTACAAACTGCAGTTCAGCAGTTTAGCAATTGGACTCTGTCCAAATATTACCAAATGCCACATATTTTAATATCAGGCAGAGCAGCTTGAATTCTCTTCATCATTACAACTCTTCGGCATGTTTTCAGTGCCAGTGCAAATGGGGAAAAAAGTTAGATAAATAAAAAGAAGGGACCCGGGGAAAGGAAGCTAAAATACTTGGGGGGAGGGGGGGTTGGACCACTTTCCCCCTGATTTTAAGCTTGTATTGCATGACCCAGATGCTCAGCTAGTGTAAATCAGTGGAGCTACACCAGCTTACACAAGATGAGGCTCTAGCAACATGGCTTTAGTGACCGGTGGTGCTTCTGTGTTCAGCTTGTGTTTATGCAGTGACAATCACCAGGCTGTGGTGCTCATATATCATGAGTCAGGCCTCTACAAATCAGGAGATGGTCTTAAAAACTTGAGATTTTTACAGTAATTCACTTTGGAGTTTTATTTAATTTTAAGCCTTTAATGTTCATGTTTTCAAGATTTTGGCCACAACCCTCAGGGCGAGAAATTTACTTTTTATTTTTTGATTACAACTGTAATTCTCACATAATCATACGGCTTCAGGAGCTGGAGTTTTAAGAAAAACACCACATATCACAAAAGTTGGCCACACTGTCATTTGTTGTCCTGTCATCAAGTTGTCTTATCTGGTATGGACTGAGAGGGTTGCCATTACTTTCTTACAGATACCATAATAGTCAGCAAGCCCTACTGCCTCCCTTTCCCCTGTGCTTCATTGGTCACCCTTGACTCTTGCATACAGATTGGCCACATTCATTGATCTTCCTGGCTTTTGAGCATGCCTGCCATTGACTTCAGTAGGCTTTAGAGCAGACCGGTAGAGTGCCAAGAGCAGTTTTCTATGGCTGTTTCACTTTAGGCTTACAGTAGGTGTAAGTGCTTTAGTAATAAAACTTCCAGGAGATGAGTGGAGGACAAACCTGGCAGAGTTTTGTCCAGATCACCACCACCTTCCCCCCAAGATCACATCATCATCTTTGTAGTGCATTCCCTATGTGCATTCTTCATGCTTAACTGTCTGTGCTTCAGTGTACTCAGGGGATGAAATACATCCCTGGGCAGTGAGCCTGCACAAAGTCCATGCACCCCTTAAGACACAGGTAAGGTACATAGGCCTTGTCCTGGCCTTCTACACAGGGAAGAATTTCACCCAGGGTGAGCTTATGAATGCTTCCTTTTTAAGTGTCTTGCACTAGTTTCACTTTTCCTCTCTTGGGTGCACAGCACATCAGATGGGATTATTTGATTACAAAGAGGAGTTGAGGTTCTTTGCGCTTTTGTTACCACTGCCATTGAGAGGAAGGATGGTCTTGTTGTTCAGACCCCAGACTGTGCTCTGGAAACTCTAGGATTCAATTCCTAGTTCTGCTGCAGACTCCCTCTGTGACATTGAGCAAGCCCCTTAGTTGCTCATTGTCCCCATTTTACAGTTCATCTATGTGTTTGTCCAGCATCTGTCACTGAGAAGCCCTGATCTGGGTTAGGGCCTAGTATTGGAGTATACAAACCATGCACTGATAAGCAAGGGGTTAAGCAGCTGCTCTGGGACCAGGCAGCTCCCCTCTGCCACATCTGCAAAGTGCGTATGGCTTGGAGGAGGAGCCCAAAAAGTAAGCAGCTCAGGGCAGCAGCCAGCGGAGGTGAACTGATCTACACCCTGAGCTCCTGAGAAGGAGCTATGCAGGAGCACCCGCTGCCTGACACCGGGCTGTAGCGACACTGCCAAACTCAAAGGGATGGGACTTGTGAGTCTAAGAAGGTCTGAGCCTTTGTTTGATTCCCAGTACTTTACCGGTTGGGAAAGAGTGATCCAGGGAGGTAGCAGTGTAGCACTTTGGTGGTACAGGACTTATCTGCTTACACTGTGCCCTAGATCAGAACCCAGTGGAGAGGGTGGGCCCAGGTTCCCCTACCAACCTCTAGGGAGGTTCTGAAGACAGAAGCTGACCCCTGATTTGGGGAGTCTAGGGAAGAGAAGGCCTTGCGGAGAGAAGGTCAAGATCCTGAGACCTCAACCCAGGAGGTGAAGGAGCCCCCAAGCCCCCTGGCCTAACCCAGAATGCTGGACTTTTTATATACTCTGAAAAGGGCAGACATAATCCACGTGACCTGGCCGAGGGCTGAGTCACAGAATGGGCAGACCACTGCAGGAAGAAGAGAACCTGCCATGCCATGCCCAACCACTGGATGATGCCTACCACAAGTGATCCCTGTAGAGGCCTCTGGGCTGGTACTATAATACAAATAATAATTTATAAATTCATAAAAGATTTTTAAAAGGACTTTTAATCATTTTAGTCACCTAACAGCAATCACTGAAACAGTTGCAGTTATTGCTGAGAAGTAAGTATATAAAATGTTTTCGGACACAATTGAATCCTATAAACATTTAATTCCTTTATCAATAATTCTAATAAACAGGTTTCTGTGTACACTCACTGTCTCTTTTTTCTTCTTCCCACTCCTTCTATTATATACCACATTCATTTCCCTTCTGGACAGCTGTGGATTTGTTCGTATACAAATTAATTTTGGTATTGACTGGCATGAATGCTCTGCGGAGGAGAATAGCATTGCTATTCATACCTCAAACTAATCAATATAACTATAGAGGAATAAATATTTTTTTAACTGAGCAAGCATCCGGTCTAGTTTTATTTCATTTTTCCTAAAACACTGTGGGCCACATACCATCCCCAGTGACAGTAAATCTGTGTAGCTCCATCACAATCCATTATGCTAATTTACCCCAGATGATAATCTGATCCATCTTGGTTTATTTATTTATTTTAAATGGTAGTTTATTTATCCATGAAAACTTACCTACTATCTGTCCTCCACTAGTTTTCAGTGAGATGCTGCTGGCTCCTGCTGCTGACTGGCAGCTCCAGTCCCCTTGATGGTCCCTGAGCAATGCTTCTGTTTTCTCTTCTCCTCCTTTGTTGCAATGGCTCACAGTGGTAGTAGCTAGTCTGGCTCTTCCTCCTTGCTCCAATTGCTTCTATCCATTTCCAGGCTCTTCTTTGCTAAGGATAAAGAGCATCAATAGGATTTTTGGCTGGCAGCGTTCTGAAGGGATAAAAGTAGAGATGGGTCTCAAGGAGGGAGCTGAAGGATAGAATGGTGGCTTTATGAATTCATACAAAGGGAGCACTGCATAGAAGGGGTGACAGAAGATGCAAACGCACTTGTGGGAGAAGTTTTAAGCTTAGAAAAGAGATGGCTGAAGGGTGATATGATAGCTGTCTATAAAATCATGAGTGGTATGGAGAAAGTGAATAGGGAAGTGTTATTTACCCCTTCACATAACACAAGAACCAGGGGTCACCTGATGAAATTAATAGGCAGCAGATTTAACACAAACGTAAGTACTTCTTTACACCACACACAGTCAATCTGTGGAACTCATTGCCAAGGGATGGTGTGAAGGCCAAAGTACAATGGGGTTCAAATTAGAACTAGATAAGTTTATGGAGGATAGGTCTGTTGATGGATATTAGCCAAGATGGCCAGGGATGCAACCCCATGCTCTGGGTGTCCCTAAACTTCTGATTGGCAGAAGCTGGCACTGGATGATGGGATGAATCACTCAATAATTGTCTTGTGCTGTTCTGTTCTGTTAATTCCCTCTAAACTACCTGGCACTGGCCACTGTTGGAAGACAGGATACTAGACTAGATGCACCATTGGTCTGACCCAGTCTAGCCATTCTTACGTTCTTAAGTGGACAAGCAGGTGGATGATTGATTATGGACTGCAGGGAGCAAATCAGTAAGATAAAAGAACTGAGGGGGTGAGTTGTAAAAGGCTTTGAAGGTGAGTTAAGAAGCTTAAAGTTAATTTGATGTAATGATTCGGTGTGATGACATGGATAGAAGCATGGACAGGGAAGATGATTTTGGTGGCTGCATTTGGATGGGCCGCAGGGAGAAGGCAACGTGGGTGTCAGGGTGGCCAGAGAGCAGGAGTTTGCAGTAGTTGTCAACTTGGGAGACGGTGAGGGCCAAGAAGAGAGTTTTAGCTGGGGGGACAGGATCTCTTGCCTTGTTTATATAAAATCTTGATTGGGGAGAGAGGAGGAAAAAAATCTACATTTTTCCTAGAGATGTGACCAAGCTGTAACATTTGTGTGAAGATTAGGATCCATACTTAGCTGAAGTTCAGAGGTGGGTCAGGTATTGGGTGTTGGTTTGCCCCTCTCAGTACAGAGATAGGATTGGGCTACAAAGTTTGAATCCAGATTTAGATATGAACTATCCCAAGATTCAGGTGTTTTGTTGCACGTCCAGCTGTAACTTCCCCCCACTAGAAGTGAGGTAGGAGAAGCCCTGCCCCATCCCAATCCTAGCTAAATGACTCTTTGGGAGCTCACTGAACCATAGCAGCGGTGACAATAGTCATTTACCTCTTGCACCAACATCGCCATCTGAGAAGAAATAAATCACTGTTTGGAAGTGGCTCACACGTAATGATTTTGCTAGGTAGTTCCCGCCACCAATCTGTGGTAAGATAATAGTAGCGTAAGTTACATATCAGGTACACATTGTTCAGATAATTCATGGGACTGGAGGTAAGCGGTAATGTTGTGTGAATTGTATCAATCTGGCATTCAGCTGGTGCAAAATAAGTGTTAGTAACACACAAAAGGTAGAGGAAGTGTGTGGGGGGAAGCAACTGGAGGGTGAGAGATAAAGCAGAGGAGGCTACCCCTCCTTAGGGTGACCAGATGTCCCAATTTTATAGGGAGAGTCCCAATTTTCGGGTTTTTTTTCTTATATAGGCTCTTATTACCCCCTATCCCCTGTCCCGATTTTTCACATTTGCTGTCTGGTCACCCTACCCCTCCTCTGCTTTCCCCACATAAGCTACACTTATTTTGCAAACACACTAAAGTCAGAGCCAATTACTTCACAGCTACCACTTACATTACTGGAGAATTTTGCTCAGAGACTTCTGGGATATTTGCAACCAGTTACACCAAGGTCCAAATTCTGCCTTAATTTACACCTGAAATCAATGGGATGCCAGGGCAGAATTTTGTCCTGCTTCAGCTGGTTGTTTCTTTAGTAAGATTTATTAATCAAAGCTTAGAGTGGGGGAGAAGACTTGCAGGTCCTCACTGGTCAAATAGTATCTTTTTTAGGTGACGCAGGCCTAGTGCTCTACATGAGCTATTGATACTATAGTTAGAACAACACCACAATGACACTGGCTTTCCACATCTGTGCCTGAAATCTGCTGGAGAAAGGGATCATTCAACAATTCCACAACAGTGGGTCTGTCACATCTTTAGGACGAGTCCTAAGCTCTGATAGAATTGGCAGCCATGTGTGTGTGTTGGATCATCAGAGCCCTTATCTGGGAGTTGGAAGGTACCTGCCAGTAGAACTGGTGTGATTCAGCTACACAGAGGGGGCAGCATTTGGGGAGTGCCAGGCAGGGGGAAAATACATCTTGGACAGCCTGGAAACAAGCTCATTGGGTGCACCATAGGTAGCTTTATAAAGGAGATGTTTGCAAGAGCCCTGGGAGCTATGGGGGCAGGGCAGGATGGCCTGCTGTTGCTCAGATCCTCATATGCTGTGGGGGCGTGTTAGGCTGCACAGTAGCTTTCATAGAGCAACTTGACAGCTGTTCCATGGCATTGGGAGAGGATTCCTTCAATTCTTTTCCCTTACAGGTCTCCCGAGCACCTGCCTGAGATACTTGGGCTAAATACTGAGGACTGGATTTGCTTATCGTCAATAGCTCAGCACCTGCCGTATCTAAAAACAAAACGATCTGCATTAAATAAAAAATTAACAAGTGCAAATCATCTTGTAAGTTTTTAGCCTTTCCCTTCTACCAGAAAAGGGGCAAAATTTGTGTGTGTGTGTATGTGTGTGTTTTAAGCAACACTCTCTGCTGTGTCTTAGCAGCTCTAGACATTGTCTGACTTGCTTTATGACTACATTAGGATTTCAACTAAGCACCAGAATGTAGCTTGCCTTTATGTAGGTAAATATGATTCTGTTATTGAGTAAAGAGAGAATTACAGTTTAATCCCACTTGCCTTGCTACCACTCCCCTAAAAAGAAAAAAAAACCCACCTCCAAATGGACATTATTTCTCATTTAAATAAATTCTGGTCATTTTAATCTGGCTCTGATTGTCCATGTTTCATCACCAAATATTTTGTTATTTTCCCTTCACTCCCCCATCTTGATTCTGAATGTGTCTTACTCAGTATCATAAACCGATGAGCACCGTCAAAAAGGGAGCAAATAAGATTTTATTCATTCTTACCTCCTGACAATAACTTGAAATTGTGAGCATGCCTCTGACTCAGTCAAGACCCAAATGTGGGATGAAATGTGTGCCAGTGGCCCAAAGTGAGGGATTAAAAATTACTGATGCAGGACACTTAAAAGGCTGTGGGATTCCAACCTTAACACAAACCACTCTTTTTATACTGTCACCCCCATGATTCTTTATTTCCAGTGTCAATCATTTTCAACAATCAAAGTGGGGGACACAACAGAGCGCACTTTGGGATAAAAGCAGAAGTGAAATGAGGGACATTTGAAAGATATCATTCTGAGACAAATGGACACTTCTTTACCGATTGCATTGTTAGCGGATGCCTTTGCTTCCTCCCCTCCTGCAATGAGGCTCAGAAACTGCAGGTGGCAGCAGCACACCATCCAGGACAGAGCTTCCACATCCCATCTTTTCTATTCTGCAGGAATACAGCACTGCAGAGCTCAAAAAGTTCTCCTCTGCAGCAGGGGAAATCTACCTAGGCTATATTTGTTTTTAAATGGATTATATCTGGGTTTCCTTTATTAAAGCTTTTAATATCTGGCATTCAAAGAATATAATCACTCTGGACTATCAGTGCTGGTACTGGCTTGTATTAAATTTTCCGTTGTCTTCCCAGTGAAATACCTTTTTCTCTTGCTTGCTTTCTTTTTCTGACCTTTTATCTCAGCAGGGGGTCTGACTAGAAAGAGGGTTCTGGAAACGCTGTGTGTTTTTCATTAGGTTTTTCAGCATAAGTGTTGCATGGCACATTTCCCTCCACCCCCATATCTACAGTAACACCTGCTGCTTAGGTTTTATTTAATTTGAGATGAACGAGAAACAAAGTACTGCCAGAACCGAGATAAAAAAATGTCAGCTTTCTGTAGGGTTTTTTATTAGTATTATTATTTTCTGTTCAGATTCAGCAAAATGGAATTCCTTGTAGCACCGAGGAGGCCTGCTGTGCACTCTTTTTCTGTAAGATTGTTCTTAAACACTGACATATGTTATAGCAAGGTACATGCTATCCAGGGGGTAATACTACCTGCTCCTCTGCTGTAATGAGCCACAGAAGAATTGTATGGTAAACTCAGGGCGTGTTAGATGTTATAGCAATGGGTTAGTGGGGAGTTGCTGACACAGGCTCATGCACTGCCCTATGTCACTGAACAGTCAACAAGGCAGTATTAGAGCAACCTATTCGATTCTCACCCTGACATACACATCTGATGACTTCTGAGTTAATTGAGGGATGATGGGGGAATAAGGATACAAAAAAAGACAAACAGTGCTCAGTAAGACAGCCTTAAAACACTGTAGAGCAGGGGTCAGCAACCTTTCAGGAGTGGTGTGCCGAGTCTTCATTTATTCACTCTAATTTAAGGTTTCGCATGCCAGTAATACATTTGAACGTTTTTAGAAGGTCTCTTTCTATAAGTCTATACTATATAACGAACCTATTGTTGTATGTAAAGTAAATAAGGTTTATAAAATGTTTAAGAAGCTTCATTTTAAATTAAATTAAAATGCAGAGCCCCTGGACCGGTGGCCAGGACCCGGGCAGTGCGAGTGCCACTGAAAATCAGCTCGTGTGCCGCCTTCGGCACTCGTGCCATAGGTTGCCTACCCCTGCTGTAGAGAGAACGCAGACTCAGGTGATGGCCAGGACAAAAATGGCTTCCTTTATCAAGTCCTAATAAAGGTTACCTACCGGATCCTAGCTCTGGGCTGGATCATGCCAACCCTTACACACATTGGTGAGCACTTACTCATGCTAGAAGTTTCTATTGACTTCACTGAGACTACCTGTGTAAGTGCTCACAACTGTAATAACAGCCCTATGTGTTTGCTGCTGTCTAAAACGTCCCATCATGAATGTCTAAATCAGGCAAATTCCCTTTGATTAGACAGGTTATATTTTGAGATATCTGACCTATCAGTCATGATTATTTATGACTTATTTAGCAGCACAGATGTGCCTAGCACTTTATTAAGCAAAACAAACCCGAGTTAAATATTTAAACCATCAGCTGAAGTGTTATTTGTAATGCAAAAGGGAAAGCTCTAATAAAACGTGATGTACATATATCATAAAGAGCAGTAGAGTTCAAATCAATGTATTGATATTTGTAAAATTATAAAATTAAATTTCTAACCGCTATATGTTTGAAAAAGGATATTTGGTCACCCCACATAATGTGATTACACCAAGCCTGTATGAATATAAGACATATGAGAAAGACAAGACTTAAACATCATGGGCTGAAGTGATTGGAATTATATCAGGGATGAATTTTATCATATATCTTTGAATCTGAACTCTTGTTTATATACAATAGGCAGTGTATCCTACCGGAGAGAGCACTGGACTGGGAATCAGGAGACCTGGATTCTATTCTTGACATTGGGCAAGTTACTCCCACACTCTGAGCCACATAAAGTGGCGTGAATGATACTTACTTCCTTTGTAAAATGCTTTGCGAGCTGAAGGTGAAAGGTGCTATATCAGAGCTAGGTACTATTATTATTTTTATTACATTTCCCATTTTCAGAAAAGTGTTTGTAGTTTTCTGTTCTGAAGGAAACATAATTTAGCTCCTGGTATACAGCAACGCTCATGTTATGCAGTTAAGCCAGGTTACACTCAGCCTCTATGTGGGTGCATGAAAGGAGCAAAGGTATCCCCACCACCACCACATCAGAACCAGACACAACTGCTGTCCATAAACTCTCCTGAGTGCAGTGACTGCTCCTAGGGCTGGTTTAAAAAAAAAAAAAATCAGAAGAAAAACACTGTAAAATAATTGTGATTTCCCCCATTCCCCGTTTTTTTTATCCTCAAAATGTGAAATTGAAGGAAAATGTTAAGATTTTCCAAATTAGTTCTACTGCTGATCACAAATATGGGAAGCAATATTCATGACAAAAATTCATAATTTTTTGGTCAAAATATTGAATTGAAAAAAATTTCAACCAACTCTGCACTGCTAATAGTTCTAGTCACCCCAAAACAAGGGAAGGAAGAGCGAGGATCATACTCCAAGGGAAATTAATGTTGCATTCCCTACGAAGGTAACAGTGGCTGTGTTCACCAGGATCTGCAGGAAGCTTTGCAGCTGCTTGAGGCCTGATGCCCCCGGGAGCTCCCACTGGCACATGTTCCTTGTACAGGGTTGTGACTTCTTGCCATAAATGAGACCTAAATATACAAAGCATTCCAGATATGTACAAGCCATTGGCATCATCCCACTACCTTGAACTTAATGGGACTTCTGTTCTGTTTGACAGAACAAGGAGCAATGGTCTCAAGTTGCAGTGGGGGAGGTCCAGGTTGGATATCAGGAAAAACTATTTCACTAGGAGGGTGGTGAAGCACTGGAATGCGTTACCTAGGGAGGTGGTGGAGTCTCCTTCCTTGGAGGTTTTTAAGGCCCGGCTTGACAAAGCCCTGGCTGGGATGATTTAGTTGGGAATTGGTCCTGCTTTGAGCAGGAGGTTGGACTAGATGACCTCTTGAGGTCCCTTCCAACTCTGATATTCTATGATTCTATGATTCATTGACTCAGGCCTGGTCTACACTACAAGTTTAATCACAGAATCATAGAATATCAGAGTTGGAAGGGACCTCAAGAGGTCATCTAGTCCAACCCCCTGCTCAAAGCAGGACCAATTCCCAGCTAAATCATCCCAGCCAGGGCTTTGTCAAGCCGGGCCTTAAAAACCTCCAAGGAAGGAGACTCCACCACCTCCCTAGGTAACGCATTCCAGTGTTTCACCACCCTCCCAGTGAAATAGTTTTTCCTGATATCCAACCTGGACCTCCCCCACTGCAACTTGAGACCATTGCTCCTTGTTCTGTCATCTGCCACCACTGAGAACAGCCGAGCTCCATCCTCTTTGGAATCCCCCTTCAGGTAGTTGAAGGCTGCTATCAGATCCCCCCTCATTCTTCTCTTCTGGAGACTAAACAATCCCAGTTCCCTCAGCCTCTCCTCATAAGTCATGTGCTCCAGACCCCTAATCATTTTTGTTGCCCTCCGCTGGACTCTTTCCAATTTTTCCACATCCTTCTTGTAGTGTGGGGCCCAAAACTGGACACAGTATTCCAGATGAGGCCTCACCAATGTCGAATAAAGGGGAACGATCACGTTCCTCGATCTGCTGGCAATGCCCCTACTTATACAGCCCAAAATGCCGTTAGCCTTCTTGGCAACAAGAGCACACTGTTGACTCATATCCAGCTTCTCATCCACTGTGACCCCTAGGTCCTTTTCTGCAGAACTGCTACCTAGCCATTCGGTCCCTAGTCTGTAGCAGTGCATGGGATTCTTCCGTCCTAAGTGCAGGACTCTGCACTTGTCCTTGTTGAACCTCATCAGGTTTTTTTCGGCCCAATCCTCTAATTTGTCTAGGTCCCTCTGTATCCGATCCCTACCCTCTAGTGTATCTACCACGCCTCCTAGTTTAGTGTCATCTGCAAACTTGCTGAGAGTGCAGTCCACACCATCCTCCAGATCATTAATAAGGATATTTAGGTCGAATTTAGCAGTGTTAATTCAAATTAAGCCTGGACACGTTCACACGACGAAGCCCTTTTTTTTTACTTAAAGGGCCCTTTAAACCGGTTTCTTTACTCCACCTCCGACGAGGGGATTAGCGCTAAAATAGGCCTTTGTGGGTCGGAATTGGGGTAGTGTGGACGAAATTCGATGTTATTGGCCTCCGGGAGCTATCCCACAGTGCTTCATTGTGACCACTCTGGACAGCACTCTCAACTCAGATGCACTGACCAGGTAGACAGGAAAAGCCCCGCGAACTTTTGAATTTCATTTCCTGTTTGCCCAGCGAGGAGAGCACAGGTGACCACGCAGCTCATCAGCACAGGTAACCATGATGGAGGCCCAGGATTGCAAAAGAGCTCCATCATGGACCAAACGGGAGGTACGGGATCTGCTTGCCATATGGGGAGATGAATCAGTGCTAGCTGAACTCCGTAGCAGTAAACAAAATGGCAAAATATTAGAAAAGGTCTCAAAGGCCATGAAGGACAGAGGCCATAACAGGGACGCACAGCAGTGCCGCGTGAAAATTAAGGCGCTAAGGCAAGCCTACCACAAAGCCAGAGAGGCTGCCCCAAGCACATGATTGGTGGGCTGGTGCCTGGAGCCGGCCCTGTTCACAGAGGCTAGCGAAGATTAGAAGGAGAAAACGGCGGACTCGGAATGATATGTTCTTGGAGCTCCAGATGTCCTCCCACGCTGACAGAGCACAGCAGAATGTGTGGAGGCAGTCAATGTCAGACTACAGAAAAGCACAATATGAACGAGAGGAGAGGTGGCGGGCTGAATCGCGGGATGAACAGAGCAAGTGGCGGGCTGAAGATGATAGGTGGCGTCAGCTTGCAGACAGAAGGCAAGAGTCAATGCTCCGGCTGCTGGAGCATCAAACTGATATGCTCCAGCGTATGGTTGAGCTGCAGGAAAGGCAACAGGAACAGAGACCGCCGCTACAGCCCCTGTGTAACCAACAGCCCTCCTCCCCAAGTTCCATAGCCTCCTCACCCAGATGCCCAAGAACACGGTGGGGGGGGCCTCCGGCCACCCAGTCACTCCACCCCAGATGATTGCCCGAGCATCAGAAGGCTGGCCTTCAATAAGAGTTAAAGTTTTAAACTGCGGTGTGTCCTTTTCCTTCCCTCCTCCCACACCCATCCCGGGCTACCTTGGCAATTATCCCCCTAGTTGTGTGATGAATTAATAAAGAATGCATGAATGTGAAGTAACAATGACTTTATTGCCTCTGCAAATGGTGCTCGAAGGGGGGAGGGGTGGGTGGGGTGGTTGGTTTACAGGGAAGTAGAGTGAACCGGGTGGGGGCGGAGGGTTCATCAAGGAGAAACAAACAGAAGTTTCACACCGTAGCCTGGCCAGTCACAAAACTCATTTTCAAAGCTTCTCTGATGTGCACCACGCCCTGCTGTGCTCTTCTAATCGCCCTGGTGTCTGGCTGCGCGTAATCAGCGGCCAGGTGATTTGCCTCAACCTCCCACCCCGCCATAAATGTCTCCCCCTTACTCTCACAGATATTGTGGAGCGCACAGCAAGCAGCAATAACAATGGGGATATTCTTTTTGCTGAGGTCTGAGCGAGTCAGTAAGCTACGCCAGTACGCTTTTAAACGTCCAAATGCACATTCCACCACCATTCGGCACTTGCTTAGCCTGTAGTTGAACAGGTCCTGACTCCTGTCCAGGCTGCCTGTATACGGCTTCATGAGCCATGGCATTAAGGGGTAGGCTGGGTCCCCAAGGATCACGATAGGCATTTCAACATCCCCAATGGTTATTTTCTGGTCCGGGAAGAAAGTCCCTTCCTCCAGCTTTCGAAACAGATCAGAGTGCCTGAAGACACGAGCATCATGTACCTTTCCCAGCCATCCCATGTTGATGTTGGTGAAACGTCCCTTGTGATCCACCAGGGCTTGCAGCAGCATTGAAAAGTACCCCTTGCGGTTTATGAACTCGGTGGCTTGGTGCTCCGGTGACAAGATAGGGATATGGGTTCCGTCTATCGCCCCACCACAGTTAGGGAATCCCATTGCAGCAAAGCCATCCACTATGGCCTGCACATTTCCCAGAGTCACTACCCTTGATATCACCAGGTCTTTGATTGCCCTGGCAACTTGGATCACAGCAGCCCCCACAGTCGATTTGCCCACTCCAAATTGATTCCCGAATGACCGGTAGCTGTCTGGCGTTGCAAGCTTCCACAGGGCTATCGCCACTCGCTTCTCAACTGTGAGGGCTGCTCTCATCCTGGTATTCTGGCGCGTCAGGGCAGGGGAAAGCAAGTCACAAAGTTCCATGAAAGTGCCCTTACGCATGCGAAAGTTTCGCAGCCCCTGGGAATCATCCCACACCTGCAACACGATGCGGTCCCACCAGTCTGTGCTTGTTTCCCGGGCCCAGAATCGGCGTTCCACGGCATGAACCTGCCCCAGTAACACCATGATTTGCACATTGCTGGGGCCTGTACCTTGTGTGAGGGCTATGTCCATGTCAATTTCCTCATCACTCTCGTCGCCGCGCTGCAATCGCCTCATCGGCTGGTCCTGGTTTTGCTTTGGCATGTCCTGGCTCTGCATATACTCCAGGACAATGCACGTGGTGTTCATAGTGCTCATAATTCCCGCGGTGATCTGAGCGGGCTCCATGATCCCAGTGCTATGGCGTCTGGTCTGAAAAAAGGCGCGAAACTATTGTCTGACAGAGGGAGGGAGGGAAGGGCGAGTGCCGACATGGCGTACAGGTACAGGGAATTAAAATCAACAAAGGTGGCTGTGCATCAGGGAGAAACACAAACAACTGTCACACAGACTGGCCCCCCCAAAGATTGAACTCAAAACCCTGGGTTTAGCAGGCCGTTGATTTCACGGAGGGAGGGGGAAGCAAATGAATACAGAACAAATCTATTTTTTACATCTTAACCTGGCAGCCGACGGTGCAGCATGACTGATAGCCCTCGGCATCTTCTGGGTGCCTAGCAGAAAATACTGGGCACTTGGCAGAAAATAGTGTACTATGACTGATAGCCACCATCATCATTGGGAAGGCAGCAGAATATGACTGGGGGACATACGGAGTTTCAGCCATCATCTGATCGAACCAATCGTAATACACCATCTACTGCCAAAAGGCAAGGAGCTGCTGCTGTATAGCAATGCAACCCCATGTCTGCCAGCACCCAGATTGCCAATGAAGGCTACCAGTCATACTGCACCGTCTACTGCCAAAAGGCAATTAGCTGCTGCTGTGTAGCAATGCAGTACCACGTCTGCCGGCACCCAGATGACATATGGTGACGGTGAGCTGAGCTGAGCTGAGCGGGCTCCGTGCTTGGCGTGGTATGTTGTCTGCACAGGTAACCCAGGTAAAAAGGCGTGAATCGATTGTCGGCCGTTGCTCTGACGGAGGGGGAGGGGCCTGATGACATGTACCCAGAACCTCCCGCGACACTGTTTTGCATCATCAGGCATTGGGATCTCAACCCAGAATTCCAATAGGCAGCGGAGACTGCGGGAACTGTGGGATAGCTACCTATAGTGCAACGCTCTGGAAGTTGACGCTAGCTTCGGTACTGTGGACGCGGTCTGCTGACTTAATGCACTTAGAGCATTTTATGTGGGGACACACACAATCGGCTGTATACAACCGATTTCTATAAAACCGGCTTCTATAAATTTGACCTAATTTTGTAGTGTAGACATACCCTTAGAGGGAGCAGGACTTGGGGCTTATAATTGTTGTCATGCATGCACACACAACTCTGCTGTGTGTGTCAAATGCCTGGTGACACAGTGTAATTGGTTTCTGTGAAGATTGCATTGAGGTGCTCCAATTCTAACCAAAAACAGGACAAGACAAGGGCAGAGTGTGACGTTGTGCAGTCTATGTGGTTTTATAAAAACTTATTATCAAGTCAATATAATGTAACTGGGATAGTTTTAGAGAAAATACGGTAATAAGTGAATGTAACGTAACTGGGATATGCTTCATGCAAAAGGTCTCTTGTAAGGTATCATTACAAAGCTTATAATCTACTGAGTATGATCATCTGATTTGTATAAATGTACCACTCTTGTATCTAAAACTAGAAATATAAAATGTAACTCTGAGGGCCTATTGTAATTGTGTAAAGTGTGAACCATTAATGATGGTTTGGAAAATTGATGACTCCCATTGTCTGCAGATGGCTGTATTTACCTGTGAGTCTTCCTGTATGTGTGTGTGCTGGCAAGTGAGTAATGAAGTCTTGCAGTGACATGTGATCATGTCACCTGAACTGGAATCCATCTTTAACCTAGTGCTTTTCCAGTGAGGTGGGGGTGGAAACCCAGAGAGACAAAGAGTTCCCGCCTTATGCAAAAGATATATAAAGGGGGGAAGAGAACAGAGAGGGGGAGAAGCCATCATGAAGAATCCCCTAGCTATCACCTGAGCTGCAACAAGAGCTGCACCAGGGGAAAGAATTGTGCCCAGGCCTGGAAGGTGTCCAGTCTGAGAAAAACTTACTGAAGCATCTCTGAGGGTGAGATTATCTGTATTCAGTTTGATTAGGCATAGATTTGCGCATTTTATTTTATTTTGCTTGTGACTTACTTTGTTCTGTCTGTTACTACTTTGAACCACTTAAATCCTACTGTCTGTATTTAATAAAATCACTTTCTATTTAGTAATTCACTCAGAGTATGTATTAATACCTGGGGGAGCAAACAACTGTGCATATCTCTCTATCAGTGTTATAGAGGGCGAACAATTTATGAGTTTGCCCTGCATAAGCTTTATGCAGGGTAAAACGGATTTATCTGGGTTTAGACCCCATTGGGAGTTGGGCATCTGAGTGCTAAAGACAAGCACGCTACTGCGAGCTGTTTTCAGGTAAACTTGCAGCTTTGGGACAGGAGATTCTGACCCTGGATCTGTGTCTGGAGCCAGATGGGAGTGTCTGGCTCAGCAAGACAGGGTGCTGGAGTCCTGAGCGGGCAGGGAAAACAGAAGCAGGGGTAGTCTTTGCACATCGGGTGGCAGCTCCCAAGGGGGTTTCTGTGATCCAACCCGTCACACAGAGTGCTAGCCTTAACTTTTATTTCTTCTCTGCTCTCATTGGATTGTGCTGCAGCAATAATGCTACTTCCATGAACTGTGAGTTTTTGATGTGCTCATTTTTTCTTTCTTTTTCTATTGCGTTTTTTTAATGGAAACAAGAGACAAACAAGTGGCATGACAGCCACTGTAGCAACTCTTTAAGGCCCCAATTCAGCCAAGTACTTAAGCACGTCTTTAAGTACTTGCCTGAATTCGAGTCTAAATCTGTTATAGATCATAAAATGCCTTTCTATACTATGGTTTGTGAACTCTATTCAAAGACTTTCTTAGAATGTGGCTTATTAACCTAAATAAAACCAACAGACTGACACGTGGTGCCATTCTGGTGTGTCAAGCAACTACGTAGGCCAACATTTTTCAACTTGAGACCTTAAAGTTAGACATCTAAATTCATAATTAGGTGCCTAAACATCCATGTTTAGTACCTAAATCTTGTTAGATTGTCGTTTTTTAATGCTAAACTTCTTAGAGCAGAGACCATTCCTGTGTCTGTATGCCAGTTAGCATAAATGGCCTAAGGTGCTCTCAGATTATAAATATTTAGTGCTATTAACAAATAAATATGTAGTCTGATTTTCAGTAGTGCTGGGGACCCTTAGTTCCTATTGACGTCAGGTGAGACTATTTATCAGGAGTACGCATCCCCTGAGCAAGGGTCTGAAGGATCAGAGACTTTATTGTTGGTTAGAAGTTCCCAGAATAAAGAGACACAAGGCGGGTGAGGTAATCTCTTTTATTGGACCAACTTCTCCTGGTGAGAGAGACAAGCTTTCAAGCTTACACAGAGCTGTTCTTCAGGTCTGGGAAAGATACTCCGAGTGTCACAGCTAAATATAAGATGGAACAGATTGTTTAGCATCAAGCAGTTAACACATTTCAAGGGACCACTACTATAGTTTAATTACAGGATATAAATGTGGTAATATTAGTGTTGATATCCAAGGGGATTCAGTGTCTTTCAAATGAAATGTTTTGACAATGATCTTGGTACCCACCTCTAGTGGTCATCAAATTGAAACTCAAGCTCTCCTAGTACTTAAAAAAGAAAAGAAAGAAAAAGGGAGAGAGAGGATAAATTCAGTCCTCTGGACCGTATTCTTCCTCCCCCTCTCCCTCCCGACAGTCATGCAAAAATGTTTACAGGATCAGACCCACCATTAGAACAAAAGTTTAAATTTCAGACACAAGCATCTCCTACTACATGCACAGGCTTCAATATTGTATTGCCTAGTCACCATCAAGCTCACTTGATCCAAGTGCTCCTGTATAGAAAGTTATATTTTGCAAGAGCTAAGAAAAAAACTAGTGGTGTGTTACATCCAAGCCTGTGCACAATTATTGCTGTTCACATGGCCACCCCATTTGCCTCGCGACTCCCTGTTTACAAACCATCTATTTGTAAAGGCTTGAGAGACCTTGTCCATGAAAGGTGCTATGGAAATGTAGAATTCTCATCTTGTTCATTCCAATGGAACTCCGTATTTTTGGAAGAATGTACCAAAAGCATTCGGCAGGTGTGGCTAGGAGCCAGCATTTCCGCAGATCCTCATCCACACCATTTGTCACAATCCAAGTATTCAACAGGGATTTTAAATCAGTGCTCTCTTCCCCACCCCTTCTTTTTCTGCCCAGGATAGGTCTGCCTATGGCTATAAATATTTGTATTGGGCAAATATTTCAGTGGATTTATAACACCTAAATTGATAGTTTCTATGTAATTAATTTAGGTGTCTGTTCAGCTGCTGATTCATGTGCACAAGTTCAATTAGCATTAATGGGAGTTATGCATGCTTGTCGAGGACAGAATAGACCCTGTAATAACGTAACATGGAATGTTATATAATTACGGCTGTAATTACATCATGCACACATATCACTTCTACTTTGCCTCACTAACAGCCCTTCAAATGCAGCTGCTAACCACCAATTACACTATACTACAATGCAGAGGTGACCATAAGCATTATCATTTGTTCTTTGTCTCGGTGCCCATCCACTGAAGATATACATAAGTAAATTAGTAACCAGCAGTCAGCAATTTGTAAAGCTAGAGGTCTCTTATTCTAGGTGATATTGTGAGTCAGAGACAATCACAAAAAGCAAACCTCAGCAGAACTGCATATCATCCCTCCTTCAGTATTTTGTTAGTTTTATTTTATTAAAATCCAAGCAAGCAGATTACCAACACCTTTAGCCTCCTAATCAAAAGTGATTTGAACATGCATAAAGAGCATTTTTCAAGGAAATATTAAAAATAGCTACATTGGGAAGATTGTGTATGTATATGTCTCTGTGTGTGTGTATATACACCGCTACCTCGATATAACGTGACCTGATATAACACGAATTCAGATATAACGCGGTAAAGCAGCGCTCCAGGGGGGCAGGGCTGCGCACTCCGGTGGATCAAAGCAAGTTCAATATAACGCGGTTTCACCTATAACGCATTAAGATATTTTGGCTCCCGAGGACAGCGTTATATCGAGGTAGAGGTGTATGTCATTGTGCTATACTCCCTTTAGAAGGAAAAGTTATACCTTGTGCACAGTTGTGAATTACTGTAATCTGAAGACACTGAGAAAGATGAATCCTTTCTAAATATATAAAAATACGGACTGGATAAATGTCATCTCAGGGCGTGATGTACATATTGTTTCTTGGAGCAGCTAGTCCTGGAACCCACAAGGGAAGACACAATTCACAAGTCCTAAGTGGAGCATATGATCTGGTCCAAGAACCACTCGGTAATAGTGACACAACAGTGACTGTAATGTAGCTAAATTTAAACATCCTTGTATGGGGGATAATACCAAAAAACCCACCTCAGTCATATTTAACTTTGAAAAGGAGAAATACTGTACATAAAAACGAGGATGCTTGTTAGAAATTAAAAGGAGCTGTGTGGTGGGGGTGTTCGCCCCACACTTGCCCTGAAGATGTTAATGTAGGCTAAGAAGGGAGCCAATTGACCAGACAGGACACAGCTGAGGGGAATCAGGTGGCTTAAGTGATCCCTTGACTGAATGAGGGACCTGAGGAGGAACAAGCTCGGTTTATAAAAGCAGGAAGCTGATAGCAGAGAAGAGGTTGCAGGGAAGTGGTCTGCAGTTACTCCCTGGGAGAAGAGAGTTGGGGTTGGCAAACCCAGAGAGGGGTGGAGATCCACAAAGGTAAGAAAGGTTCAGGGGAAAACCAGGATGGTCTGGGATAGTACAGACCTTGGGTGCTAAAGAGAGAGCCCCTGCGCTGGAACCCAGAGTAGAGGGTGGGCCCAGATTCCCCTAACCACTGGGGAAGTGGCACAGACCAGGCAGAGGAGAGCGGACTGCAAAATCTAATAGGAAAAAATTTTTTTAAGTACATCACAAGCAGGAAGTCTGCCAAACAGGCAGTGGGGCCCCCAGCTGAGCAAGGTGTTAAAGGAGTACTCAAGGGAGACAACAAGGCCATTCAACAGAGAAGCTAAATGAAGAGGATGTGGGGGGAGATACATCAGAGCTATCCTTTTTGGGCAACAAATTTTAGTCCTGTCCCAAACTGATGTGTCAGTAGAGGAGGTTTTAGAACAGATTGATGAATTAAACAGAAATAAGCCACCAGGACAAGGTGGTGTTCATCCAAGAGTTCTGGAGGAACGCAAATATGAAACTGCAGAACTGCTAACAGTGATATGTAACATATCACTAACACAAGCCTCTGTATCAGATGACTGGAATGTAGCTAATGTAACACCAATTTTTTTAAGGGCTCCAGAGGAGATCCTGGCAGTTACAGGCCAGTGAGCCTAATTTCAATACTGGGCAAGTTGGTAGAACTATAGTAAAGAACAGAATGATCAGACACTTAGATAAACATGGTTTGTTCATGAAATGTCAACACAGCTTTTGTAAAAGGAAGTCTTGCCCCACCAATCTATTAGAATTATTTGAGGGTGTCAATAAGCACATAGATAAGGGTGATCCAGTCAATATAGTATACTTGGATTTGATATTGTCGATCACCAAAGGCTGTCAAAGAAACTAACAATGGATAAGAGGGAAGATCCTCTCATGGATCAGTCACTGGTTAAAAGATAAGAAACAAGAGGGTAGGAATAAATGGTCAGTTATCACAATGAAAAGAGGTAAACAGTGGGGTCCTCCAAGGATCTATACTGGGACCTCTGCTGTTCAACATAGTCATTAATGATCTGGAAAAGGGAGTGAACAGTGAAGTGGCAGCATTTGCAGATGGTACAAAATAACTCAAAATACTTAAGTCCAAACCTGACTGCAAAGAGTTACAGTCAGTGGCATTGGAACAATTTTTATAGCGGGGGTGCTGAGAGCCATTGAACCAAACTGTAAACCCTGTATATGATGAAATCCACTGCAAGTCAGGAGGTGCTGCTGCACCCCCCAGCACCGCTTAGTTCCAGCATCCCTGGTTACAGGGGGAACTCATAGAGTGGTGTGACTGGGCAACAAAATGGCAAAGGAAATTCAACAGTAATAAGTGCAAAGTAATGCCCATTGGAAAAAATAATCCCAACTACCTATCTATATCTATACTAATGGGTTCTGAATTAGCTGTTAATGTGCAGCAGTGGTCAAAAAGACTAACAGTATATTAGGAAAGGGTTAGAAAATATCATACCACTGTATAAATCCATGGTGTGACCCACACCTTGAATACTGTCAAGTTTTGGTTGCCTCATCTCGAAAAGGATACAGTGGAATGGAAAAGGTTCAGAAAAGGGCAACAAAACATTAGGGTTGCTCAGCATAGAAAAGAGACGACCAAGGCGGGGGGGGGGGGGGACCATGATAGAGGTCTGTAAAATCAGGAGTGGTATGGAAAATGTGCATACAGAAGTGTTATTTACCCTCTTCCACACTACAAAAACCAAGGGTCACCTGATGAAATGAATAGACATCAAGTTTAATACAAACAAGAGGAAGTACTTTTTCACACAATTAGCCTGTGAAACTAGTTGCCATGGGAGATTGTGAATGGCCAAGAGTATAACTGGGTTCAAAAAAGAACTAGATAAGTCCATGGAGGATAGCTCCATCAATGGCCATTGGCCAAGATGGTCAGGGATGCAACCCCATGTTTTGGTGAAGGGATCTAAACTTCTGACTGCCAGAAGCTGGAAGGGGAAGATGGGTGGATCACTCCAACAGCCCTGTCCTGTACACTCCCCCTGAACCTGTGATACTGGCCACTATCAGAGAAAGGACACTAGACTAGATGGACTATTGGTCTGAGCCAGTATGGAAATTCTTATGTTCTTAGGTAAAAAGCAATTTCCTGCTGGTGCATGCTTAGTACAGCTGCCACTGGCTTGGTCAGAAGCAAGCCTCCTTTAAATTAATCTGGTAGAGTTGATACCCTTGGTTTGCCGTGTTCCCATTTCAAATTATAGTCTGGATAAAGTGTGGACGTGTATGAATGTTCCAATGCATGTGTACTATTGGCCTCTACTAGATGAAGTGTCAGATCTACTTAAGTATGTTTGTCTTTGTTTCCCTCTAATGGCAGGCAGAGGATAAACCCAGATATTTCTATAGCTGTGCCAACTAACGTAATATCAACTTTGTTCAGGGGCCGATCACCCCTCATGTTGAATGGTGACATAGTGATATTATGCAAGGAATAAAAAACTTTATCTACCGAAACTTAAGAAAATGTTGAAAAATAGCCAAGGCCCCAAATCTGACACACTTTTAAAGCTGTCAGAATTTTGTAGGGAATGCCCTCCAGGTTTGAAATATTGACCAAACAATTGACCAATAACAAAACCCACAAATCTATTGCAAAGAAAATTTATTTTACTACTTCTGCTTGTATAGAGCCCATACAAAAATGTTTTGCAATGCTGAGCGCTCGTTCCAGGCTCTGTAGTGACATCTACCTAAGCAACTATTACTAGAACTGTCTTAATGCGAACAAGGAAGAAACAAATAGATTCATGTTAATTTCAAGCTCCATTAAAAACAACAACAACAACAAAATCAATGTTTGCCAAATGGGAAAAAAAAATCAATAGAGAGAGAAATTTTATTTTCAAGCTTTTAAATGAGATATTGAAAGCAATAGAGAGTTTAAAAAGTAAAACTATTGGAGAGTTCTTGACAGTGTCCTTTTAAGCTGTACTGCAAATAGGAGTAGGAAGGGGATCAATGAAGTTTTGGATGCTGTAAGAACAATCATTAATAGCAATATTGTACTGTTTAGGCACATGGAGGCACACAGAAGTGAAGTGATTTGCACAAGGTCACAGGCAGAGCCAGGACTGGACTCAGTCTCCTGACTTCCAGTCCGGTACACTGGACCAGAAGCAGTGTCTGAGACAAGGCACTGGAATGCTGATGGTGACAACTATCAGGTGAAATGCACCTTTCAGGGGGCTCTTCTGGATGAAGGATGATGTTGTGGTTGAGGCACTAGACTGGCATTCATAAAATCCAAGTTCAATTCCTGGCCCTGCCCCAGGCTTCCTATGTGACCTTTTCCATCTGTGAAATGGGAATAATACTTCCTTGTCTCGCAACACTGTTGTGAGGATAAATCCATGAATGTGTGTGGGACTATTTAAGAACATAAAGAGAGAAAGACATTTGGAAATCAAAATAAATCAGATTAAATTAGTCTTTGGTTCCCAACACATTACACTAGAACTTCAGAGTTACGAACATCAGAGTTACAAACTGGCTGGTCAACCACACACCTCATTTGGAACCCGAAGTATGCAGTCAGGCAGCAGAGACAAAAACAAACAAACACGCAAATACTGTACAGTACTATGTTAAATGTAAACTACTAAAAAAATAAAGGGAAAGTTTAAAAAAAAAGATTTGACAAGGCAAGGAAACTGTTTCTGTGCTTGTTTCATTTAAATTAAGATGGTTAAAAGTAGCATTTTTCTTCTGCATAGTAAAGTTTCAAAGCTGTATTAAGTCAATGTTCAGTTGTAAACTTTTGAAAGAACAACCGTAACGTTTTGTTCAGCATTACAAACATTTCAGAGTTACGAACAGCCTCCATTCCTGAGGTGTTCATAACTCTGAGGTTCTGCTGTACATGGAGTCTGTTACATCCCAGAAGCAGACTAGACTCCTTTCCTTTTAAGAGAAGCTGTGCAGAGGATGTATAGTCTCTTAAGACTATGGCAGGAATATTTCCCCACACTATGATAGTGATTGGATGTTTTTGCCCTCAACTGTATCTTCTCTAAATTGCCATAGTAATCAATTTCTGGAAAATGACAATTTAAAGAGAGAGAGAGACAGAATGAAAGAGAGAGACCATCCTTTTAAACTCTGCCCCTTGACCAGGTGTGTTCCCAGTAAACAAATATGAGTCCCTGTTTGATAGAGTTTAACTAAGTGAGCCAAAGTGGCAAGCACCCTATGTAAAGGAAAGAGACCTAGAGCTCTTGACAAAAAAGAATTGTAGAGCAAGGTAAGATCTACACAAAGAACTATGGGCAGGTTATTCCATAACAACTACAACTTCTTACATCTTCCTCAGAAGCATTTGCTACTGGCCATCGAAAGACAAAATCCTGGACTAGACAGACCATTGGTTTGACAATTCATGTGCTTCTAATTAAAAAAGAGAGAAGGTAGAGGGTCACGTATGTCCCTGGACAGGTATGTGCATTATGAAAGATGTGTGGTCTAAAATAATAATGCTTGTCTAAATAAAGAATATAGTATTTGTCTGTGCCTGGACCCATAGTGCCACTTGTCTGCTGGGCACCTGCAAAAAAGAACCCCGGAGGAGGAGAACAAGAAGATGAAAGGCAAAAGCTCTGTACACATGTGCTTAGATAGGTCCTACATTGCAGAGTTTGAGGGCAACTCCCCAGGCATGAACTGATCAGTTCTATCCAGTAAGGAAACTGTGAAAAAGGGAACAAAATAATCAGCTGTACAATGCAGACAGACAAGGCAAAACCTCATGATGATGACAAATGATTGCAATCCCTTTAAAACACTATAAAAGATATAGGCAAATAAAAGTAGAATGGAACAATCCTGCAAAAGAAGGGACTGATGACAATTCAAGTATTTGGCAATATGCAGATTTGTTTTCTCAAGGCATCAGTTGACTGCAGTCCAATCATTTAGGAGATGCATCCTCTGTTAAAAACAGCATGTGAAACCCCCCACCTCTCTACCATTACATTATTTGGCCTATATTCTAAATGGTGTTTACTTTAAATCTTCTTGATTCAGTTGCTGCACCATGGCATCTTGTCAACTGGCAAATATAAGTAAAGAAGTGAAGGGAACACAGTTAAGTTGATATCCTAAATGCACACCAATCCCACATGCGGTGGCAACAACAAAAAGAATAACAAATATATTACATGAAAATCCTCTTAAATTCCCTTTTTTCAATTCCAGCTCTACGTACAACAGGAAAAAGTCTTAAAAATAATCCCCCTAATATTCCAGAACTAACAGCATAGGTATGGTCCTCTTATGGTTCTCTCCATATCTCCAAACAATCACAGCTGCTGCTAGTAAATTAATGGCTGGGAGAGAAGGGGGAGGGAGAGAAGAGGAAAGGAAAAGATGCATAGGTGGCCTTGTCTACACCAAAGCCAAATATTTTTACTGGAGCTTTTTTCCATTGAGCAACTGGCAGCTCTATACACAGTAATTTAAAAAATGGCTTAAGAACATAAGAATGGCCATATTGGGTCAGACCAAAGGTCCATCTAGCCCAGTATCCAGTCTTCTGACTACTCCTGGAGGAATTTTGTGCCACTGCATGTGCGCAGAATTCATGACCCCTGCAGATTTCTTTGCTTCCCTGCAGAAAAATGACTTTCTGACATGGAAGCAAAGGGAAGCTGCCAGAGCAGTCACGCATCACTCCCTAGTTGCACAGGTACATCATTTCAAGCACCCAGAGCAGCCGGTGGAGAGTTAAATCACCGCAGGGCTGGGGAAACCCCAGCCAGTGACTCCTACCCTGAGCCAGGATCAGCTGCTAGTCCCAGCTGAGCTGGAGGCAGGAGAGGATGAAACTTCCTCTTCCCGTGCAAAGAGTGGCTGGGGCTGTGTCAGACCCACCCCCAGAAACCTCCCCCGAGCTGCAGGAAGCTCAGCATCCTCTTCTACTTCCTGCCCCATCACTCCTCAACTGCGGGGGGAGGGGTCACTGTACAGGGAGCTGCTCCCCCATCCGCCCAACCCCCATGCATCTGGACCTCCCATCCCAGACACCCCCGCCAAGCCTCACCTTGTACACCCAGAACTCCCTTAGCCCTCCATACCCAAACCCCACCCCACTGAACCTCAACCCCTGCATCTGGAGCCCCCCTGCACCCAGGCCTCCAGACCCCCACCCCTGCACCCAGACCACCCCTACTGAGCTCCCTGTACTCAAGCCCCTACCCTAATGAGCCCCACCCTCCTGCACCCCCTGAGCCCCAACATCCAGACCCCCACTCCACCAAGCCCCACTCTCCCAGCACCCAGACTCCTCTACTGAGCCCCAACCACCTTCACTTGGAAGCCCCTGCAGAGTTCCATTGCCCCTGCACCTGGAACCCCCCCAATGAGTAGAAGGGGGAAACAGGAAGG
This sequence comes from Malaclemys terrapin pileata, assembly GCF_027887155.1. Classification (NCBI taxonomy): domain Eukaryota; kingdom Metazoa; phylum Chordata; order Testudines; family Emydidae; genus Malaclemys; species Malaclemys terrapin. The sequence continues at coordinate 206,597,762 of NC_071506.1, read as the reverse complement.
CATGGGGCCAGAGGGGCATGCAGAGCATGGGGAAGTGAGGAATGCAGGGAACACATTCCCTTGCATGAGGGAAGGGGTGGAGATTGCAGCAAGTCTCTGAAATAGGAGACAGGAGCCGGAAGGTGGCACACAAGGAACTTGCGTGGGAGAATGAAGGGATGCCAGGAGCCCCTGATGTGTGCAATGAGCTTGGCCTACAGAAGCTACAAAATATGCAACCCTCTAGTATACTCACTGCTTATAGGTGTTTTTTCTCCTGCAATAGTGGTTCATCTAGCAGGTTTTCAGCAGGTCTCAGAAGTCATGACAAGAATGTTGACTTCTTGGATTATCCATCTGTAATACCGTTTCCACTGGAGTCTCACAGTCTAGAAACTTCTTCCAGCTTGTAACTCATCTTTCTTTTTCCATTTTCACTCTGGCTATATTCTTTGCTTTGTTAAACTTGGGTCTTGAAGCATCTCATTGCTGCATAAATCTTGGCAATTTGGATTTCTCTCTCTGGTCTTACATGATCCAACTTTGAAACTAGCTGACTCCTGGGGGCCAGACATCTAGATGGTGTAAATCAGTTTATACCAGCTGAGAATCTGCTTTGGCTTGTTTCCCTCTGTATGGGTTTTACTTTTTGGTGTAAGGCAGAAATACCCGGTTCTTTCCACTCTACTCTCCTTAGAGGCGCAGCTGCATGCTAATTACCTCTCCAGTCCTCTAGGAGGAACTATAAAGGAGTATAGAATGCTCCTACAGTCCAGGAACCAAGTTCTGCCCTCACCATATAGAAAGAGAAATGCAGGGGCCCTTTTCTCTTCTCTCTTACATCAGTTTTACATTCCTTTAATTCCACTGACCCCAGTGTAGTCACTCCTAATTCACCATGGTGTAAGTGAAATTAGAATTAGGCCCATTAGCTTTAATGGAATTATTCTGGATTTACATCATCATTAACAGGCTCAGAGTTTGGTCTTTCACAATGATTTTTAAAGGCCTCTCTAGGCTCCAGACAGTGCATCCGCCATGCACACCTTTCCCCTAGACCTACACCGCTGCTTCATTAATTTTTTTTTATTAAGGGGGAAAGCAAAATAAACCCACCACCTCTGCTGCTTTGGAAAATAGGAGCAGCTTCCAAACTAGGCTTTTAAAATTATTATTATTTAGTTATTAATTCAATGTTGAAAGTTGCATAGTCATGGCTGAATCAACATTCAAACCTTTGACTGCACCAACGTACAGGGAAGGTTTTGGAGCTATTATTACACTGATTAATTACATGTCATGGGTGTATTGGAAAGACTTGGCTTAGTCCTATGCCTCAATACATATCCAAGGTGTGCCATTAATCTGCCTGACTGTACTGTCTGTCCTATCTTATTGCTTAATTAAGACTCTTCAGTAACTTACTTGTTATTAATACCTATTTATATGGAGCTAAAGATTCATCTATTTGGGGATGAGTTATTGAACTGCATTATATGAAGTAAATCAATAAAATATTACTGGAAATGGAAATTACTCTCTCCCTTGATCTTCAAACCTTTCATAAAGGTACAAAGAAAAGACATTTAAGTGAGGCACAGAAGCTAAGTCTCTGCTTCACAGGGATGCCAACTTAATCACCTTTCCTGTGTTCCTTGGTTGCTGTAATAAAGCTATGACATGCTGGAGGGCTGATAAGAAGCTGAACTGCCTGGCCCGAGTCAACTGACCTGGGGCAGGTTTCCAATACCTGGTTGTACTACAGCAGTGGCTCTCAAACTTTTTGACTGGTGACCCCTTTCATATAGTATGACTCGCTTTATAAATTAAAAACACTTTTTTATATATTTAACACCATTATAAATGCTGGAGGCAAAGCGGGGTTTGGGGTGGAGATTGACAGCTCGCGACCCCGCCTGTAATAACCTCACAACACCCTGAGGGATCCCGATCCCCAATTTGAGAACCCCTGTACTACAGGTCTCAGTATCCACTGTCTGCTGTGTTTACTGCAAAACCAGCAACTTCAAACCAGAGAGACAAGGTGGGTGAGGTAATATCTTTTATTGGACCAACTTCTGTGGTGACAGAGACAAGCTTCTGAGCCACACGGAGCTCTTCTTCAGGTCTGGAAAACGTATTCAGTTAAATACAAGATGGAACAGATTGTTTAGCATATGGGACCACTTCACCTTGAAGCTCAAAAGTGTGTCTCTCATCAACAGAAGTTGATCCAATAAAAGATATTACCTCATCTACCTTGTCTCTCAATATCCTGTGACCGACACTGCTACAACTGCACTGCAATCTCAAACTAATCTGTTACAGGAGTGCTATGTATCTGTATATATGGAAATAGTTGGTTAATAGAAGGTGCCAGTAGATGGTGCTCTGTAGCAGGGCCAGCTTTATGGGTGGGCAAGATGGGCGACCACCCAGGTGCTGTGATCAGGGAGGTGCTGTCGTTAGGAGTCAAGGAGCAGGATGGGCCTGGGGTGCAAGGCCACCGAAGGGAGCTTGGGGAAGGGGGAGAAGGTAGCAGGCCCAGGGACAATGAGGGGATGGGAGGGAGTGTGGGAAGGCAGCAGGAGCCAGGGGCACCAAAATACAAGTTCGTCCAGGGAGTCGTTTTCCCTAAGGCCAGCCCTGCTCAGCAGCATAATTCCTGGGTTTTGTAAAGCCAATGAAACTTCTTGTTGGACACTGCAAACAACTTCCTCTGAGCAGCTCTTTCCATCAGCTCTTAATACACTTTTTCTTAAAATAGTTTGTTCTCCAGTGCCCTGTTCAGCTGATCCTAGTGACTTTCACAGTCTGACTAGGGATGTTTGTTTGGGAAGTGAAGCTGACTATACACGAAGTGCTGTCTAATGCACCAACAAAACAAACTGGGAAAAAAGCCACTTTGTCTTTAATGTTGTTCAGTTATAGCAATCTTAAGGGTTATTTGTATAATAGTAAATAGATTTTAAGTTGATGTTCCCAAATCATTGATTGCTTATCTAATCCATTGGAAGTTTGGGACAATTCTTAGCACAAGTTACTGATTTAGCATCCATTACTACAATGAGTTCCAGAGGTGTAGGTGCCAATCTGCAAGGATTCATTGCAAGGATGGGGCCTGAGGCATTGTCAGTAAGATACCTCTTCCCTGAGATGACCTTTCTTCTAAAGACTTCTGATTGAAACAGTACTCCCTGGAGACATGTCTGAGGCCTGTCATGTGACAAGGGTATTAGGACAATGTCCCAGATCATGTGACTGGGTCACGAAATAAGTTTCAGGTTTTGCTAGTACTCCTGTTCTATAGGCAACTTGTACACCTGTTGTTTATCTGCATTTGTGTACTGTGGACAGCATGTGTGACTTACTATTTCACTATGTGACGTTGCACTCTATATGATTTTATAAAAATATGCTAATGAGTGTGAATATAATGTAACTGGAATATGCTTCATGAAAAAGGTCTCTTGTAAGGTATCATTAGAAAGCTTATAATCTATTGAGTGTGGTCATCCTATTTATATAAATGTATCACTCTTGTATCAGAAACTAGAAATATGAAATCTAACTCTGAGGGCCTATTGTAATTATGCAAAGTGTGGGCCATTAATGGTGGTTTGAAATCTTGATGGCTCCCATTAACCAGGACAATTGACTGTAGATGGCTCTGTTTTACTTGTAAGTCTTCCTGTATACGTATGTGCTGGCAAGTGGATAATGAAGCCTTAAAGTGACATGTGTTCATGTCACCTGAACTGGAATCCATCTTTAACTTGGTGCTTTTCCATTGAGAAGGAGGGGTGGGAACCCAGAGGGACAAAGGATTCCCGCCTTATGCAAAAGATATATAAGTGGGTGGATCAGAACAAATGGGGCAGCCATCATGAGAAATCCCCTAGCTACCACCTGAGCTGGAACAAGAGCTGTACCGGGGAAAGGATCGTGCGCAGACTAGGATGGCATTCAGTCTGTGAAATAAACGTATTGAAACATCTCTGAGGGTGAGATTTTATCTGTAATCAGTTTTATTGCTGTATTAGGCTTAGATTTGTGTTTTATTTTATTTTATTTTACTTGGTAATTCACTTTGTTCTATCTGTTACTACTTGGAACCACTTAAATCCCACTTTCTGTATTTAATAAAATCACTTTTTACTTATTAATTAACCCAGAGTATGTATTAATACCTGGGGGGGGGGCAACAGCTGTGCATATCTCTCTATCAGTGTTATAGAGGGCAAACAATTTATGAGTTTACCCTGTATAAGATTTATACAGGGTAAAACGGATTTATTTGGGGTTCAGACCTCATTGGGAGTTGGGCATCTGAATATTAAAGACAGGAACACTTCCATAAATTGCTTTCAGTTAAGTCTGCAGCTTTGGGGCACGTGGTTCAGACCCTGGGTCTGTGTTGGAGCAGACTGGCATGTCCGGCTCAACAAGACAGGGTGCTGGAGTCCCAGGCTGGCAGGGAAAGCAGGTGCAGAAGTAGTCTTGGCACATCAGTTAGCAGCCCCAAGGGGGTTTCTGTGATTCAACCTGTCACACACTATTTCAAGTTCATGTCAATGGAATCCATCTTCAAAGAGACCATATCACACTGATTTCCAGCCTGCTTTTTTTCTTTCCCCATATTGTACCATGGAGCATACTGAGCCATTCCCTGCTACCATGAGACCTGGCACAGTGACATATCCTATAAGCTATTGTGGGTGGCTGTTAAAGAAACTCCAAAGTTCAGGCTACTGTAAAAAAAACCTAAGACCTTAGTTGTTTCCCCATTGGTTCAGAGTGCAAATAAATTAAAGATACTCCCTCTCAGAAAGTGAGTCAAATGGCTAGTTTTGCTGAGGCACCTGAAGCACATTGGCTAGACTCAGCTGATCCGGAAACCAGAAGAAGTACCATGTGACTTCTACAATGATTTGACTTCCACCCGTTAGAAACACACACATTTAAAACTGGCTGAAAATTTCCATAGACGGCCCAATAGTGCAAAAGTTTATGAGTCCAACATCAATGCAAATATCACTGATACAAAAATATTTGCTTGAGGAGATACCACTAGAAAATTTAGAGGTTTTTTAATTTCACATCTAAGTTTTGGGGTGTTCAGATCAGTGGTTTTGGTCCAGGTTCACTTTGGGGAAAGAGACCAGCAAGGAGGAGAAAGAGAAGAGGTAACTGTAAATCATCTAGACACTTTTTGTTTTATTATTAGCTAAGTTTGATATTCCTCAGCTGCCCTTTTCCTAACCTTTCCCTCCCCTATCTCCATCCTTCATTTCACTGAGATTATTCTGTATGCTTGAACTGTTCCTCTACAAAAGCAAAGTATAAAATCTTGAGACATTTGCCCCTGGAAAAGAAATATGCTTTAAGTAATATACAGGAGGAACAACCCCAGGAGGGGTTGGGGCCAAAAGGTTGTCACAGGAACTTGTAACCGAATAGAACATCTTTAATACTGATGGAAATTTTACCAGCCCTGCCATGGCCAATCCTTCTCACCTCTTCAATCATATTGGAACATTCTAGCAGCCTTGGCACTTCAGTGAAACTTTATTTAGCCACTTCTCTAGCTTCTTTTTCCCCAAAAAAGATTGGCACACGCACCAGGGTGGACACTGCCAATTTCACACAGACCCATTCTTACACAGTAGTTATTAAACGTTTTACACTCTGTTGGAAACAGCTTTAATAAACTTCCACCACCTCAGATTTTTCAGCCCTCTTCTCCATGCCCTCCTTTGTTAAACATGGAGACTCACGAAGAAAAATACTAGTGTTGTTGCTATACACATTCACCTATGTGGTATAAGCTATAGGAAATGTATGTTTGTGGCTGTAAATATAATATACCTTTATATAGCAACATACATAGATATACAGGGTCAGATTTTCAATTTAGCCTTTATTGACCCTCCATCTCTGTGGGTATAAAACTGCCAGCACAAATAACTAGATGCAGTTTTGTGCCGGCAATGTAGTTCACTTAGGGACTTAAGCCATTTTTTGCAGTTGAGTCAGGGACTTGGGCATGTCTGTGCAGGAAGGTTTTACCAGTTATACAGCTATAACCCCTTGCGTGGACACTCTTCTGCTAGTGACTTTTTTTATTCAGTTTAATTTCAACCCCTCCTAAGTGACCTAAGCTAAATGAGAAAATGGCCCCTTTTCTACCAGAATAAGAGTGTCTACATGGGGGAGGGGTTATATCATTATAATTATATCAGTTTAAATTCACATGCTAGTTAATACCAATATAACTTTCCAGTGTAGACAAGCCCTTAGCCACTAGAGTGACCTTAACTACAAAAAGGTAAGGGTGCAAAATGATTACTACAGTTGTTTGCACTTGCAACAATGGAAGCTAGTGTCAGAAAAAATTGCCCCGTAATTATATATATGATATGCACACACACATTTATAGCACATATATGGTAGCGATATATATGTGCTAAACTGCAGAATCATGGGCTAATTGTATTTCCTGTATCATGACCTCCTCACTCACCTGCCCCCAGTTCACTTTAGCCATTCCCTCTAAGGACTACTTTTTGGGTGGGATTTCCAATGGGAATTGCACACCTGGTTCCCTAAAGGTCTGTCTATACTATAGTTAAACACTCAAAGCTGGTCCATGTCAGCTGGCAGGGCTCAGGTTGTGGGGCTGCAAAAGTACAGTGTAGACGTTCAGGCTTAGGCTGGAGCCAGGCTCTTGGACACCCCCGAGCTTGAGCTAGGACCCCACGAGTACGGAGGGTCCCAGAGTCCCAATGTCTACACTGCGATTTACAGCCCCACACGGCCCAAGCCGGCTGATTCGGGCCAGCTGCAGGTGTTTAACTGCAATGTAAACATACCCTTTGGCAGCTTTGGAAACCCCACCCCATCCCTGTAATTCTCTGAGCAGTGTTTTCTGCTGCAGCCACTTTATCTAATTCCCCCACAAAAAAATCTTTCCCCTCAAATGTAAAATCACTCCTCCCCCTCGAAATAAGTCACTGGTCTGTTTTGTTGTCTGAACTCTATTCAGTCCTCAGCCAGTCACAGTCATAAAGGCAAATATCTCATGAATCGTCCCTGAGGCTAGAAATGGAGGCTTTTTAGGAAAAGCTAGGTAACAACCTTTGCAACTGGATACATGCCACAGTCCTCAGGCAGCTGCCAGGCTCCTCCTACGGACAGGCACTGAAAAAGTCTTTAGGGGACCCCCATCTGCCTAAAGAGGAGACCCTACAACACAAATCATTAGATAGTCTTTTTAGGTTGATGGGGATGGGCTTGGCTCTCACTCCATTAGTCCCTGGGGTCTGTTCTCAGATGCTTTAACCCCAAAAGGGGTAGAGGATAGCAGCACCAATTGACTTGCCCTGGGGCTTGCCAAACTTACTCACTTGCCAATATACCAGGGTTATTGTCTCCTAGTAAGCGCAGGGAAGGCTGGTAAACAGCCTGCCTGAACACCATCAGGAGCTATAGCGTCATCATCTGCTCTGTCCCAGCAACTGCTGGAAACGTCTTGATTTTAAGCTCTTATTCCCCCCTTGACAAGATTGACAGGGCCAGCCTTGCACACAGAAGCTCTTTACCCTCTTCATCATGGGTGCAGGATTTATACAGCCTGTCACAACACAGCAAGTGTTTCTAGCCATGGCAGTTTGAAAATATCAAGGCTGTAGACTCGTGACATTGTGATGGATAGAAAAGCTATTTTAGAGAGCGCTTAGAGGTTTCTAAAATGTAGTGGTTATATTTTCCTCTCCCTCTTAGGCCTCTGCTAAGGCAACTTAGCTTTACAGGTGGAGGGATTAATAAAATACCTTTTAATAATGTTTCTTAATTAGTTTTTTTCCCTGCAGATTCTGTGCTGTAAACAAAACAAGACAATGTGGCATAGTATAAAAGTTTGATTGTCATTCACTTGGGATCACTTGTATAACTCACTTGTGGCTTTGTTAGTCATGAATAAAGGCGGCATCTGAAACTTATGTCAATAACAGCTTTATGCCACACCAACCCATTATGTATCTACTACCTATATCCTTAGATATACATACAAGACTAGGTCCTCAGCTGATATAAATTGGCAAATCTCTACTGAGGCCAACTGAGCCAGAACCATGCTGATTTCCAACAACTGAAGATCTGACTCGTACTTGATATTATCAATTATTATATTTATTATTTGTTGAGTGTCAACAGTGCACTTTGTGTTGTGCAGATCAAGGTGCTTTCCCTATTATCTAATCAGATTTGGAGTGCCTCCAGATATGTGCTGGAAATGGGTCATGGGAGATCCTTGCTTAAAACTCACGACTATAGAGAAGGGTGAGTGGTTTCCTTGCCCCCAGTGGATTTTACATCCTATCTGGATACAGCATGATAAGCTATCTCTAGCAGGTATCCCTGGGGTTCTGAGGAGTGTATTTGCCAATGGAATGAACTAGCTTGCATCACATTGGTATTTTAAAAAAATCCTGGGTAAAGATGCACACCGAGCTCTTTACAGGGTCTTTACTTACTCACATTTCAAGCTACACACTTTGAACATTGTGCTGTACTGTCACTATACTAATAAGACCTTTTTTTCCCTAAAAAAATATAAACATTTCCACTGAGTGCACTTTATCTAAATTCATTTGCCAATAGCTGGAGGTTTCCTCCTTGGGTATGTTAGTGAGAAAATTATTTCCATTAACACATATGTAACTCAAATACCCAAGAAATACTTAGAAGAAAAGATGTATTTGTTAAAGATCTCAACAAAGCAACCTCCCCTGCAATTATAGGTTGAAGATCACCAGGCACATCTCTGAACCCTCCAAGGTGTCATCCAGCAATGACATGAGAGACTAGACTTGACATTCCTGATATTTCTAAGGTGAAAAGACAAATAGAAAATTAACCTTTCAAGCCTTCTTTATTCATCATAAAGATGCCCAAATTGACCCAATATCAGTTTCCCCTCCCTCTCCCTTCACAGGTCTCCTTTCAAACATATTTATTTCAATATTTCATGAAAAGATTCATCAAAGGGTAAACTTTCAGTGCTGTTTAGGTTGCCTGAAACCTCTGTGCTATGTTTTGAAAATAGCAGGGTAATTTATGCATATTGTTTGTCTTTGAAATTTAGCTTTGCTTAACCTGCTCCCTGGACTCTGACAAGGAGCTGTAATTAAGGGCTCCACTTGCGCGCACACAGTTGACACTAGGAAGAATGTCTTTTGGGTTACATCAACATTCTTGGGTTATGTCAATAACGTCTGCTACAACATAAGTGGCCTGTCTGGATGAAATGCAAGTTTCAGATTTCACAGGACGTTCTTGAGTCTGAGATAAAATGGCACAGTTGACGTTTCCTTTCAACACGAGCTGCAGCGCAGAGTGACTAAAGGGCAGCCAGCAGGCCACATGCAGCTCTCAAGCGATTCTGATGTAGTTCAACCCAGTACTCAGCCAAAACCTTCACGTGCAGCCCAACAAGGACAAAATGGGGCAGCCAAATAGGCAACCACCTGCATCCATTTTCTCCTGTTGTTACCCTGAGTCAATGGGAAAAAGAGACAGGAGATGAATGTGGGGCAAAGCAGTGTGCTTCTCCCTAGCATTGGGGAAAAAATGACAAAGGAAGGCAAGCAAAGGGCCATTGGCTTGAGGCAGCGCAATGTGCCAGGGAGGAGGAGGAGGAGAAGCAGCAGTCCTGGGACAGCTGCAGACAGGATTGCCGCCTGAACAATGTAGCCTGCTTTGGGTTTCTCCCTGCTGACATAGAAAATCTTTCATTAGACTTATAGAAAAGTCTCTTACACAGGTGGGATCGGGATTTTACAGAAACATGCACATCCCCACACCACCATGCAATCAATAGGCTTGGCAGTGGCTGGGGGATTTCAGACTGAAAGAGCAACACTTTCTGGAGCTCGCAAGTGAGGTACGCTGACGGAGTAGCACATGCCCTGTGTGGTGCCTGCCTGCATTTTGCTTACTTAGCACCAGTCTTACTAGCAGAACTAAAAACCTGAAGGTAGGTGAAAGAGCCTGGTTCTAGGCTTCCTTGTAGACTCAAAGCAGGCCAGGTCTCTGAGCGAACCTGATCCAAGTTCTGAGCAAGCCTAGGAAAAGTTTCAAGAGAACTTGGACTGAGTTTTGAGCAAATTCAGGGTACATCTACATTACAATCGGGTGGGGCCAGTGATTGCAGCATGTGTAGACATATCCAAGCTAGCTTTGATCTAGCTAGCTCATGTACGCCCATGGCAGCATGGGCTGCTCAAGCCCAGCTGGGATTATAGGTCATTACTTGTGGGGCTAGCTCATGCTGAAGGCACCTCGGCTGCCAACTGCTATTAGTACCTGAGCTAGTTCGATTGAAGCTAGTACAGGTACGTCTACATGTGCTGCAATTACTCCCCCTGCTTGCAGCGTAGCTGTATCCTTAGACCGAGTTGCAAGTGGACCTGGGTTTTATGGGCCAGTTTATTCCTCTGGATGAAAATCACGTGGAACTTGGTGTTTTCACATAGATTCAACATAAAACCAGGCAAAACGTGGCTATTTCAACCATTGCATTGAGGTTTGACGATTTGCAGTGTTGCCCGTTCTCACGGTTTTATGAATCTCAGAATATTTGATGTTTTACTTGAAGTCGCATCTCCTGGAAATAACTGATGACATGAAAATCTCAGCTTTACTTTTTTTCCTTTAAAAAAAAAAAGTTTCGAGCCCTTGTGGTTGCAAAGAAAAGCTCATTAAGATTTACTGTAAAAGCTGAAAAAAAACCAGAAGGCAAATAGAATAACCCCACATTAATTATTTTTTTTAAAAATGTCACGATTTTTTAAGCCAGTCTCATGATTTTGGAGAGTCCGGCTCATGATTTTCTTAACAAATGAGATTGGCAATACAGGATTTGTTCAACCCTGAGCTTTCCAGGCTGTTAGCCCATATGAAATGAAATTGGGTGGGAAAAAAAAAGGTTCAGATGAATCCTGGGAACTGAAACCAGTTTTGCACAAATGTAGCTAATATTTAAGTAATTTCCATCACCTACATAAGCATAAAATTCACTTAATGCACTTTGTGGCACTGATTTGCAAAGTTGGGTGCATGCAATTTCCTGAGTTCAATTTGCGCACGAACATATGGCAACTTTGTTTGCTGGTGCATATGCACATTGAGTTTTTGCATGTGCAAATGGCCGATCGGATACATAACTGCCCAGTTGTGTGGGCACATACTTGCCTTACGAGCACAGTTATGTTAGTTTGCATGTGTGTGCCTAACTTTGAAAATCAGACCAGTAGATAAAACCAAGAAAATCAAGGTATTATGAAGTCTCTGTCTAGACTAGCCTGGTGATCAGGTTGAGGGAATTTGAGTTCAGTTCCTGAGCATGAGCTCCTGTTTCTGGAGCACTGCAGAGACTAGGTTGCCTAGCTCCTGGGGGAAGAAAGCACCTCAGATTGCTCACTAATCCCTTTGTGGTAGAAGCCTGGAATGATATTGATGGACTCTGTGTTGTCCAGCCCTCCCTTGTCAGAAGGAAGGTTGCTTGCCATCCGATGGTGAGGCGTTTGAAAAAGACGGACTACACCAGGACCCCTAGGGTTCCAAGATGGAGTTCTAGGGCACCCTCCCTCCCCGAGGAATTGAAAAAAGGAGCCCTCTCTAATCACTAGCAATAAATATTAAGCTTTTAAAAATAACTATTTGCCTTTAGCTTTTCCAGCTCCTTAAATCCCTGTGGCTGTTCTCCCTCTTGGGCTGGTCTTACATCTTTAAACAAACTTTATTGACATTAAAATTCAGTCATTTAAAATGCCTGACTTCTAAGAAACCCAGCATCACTGGAGGCAGCATACCATTACTTCTGCAGCCGCCACTGCTACCTGATCATTACCGCTGCGGATTGAAGCAAACACATCACAGGGAAGTTGGCATGAGCTGTTAAAAACATACTTCCTGTGGCATTCCTTTGCTTGTGGTGCCAGATGGTGCTGTCTCTTACCAAGTGCACCCAGAAGGGGGGGGGGGAGATGAAGAGAGGCAGGCTGGGAGAAAGGAAGGCTCTTGGGAAAAAGCTCTCAGAACTTCACAGAGTAGACAGTTAGTGTGACTGTTTTATTTGCTGTATGGCTTAGTGATGTGCACGTACATGTCAAGTTTGTAATACATTAGGCAGCTGGAATCACAAGTTTGACTCCCACAAGGGTCAGCTCAGCCCTTTACCCTTTTGACCAGATGTGATGGGGTGTAAAAACCCACACTGGGACCAAAGGGGTTAAGGAATAGTTCTGGGCCTAGGTGGCTCCACCCCACTGCACCTGCAGAGCCTGCTCCAGTTGGAGGAGCTTAAAAGAGAACCAGACAGCTCAGAAAAAGGAGGCAAGTTGGATAGGACAGAGGTTCTCCCTGTGGGGCATGGAATGTATTCTGAGGGGACATGAGAAGCTTTACGGAAAAACACTTACTGTGCACATTTAGAGTTGGGCAGCTGGGCGCCCAGCTCTGAAGGCAGCGCCACTTCCAGCAGCAGCGGAGAAGTGAGGGAGATATGATATGGTATTGCCACCCTTACTTCTGTGCTGCTGCTGGTGGCAGTGCTGCCTTCAGAGCTGGGCAGCCGGCCAGCAGCCCCCGCTCTCTGGCTGCCCAGCTCTGAAGGAAGTGGTGCCAGCAACAGCACAGAAGTAAGGGTGGCAATACCATATCATACCACCCTCACTTCTCCGCTGCTGCTGGTGGCAGCATTGCCTTCAGAGCTGGGTGTCCAGGCAGCAGCTGCCGCTGTCCACTCTGCCTTCATAGCTGAGCAGCGGGAGAGCAGTGGTTCCTGGCCAGGCACCTGAGGAAGGGCGAGGGCGTAAACTACTACAGACACAAAGAAGCGGGGGTGCGATTAAATAAGTTTGAGAACCACTGGGATAGGAGGACACATCTCTCTAGGCAGCTCAGGAGTAAGGGCCCAGCTGGAGTCCTGACTGCAGGAGAGAAGTCTGCAAGCTGCAGCTACCTCTTTTCCTAAAGGAGGAACCAACCTTATCCTAACCCTAGCAACCCTTCAGTCTATTGTCTGGTGGATCATTTGTGATGCTTTCTGACCACAGACTGGGAGGGTAAGTGCTAGGAAGTGACCCAGGGAGCAAGCTCTGAAGCACTCCTGCATGTTTGACATTGCTGCCTCTTGTAGGGTCTTGGGCTGGAGCTTAGTGGAGAGGGAGGGCCTGGGTTCCCCTAACAACCTCCCTCACATGAAGGGTGCACAAACCCCTTCCCCACTGGAGTTAAGGGGGATAGAGACATTGTAAGCCCTGAGACAAGGTCACACAGCCCACAGGGGCCTGGACATGGTCTGAAGACTCTTTCCTTTGCGGGAGACTATTACATTTATTTAATTCTGTTAACCCCTTGTCCCTCTGTGAAGGTGGCAGATTCAACTGGTGATGTGGCTGAAGAACCAAGTTACCCTTCTCCCAACAGGAGACTGTCACTATGCCACTATGTCTCTTGCATCTGATGAGGGCATTCACCCACGAAAGCTTATGCTCCAATACTTCTGTTAGTCTTAAAGGTGCCACAGGACCCTCTGTTGCTTTTTACAGATTCAGACTAACACGGCTATCCCTCTGATACTTGTCACTATGCCAGAGTGCTCACTGGTAGGCAATGCTAGAGACAAGGAAGAGTTGTGACCCAGGTAACTAACTGCTATGTGGCACTACCAGGGAGTTCAGCTCATCACATCATGATAAACTGAAGTCCAGGTTATATATTCTGTGTGGGGGTCAACTGGACCAAAAAACCCAACCCAACCCAAATAAAAAACAACCACAACAAAAATCCAGGTGCTGTCTGGTGTGTGTGGGGAGAGGGGGCATTAAAGATCCCATAACACTTCTTTGGAAGAGTAACGCTTTTCTCTGTTGTCCCTGGCTCAAGTGCCCTCTTTTCCCATTGTTGTGCACCTTGCTGTGTAGCTGAATGTCACCCTTACTGAAGCAGGATATCTACCAGGCCAGATCCCCAGCTGTTGTAAATCAGCATAGCTCTAGTGTCTTCAAAGGAGCTAGGCTGATCTACCTTAGCTGAGGATCTGACGCATCATTTATAAAGCCGTTGGGGCAAAAGCGGGTATATACATATAAAATGTTCTCGTTGTTCTTGCAGTTCTAATCTGATGATGACTAGTGCCTCTCGGTTATATTTCATCTCTCCGTGGACGTTCATGGGAAGTAGCTGATCCTTACTTTTGACAGTCTGGAATGATGTTAAATCTCTACAATTCAGCCAAAAATAAGTTTAACTCTTTTTATTTGTTGGCTTGTGAGGGGAGGGAGCTCAGGCACGAGGCGGCGATGTGAATGAACTCAGATGTAATGCAGTTGTAAGTCACAAGCTAGCCACACTTACCGCAGCTGAGCTGGTCACACCCTTCTCTGCAACTGTGCTTTGCACTAGGAACCTCTCCATGCAGGGCACAACCACAAATAACTGCATCTTTTTCCCTAGGTTAATTAATTCTTTTGCTCAGACATTGAGATTCTAAATTATGAAATTAAGAGTTTTGCACGCAGAATGCTGGATATTGAAAGTACTTTGAATCCCACTGCATAATGGATTTAGCACAGGCTAACACAGGCCAAACCCACTTCACATTACTGTTCTACTAATCTCCCAAGTTACAACAGATGCTCCTTAGTTCAGAGTTTATTCATGCTTTTTAAACAGGCCATTTTAAGCTTCTTCATAATAGTCTAGGCTTTTGGGGTAATTATTGCAATTACCGTGTTTAACTAAATCTTGTTTAGATAATGTTTCATTTCATTTTTCCTTATGGTTTTTTCCCTTCTTTTATTTAATTCGTCAGTGTGATGCAGAGAAAAATGCTTTGGGCCGTGATATATTAGACTGCTTATTCTCTCACATGTCTAAACTCCTGTGTTACAAACCCTTCTGTCATAAGATATAGAGCTATCTTGCCAAAACATTCACTCATCATCAGAGGAAGGTAGCAGATTTTCCTGTTTCCTTGTAGGTGGGTGATCACAGTGGGGAGAGATGGGGAAGGAGGAGGATGTCATGTCAGGCTACTGTATATTTCCAAACTTATAGTGAATTAACATTGAGGCTGTTTTCTAGCACCATGCCTAGAGCCGAGGAGCTGCAGTTCAGTTTGGTTCAAGACACCATCCCAGACAGGTTGGAAAAACCATAGTTTAAGGTCAGTGTGTGGTCACAGTCGCTCCCAAAGTTGAATACTGAGACCATGGTAATTGGCAGATCTCGTCATGCTGGTCAAAGGGAGTGCTCATCCGAAGCAACTATTGCCTGGAGGGAAAGGGAAAAACCTGGAGGCAGGGAATTAGAGTAAGCACTGATGAGCTGGCAGATGCTGCAGGATCAATGGCTGTATCATGGCAGGGAAACCAGCAGTAGCCCGCGCCTAGCTATCACTCTGTGTTGTCTTGGGTAAATGCCAGCAAACCGAGCTAGAGGAAAGAAAAATGGAAAGGGGGAAGCACGCTGGGACATTTTTAATTAATTAGGTCATGTTCTACATATAACTGCACACAGGGACAGAACACTCCCAATCAGAGAGCTGCACATGCCCAGGATAATAATGATAACTTACGTTTACACACCACCTGTCATCCAGAAGGATCTCAAAGCACGGTACCAACCAACTTACACGCTAGAGCATATTGTGCGTATCTGAGAACCCCATGACATGCAGCCTCCTCTGGGCTGCAGCAGTTAGTGTGGCATCTAACCGTTTACAGTGCAACACCATCAGTCCCATTCCTTAGTAACCTGCATTCAAATTCTTCTGCTGGTTCAGGGCCAGCAGCAGTAGCATCGCCTGTGAGGGCACTACAGTAGTTGGTCTACAGTTTATAATTGTAGGAGCAGTGGGGTGGTAGACTGACGATGCTGGAGTCCTGTATACGAATGCAACAGCTCAGTGCTAGAGTAAATAACCAGCTTGTCCCTCTTTGTTGCCAAGACAAGGACATCCATTTGAGGAGAAGTAGAAAAGGATATTCCAAATGGACAAACAGATGAGTAGGTGAATTTACCACCTTTGTGTGCAGAGCTCTTACTTAGTAAGGGCCCAGTCCTGCACCCCTCACACTGACTTCACTGAGAGCTATACTTGCATTCGGGCTTCATGATCAAGCCATTAGCTCAACAACTCACAGGGTACTCCTGAGCTCGGCAGCACTTTGAACGGCTACTGAAAATCCATCCTATGCTATTCTATAGCACGTTTCAAAATACTATTGCCCAGATTGTGTGAAGTCCATTCTCATCTTGAGAAGTACCTTACACCACAAGTAGCTCCATTGACTTCAACGGGGACTATTCTCAGAGTAAGGGACTGCTTGTCATGAGTAAGGATATTGGAATATGGCCCTATAGAAACCCTATTTTGGGGGCATTGGATGAGCTATAGACCTTCCAGTTCCAGAAGTCTCTGGGTCAAGAAGAAAGTGCTCATTAGCTAAGTAAATAAAAGTACAATTGCACAGTGCTACTGTTTCAATACCTTTAGATTTTCTTTAAAAAGCATGTGCTGTTGGTATCTGCCTCTGAAAAAGTCATGCTACAATGTCAGCTCAGCAAACCCCCCCCCCGCCCTCTTACAACCACCTGGAGCTGGACAAGAATTGCAAATTTGGATCCAGGTTCAGATCCAGATTTTGAACAGCCTCAAAGTTTAGGGGTGTTTGAATTTGGAGTTCCAGATCCTTTAGCTGATATACATGATATAACTCAGTCTGGAACCACACTGGGTTTATACCAGCTGAAGATCTGGCTTCAGGACCAGATTTTGAACTATCTGCTGTATCCGCACTGTGCACATACATCCACACGCACACAGGTTTCAGGGATGTTTGAATTCCGGGTTCTGGTTTGGCCCATAGAACTTTGTCATATTAGCATTTTTCCAGTTGACTGGCTTGAGAGAATTACATTGGAATAGAGGAGCTTTGAGAGTATGCTGTAAATTTCTGAAGCAGAGCAGCTCTAATCACCATCAACAGGACGTCCCTTGACCGGAGTTGTTGACGTCTTCTCCTATAGTACTTATAGCGATGCCTTCTAGTGCCACTATATCATTAAGTCTGGGTCAGCATTTCCATTATAAACATATTTATCTCTTACCCAGTGCTTAATTGGTGCCAGAGCTCTACCACATCTAGGCTTGGCAGTTGTAACCGCTGTACCTCCTGGTTTCCAGCCAGCAGCCGCTGTTCTCCAGGTACCCAGTTCCAAAGGCAGCACCGCCATCAGCAGCAGTGCAGCAGTAAGGGCTGCAATACCATACTACGGCACCCTTACATCTATGCTGCTGCTGGTGCGGCGCTGCCTTCAGAGCTGGGTGCCCAGCCAGCAGCCTCCACTCTCTGGCCTCCCAGCGTGAGCCCTGGCATCTCTTTCATTACAAATTAAGCACTGCTCTTACCCCTTCCCTCAACAACCTGTTCACTCAACCATAAAAATTCACCCAAGGTTGAAGCTCAGTGTTCATACTCTCAACCAGTTTAAATCTGGGAGAGGCAAAGGGGAAAATACAAAACTGAAGTCTTATCATGCTAGACTTTTTTGTGCTTTGGTGTAACTTCAGAATGGTTCTTGCTGACCAGTTCCTGTACAAATGTTGTTTGCAAATGTTCATTAGCTTTCCAAATGACTGTTCAATTCGACAGCATTCTTACTGCATTTATTTATTTGCTGTTCTGGTCATCTGCATGCTGGGGAAATATCTGGAGAATGCCTGTTCTTTCATTTGCAACCAGGAGTATTTGCACCCACAAAACGGCACTTGTTCTTCGTTGTTTGCTATTCTTCATTCATTTATACTGTGGTAGTGCCCAAAGGTCTCAGTTAATAACAGAATCCCAGTGTGCTAGGCACTGAACAGACATATGGGAAGACAAGGGCCCTGGCCTGAAGCGCTCACAATATAAGAATTAATTATTCTCCTGCTTGTAAAGTTTCCATCATCCAATCAGGGAACAAAAACAACTGATTTGAGTGAGCAATTACATACTATGAATAATGAACAGCAAACAAGGGAAGGAAACAGTTTACAACTGATTCTGAATAGTGAACTGGTAAAGATCAAAACATGTTTGCAGTGATTCACAAACAGGAAAAAAAACAGCCTTACTGTTCAACATATTATGTGACCAACAATGTGGAACATTGCAGCTTGTTCATCCCCAGGACCTTTGGGGTGGTAGGTTGTGTTGTTTGGAGAGTGTTTAGCACAGGGTTGGAGTATGGCCCAGTCATTTGACTGAAGGTTGGAGGCCATTCAAGGGTGGTTGTGAAATTAATTAATGGTCTCAGTCCAGTTCTGAGGAAACAAGTGTCCAACTCAGAAAAGAACCAAACATCCCAATCATAACTAGCCCTCTTTGTTGACGGCCTCTTTGCTGAGACAAAGGATTTGGTTGGGTTTGGATTACAGACAGTATCTTGTCACGTCTGCCTCCTTGCCCATCTCTCTGATTCCCTACAAGTGGCCCTTCCAGAATACGGTGAAGTACGGGGTGGCGAGGACACTGTGTGGGGTTGTAATATGAGCTTTTCTGTTTTCAGACCTGAGGATGTCAAATCAGCATCTTTTAATACAACAAGCAATCACTTTTTGCTAAGCACCTGCTGTAGTACACCTCCCCAGCAGCAACTTTTTAATGACTAATATTTCCTAAGGATTTCATTCATGCTTGGAAACAGTGGGTGTATACAGAAGCCATATTATGCATTAATAGGACCAAGCATAACAGCACCTGCTGCTACTAAAGAGGTACCAACCAGTCTCTTTAATGACTGGAGAAGAATTAAGGCTTTGATTTGTTCCACTGCAGAAACACAGGTAATTCCTCCCTGCAGGCCAGAGAGGAAGGATCCCCTGGCCTGCCAAAAGACTGGCATGAGGGTGTGTGGGTGGCCAGCCAACACCCAAAGTGGAAGCAGAGTCATATAGGGAATTGAGGTGTGGGATCCCCCTGAGTCTGTCTAGGGACCTGCATTGCTTTAATTCCTGGCAGTGATCAGTGCACTGTAGGACAATAATGGGAGGACCCCTTGCTCCCTTAAAGCGATTGTACCAATGAATATTTCTGTTCATCCTGTCATGGCAATGGTGAAGATTGGTATGGTGGAGGCAGTGGCTGGCTTCTCTCAAGGCAAGTCCAAATGGGAGTGTGAGTGCCTGGGCACCTTTGGGGGCATATCTGTGTATGGATGCATGGCATATAATAGGCGAGCTATGGGGAAACCACATGGCAGTCAGTACACCACATTTCTCTACTGCAGAGAAGATCTATTAGCCAAGCTAGTACATCTCCTTCTCCAGTTTGGTAGGGTAGAGGAAGCTTGTGAATTTGAAATTAGAAATCTGCCTCTTCTAGATGATGATATTTTGTAACAGCACCAGGACCTTGCAAATACATTGTCAGGAACATTGCTGTGCATTGCGCCAATATCCCATCCTGCAGTCAAAGAAGCTCTTGAATATTCTGAGTAATAGTCTATTGCAAATCTTCCCATATTAAAGTTGGAGGTTCCCTCTACCAGGCTGTGTCCCAGCAGTGTTTCCTTGAACTCTCTTCACATTTTACCACCATCTCTTTTTAACCCCCACCCTAAACTCACTTTTTCTTCCCCATTAGTTCCTGGGGACCTCATCACCAACATTAAAAAGAGAGGGGGTCGTGATGAAAAACATTTCCATCCTTTCCATTCCTTCCTGGCTTCCCTCCTTCCCCACAACGGCATCTTACGTATTCCTCTGCACCACAAAAGAAAGATGCCGAAGGTTCTAGGACAGAAAGGGTTAAACTCAGGCGAGCACTAGCTCCAACACAGTTAATCCATATAAAGCTCATGGATTTCTCTGCAGTGATCTTTGTGGTTGTCATTTGCATTTTTTTCCTTTTGTGAAATCTTTTCTTCTTCCCTTTTACACTCATATGCATGCGGAAATTAGCATATTGTACCGAGAGTAGGAGATGTAAGAAGCCGACCCCCTGCTGTTCAGCGGATTGTGCAATCTGCAGGCGGCATCAATTTTTCAGCAGTCTTCTCATTACAGTCAGGGAACTGCACAGCTCCCGATTCCACGCAATCCCTAGTGGTCCTGCAGACAAGCATATGGGCTGTCAAATAGCTATACCAATACTTTCATAGTATTAATACCCTTGTTTATGCTTCCACCATAATTAAAATCATGGTATTAATACAGTCTGGGCTTTGCATTGCTAATTATATGTGGTACAGTGGGATAATCATGTCAGCAGGCTCCGACACTGATGCGTGACAGCAATTTACTAACCTTACAAGAGGCCCGTTAGCCCTCTGGCCTATCCTGCCATGCAAACGAGGAGAAGAAGGGGCTGTAGAGGAGCTAAGTCTAATAACCAAAAATAATATTTTTTTAAAAACAACTAAATATTACAGCACAACAAAGATGTCCTCGGGTGTCAAACTCTGTGGTTGTCATAGTGATGTGTACCTTATTAAGAGGGTGGTGTTCATTCCTGCAGCTAATCTTATAATGAGGATAGCTCATTATGAGACCAAGGAGGGTTCTTTCCTCCGCCCCCGCCCCCGCCCCCCGCTTTTCCATTTCTTTTAATAGGGCTGAACTTTTGGTGCGATCCCTTCCCCCATCCCATGCCAAATCAACTTTTAAAGATATAAATGCAGTCAGGGGTACACTGCCTGGGAGAATGGCCAGAAATAGTCTGGTTCTTTTCTGACTTTCCCCTCTTTGTGCATGGGTGTGACTTCTTTCCAGTGACAAAGCTACTTTAGCCACCCTGGCTATCTGGTCCCTGTACTCATTAAAATAGCAGATTGGAGGGTTTAATGGGATCAGTTGCTTTGCCTTTATTTCTGCACCTGTTTCTGCTGCCTGACCATTTCCAGCGAATATCCTTGAAGGAGTCAATGACACCCTTTTGCATCAGGCACATGGCTTAATGAAACTGCCTTTTCTTCTCATTAGCCACTTTGCATTTTTATATAACACTATTAACCAAGATACTGACTCACTTTTAATTACATTCTGAGGTTGGTGCACTGTAGTTATTCTCCCCTCCCCCCTGCCCCCAACCAATCCAATTACAGTATCACAGTTTGTCACACAAGGACTGGCGGTCCACTTTAAAGATTCGCAGCACCTGCAGTATCGTAGGGTCTGATTCTTCGCAAAGTCAGTAAAATGGTAGAATTACAGCTGCATGGGTAAAGGTTTGTGGGATCAGAGTTCTTCCCAGCTCTGTCCCCTCCCCCCAATTCAGCTTCTTTGTTTTACTGACTGCTCGCCACTACATTTTTTTTTTTAAAGTCAGTTGTGAAATGATGTTGTTTGAAGCTTTGGAATTTGAAAATGGCTTACTTTTTTTTTTTTTTTTTTTGTAAAATAGATTTACATCTGGAGAGGCAAGCTGTGTATTAATTTACAATCAGAACTGAAATGGCCCAGATAGAGTATAAGGACCAGCTCAGCCAGTTGCTTTGAAAAGTGAAAGTCAGTGGGACTTGTTCAGTTAGGCCCCAGTTCAGGAAAGTACTTAAAAGTTCATGATTAAATCCCATTGACCTCAATGGGATTTATGGGTGTTTTCCTGAATCAGAACCTTAAAGCCTGATCCAAAGCTCATTGAAGTCAATGGAATGACTCCTCTCGTCTTCAGTGGGCTTTGGAACAGCCCTAGCCTTAAACATTCCAAATGTGGGTTTATAATGGATTCATCAGTTCAGCTTTAAATGCTTTGCTGCTCCGTTCCCCTGTGGCTTCTGTTCTGCAGCTGATGGTGGTAACTTTCTCATAGCGCAGCCAGTAGCATTCCAGAATCTTGGCACATTATCAAGGATGTACCAGCATGCTGGGCAACACTGGGGGTATGCTTTGCCCCCTCACCAGCTACATTAGACAATGCACAAGAGGATTTTGCTGGATCACATTTTCTTGTAAGAGAATATTTATGCATCGAGCCATCTTTCTGCTATATTCATTTAGCTCTTGTTACTAGAAATGTAAGAAATAGAGTAAACCCTCCTGAATTTCCACTTCGCTAATCTGCGCACATAATAATTTGCCCATAGAAGAGGAAGCCGCTCCCCATTTCTCAGTGAAGATCTAGTAGGAGAGTGCTCAGGACAGCTCTCATTATTAAGACTTCATTAATTTGAAACATGGGGCCTCATTCTTCAGTGTGTTATTCCAGTTTTAGACCACTGTAGCTCCACAGAAGCCACTTAAGACTATGCTTAACTTTGGGCATGTGCTTAAATGAAATTTTGCTGACTAGAGTGGGGTTTTAGCACAGGCTTAAATTTAAGCTTGTGCTTAAGTGCTTTGATAAACTGGGCCTTAAAGCTGAAAAAGAAGGGAGCTGGAATGCTCAAACACAGGAGACCCCTTCATAAATTAAAGGAGTAGAAATGTTCATGAAAATTCAGCAGCACAATTAAATTTAATCCCAGGCCCATGTACCATGCATGGCCGACGTGTGCAGCAGATAGTCCAAAATTTCACTGATATAAACCATATGACAAGAGTAATAGTTTCAGTGCTTGTACACTAAAAAATAAAAATCCTATGCTCTATTTATATTTGAATTCCCCAACATCTCTCCTACAGTAACCTAGGGCAGAAATGGAATACAGAATATTATTCAATATCTATGTCAACCTTATTGAATTCTCTCTCCAAGACTTTAGTGTAATAGAGCAAGCACGTAGTGGCCTTCTGCACCAGCAGTTCTTCCCCTATGGGGACTGAAATAGATTTTCTTCATCTTGACATGGGACAATCCAGAGTGTGGAGCTTGATCCATTGCCCAGGACATTGCGTTGATACCAACAGCAGAAGGAATATGGGAGGCAGCAGGGTCTTTTGTCAGTGAAATTGGCATCATGACCTGGGGTATAGGAATGCTGCAGACTATAATGAATTAAGGTGAAGAATTGTTCAGGTATTTTATGGGGTCCAAAAGGGCCAGGTCTGGCTATAAAAGTCAAATGTGGCCTCCAAGGCATTAGCCAACTGAGCTGTTTATTTCCCATTGAGATAGATTTAAAACAAGGGGACACATATTTAATGGGGAGACGATAAACCATTGAAACAAAGTGCCAACGGAAGTGGTGGATTCTCCATCTCTTGAAGTCCTCAGATCAAGACTATGTATCAGTCAAATCCATAGTATTGGGCTCAGTACAAGGGTAACCATAGGCGCCGATTCCATGGGTGCTCCGGGGCTGGAGCACCCATGGGGAAAAATTAGTGGGTGCTCTGCACCCACCGGCAGCTAAGCTCCCCGCCCTGCCCCCCTACCTCACCTCCTCCTCCGCCTCCTCCCCTGAGCGCCGCATCACTGCTCCTCCCGCCCTCCCAGCACTTGCCGCCACCAAACAGCTGTAGCAAGCTCTGGGAGGGACGGGGGAGGAGTGGGACCGTGGCGCGCTCAAGGGAGGAGGTGGGGAAGAGGCGGGGCTGGGGTGGAGATTTAGGAATTGAATAGGGGCAGGGAGGGGGCGGAGTTGGGGCAGGGACTTTGGGAAGGGGATGGAATGGGGTGGGAGGGGATGGGGCAGGGGTGGAGTTGGGGCGGGGCTGGGTGCAGAGGGGGGGGGTCGAACACCCACCAGCACCAGAAGAAGTCAGTGCCTATGAGGTTAACTGGGTGAAATGCTGTGGCCTGTGAGATACAGGAGGTCAGACCAGATGATCTAATGGTCCCCTCAGAGCTTCAGATCTATGAAGCTATGAAAACAATATTGTAAATAGCTGATGTGCTTGTAAGTAAAAATGCCCCAAATGCTTGAAAATGATGACAAATGCCATGGAAGGACACAGGGAATTTGGAAAAGAGGACTCACTATGGCCTTGGTTCAACAAGGCATTTAGGCATATGCACAAATGTGTATGTGTGAGTGGTGCCACTGAAGGTCATTACTTTGCTGAATTGGGACACAAACCAGTATCACAAACTGTTGTTGACTTTCTGTTTTGACAAACAAAAAAACCACCTGTTTCCATGTGATTCTGAAGAGGGGAAAAATGAGAATTTGGGGCACTTTTAGACTCTTCTGGGGAGTTGCAGTAGGCTCTGTACATTAGATTGTAGAGATGGCTGCTGCAGATTGGGGGTGATAACTATGGGGATCCATCAACGACTACTTTTGCTTAGGTTTTTAATTTGATGTGAGTGATGGGTGCCAGAATAGCAGCCATAGAGAATAAAGCCCTGTGTTTATACACAAAACAGGTACTTGCTGAGCACTGCAAGCTTCGCTTCACTGATCTCCCACTGTGCTTTGACCTTACTTTTGAGGGACATACTAGACATAAAAGGGAAGTTCTTACAAGCCCATATGGTACTTGGCTTCTCTGCTGAGACTGCAGGAAAGAGGTCCAGTTAGTGCCAATTGTGATGACACTTTGTCACTACCAACTGGACTGAGTCCACCAAAGTATTTCACGGGGATGACCAAACAGTCAACTTAGTGGTAACTACTTCTTGGACATCACTAATATGTCTGAGGATTGAACTATGACCTAGAGAGCAAAGACTCCATATATCATTGCTCCTATCAATTGAAGAATAATATACAAATTACTCTTAGCAATCTATTTCCTACTGGGGTATAAAAATCTCTATTGTAAAAATACCCAACTATCATAAAGGGGTAAAGAAAAGGAAATCAAAACTACTACCTAAAATGCAGAAGAAAATAATTCCTGGGAACACAGCAATTTTAACATTCTAGTCTATTTACTCTTTGGGAGAAAAATCTGTCATCTAAAACAATCACAAAACCCTTTAAATTAGGACCTAGTACTTTTAGAAACTGATTGCAAGTTCAGGCTACGGTAGATGTGGAAAAGTACAGATGTACTGTTTTTAATCATGATAAATAACTTTTATTTTATCAAATCATCTCTTTTTTGGAAAGAGTTTCACTCTAGGTAGTAATGATAATTTGTGCACTTATCGTTCTGTACTTTCCCAAGACAAGCAGTCAGCCATAGGATATAATTTAACAATTTATCAACCACAGGCTCATCCAGCCTTTTCCGGCCAAAAGGGCATTTTATATTATTTAAGAGACTTCACCATACATTGTCGTCAATTTCAAACTGTACCAGCCCTGGTCATTAAAATGTTCAGTTCAACACTTCACTTTATAACCTAGAGATATTAAAGCTGCATTGCACCAGTAGTCCCATGGAATTATCTATTGCTTGCTGCTGATTAAATAATTACCAAAAGGATTCAACCCACTAATATAATAATATCAAAGGAAGCAATCACAATTAATTACCGGTTACATATTTAATGTGGGCTAGTAATGGTGAAAAAAATGGATGTAGATGGCACCCTGTTCCCCCTCCTTTTGTCTTTAGCTTGAAAGCTTTTTGGGCAGTGAGGGGTTTATACAGCACCTAGCACAATGGTGCCCTGATCCTGACTGCAGCCTTTGGACACCATCTTATTTTAATAACAAACAATAGTTTCATAGAACTTAGAGAAGGACTGCTGGCTCACAAGTATTTCTAGTAACATTTTTCTGGGTGCATATTATCATTATATGATCAATGTTGCATATATCTCAACTCCATTAAAGAGTAAATATCCTTTTTTCCTAGTGAAGATAACTATTTATGCTGGGCTTTCCCTTGCCTCAGGGATGCTACAGGCTAAGGAAGCCCTGACCATCTAAAATAGTGACTACAACATAGAGAACCAGCTACTACTCCCAAAAATAAACTTGCATTGACTTAAGTGGGAGCATTGAGCCGGAATTAGAAGATACATGTGGGGAATGAGAGATCTCTTCCCTCAGGGCCGGCTCCAGTTTTTTTGCTGCCCCAAGCGGCGAAGAGAAAAAAAAAATTAACAACAACCAAAAAAACCGCCGCAATCAGCAGCATTTCGGCGGCTGCTCTACCGCGCCGCTTCATTCTTCGGCAGCAATTCAGCAGCCAGTCCTTCCCACCGAGAGGGACTGAGGGACCCACCACCGAATTGCTGCCGAAGACTCGGACGTGCCGCCCCCTTCCGTGGGCCGCTCCAAGCACCAGCTTGCTGCGTTGGTGCCTGGAGCCGGACCTGTCTTCCCTTGCACTACACTTCATTACTGTTTCCCCTATAAAATCTTCTTAGCACTCCTCCTACCACATAGCAGCAGCTAATGTGATTGCATTCCACTTGGGGCCAGTAAGATGAACAATCTTCTCTGAGGCTGTGATTAAAGGGCAGAGCTGCTACAGAGTGTGAAACTGTGATACTCTCCCCACAAGGTTGAGACCATTTCTAGACCTACTGGCCAAGTACACTCTGGAACCCTCGTTTTCCAACCCATCATGGGGCATCGCTTCCTCTTACTTTTTTACATTGATGTTATGAAGGCCAAGACTATAACAGGATTCAAAAAAGAATTAGAGAAATGCATGGAGGATAGGTCCATGGCAATTAGCCAGGATGGGCAGGGATGGTGTCCTTAGCCTGTTTGCCTGAAGCTGGGAATGGGCGACAGGGGATGGATCACTTGATGATTTCTAAGGCTGTCAAGTGATTAAAAAAATTAATTGCGTGATTAATTGCACTGTTAAACAATAATAGAAAACAATTTATTTAAATATTTTTGGATGTTTTCTACATTTCAAATATATTGATTTCAATTACAACACAGAATACAAAGTGTACAGTGCTCACTTTATTTTTGATTACAGTGCTCTACAGCCAAAATGCTTCTGAAATAAATGTAGTCAGACTTTACTAATTCTGGGTCACTGAGAACGAAAATGATGCTTCAAATTGTTGATTGGCTCTAGTTTTCAAGATTTGCTATTGGGTCAGTATATACGACCCTTGACTTGGGAATGGCGGAGGATAAGTGAGTTATAAAGGGAAGGGATCTCAATTTAAACCAGAAATGACTAAAATACATCTTTGACTGGATCTATGAATAAATCTATGACTGGGTTTGGACAGTACTTGCTTTTTAGGCAAAACAATGAATGATGCAATCTGAAGCTGGTATTGCGTCATACATGATATGAATTGCATCATGTTATTCCTAGAAGTCATGGATGATGCAATCATAACGAAGTTTACATCACTCTGCTGAACAAATTGCCCTATATCAGCTCTAGAAATCATACAGTGTCGTGCTCTCTTATTTGTCAGTATTTGATTTTGCAAAGGGACACATTTCTGTTTAGCCAAAGTGAGCAGAGATGCCTCGTACTTGTGTGAAGAGTGCAGATAACTTCTGCTATGTTTGTGGTGAAGTGACTTTTGCATCACAAAAGCGCAGTATAACCACTATGGTTAAGAAAACTTATCACCTTTATTTTGGCTGCAAAATTGGAGATCAGGACAGGAAGTGGGCCCCACACATATGCTGCAACACTTGTGCAACAAATCTTCGCCAGTGGTTGAACAGGAAAAGGAAATCTATGCCTTTTGCAGTGCCAATGATTTGGAGAGAGCCAACAGATCATACCAGCAATTGTTACTTCTGCATGGTGCCTCGAGTTGGGAAAGGTGTGTCAAAGAAGAAAAAGTGGACTGTGCATTATCCAAACATTCCATCAGCTATACGCCCAGTACCCCACGGAGAAGGACTGCCGGTTCTTGATGCACCAGAATCATTCTCACTTGAGTCAGACGAGGAAGAGGAAGAGGATGAAACTTCTGGTCCTGAACCATCAATGTCACAGGACCCACATTTTCTCCCATCCTCCTCCTCTGAACCACACCTCATAACACAAGGTGAACTGAATGACCTTGTCAGGGATTTGGAACTACCCAAGAGTAAGGCAGAGCTGTTGGGCTCCAGACTATAGCAGTGGAATCTCCTGGCAGGTGATGTTAGGGTTTCCATGTTCTGTGACCGTCAAAAGGATCTTGTCCCATTCTTCTTCATGGAAGGTGATCTTGTAGCCTGCAATAACACCGATGGTGTGATGGCAGCCCTCAACATCGTTCATGATCCAGATGAGTGGAGACTGTTCATTGATTCATCGAAGACGAGTCTTAAAGCTCTTTTACTGCATAATGGCAATGTTTTGCCATCAATTCCAGTTGGTCATGCAGTCCATATGAAGGAAATCTATGACAACATGAAACAACTTTTGAGGTGCATAAACTATGACCAACATCAGTGGCAGCTTTGTGGCGATTTGAAGGTTGTTGCTCTCTTGCTTGGTCTGCAGACTGGATACACAAAGTACTGCTGTTTTCTCTGCGAATGGGATAGTTGTGCAAGAGATTCCCACTACATCAAGAAAGATTGGCCACTCCGACAGTCTTGGAGCCTGGGAGGAAAAGTGTTCAGCATCCACCACTTGTTGAATCAAGGAAGATTTCAAGGTCAAACAAACATGTGGACAAGGGGGATCCAGTGGACATAGTGTACTTAGATTTCCAGAAAGCCTTTGACAAGGTCCCTCACCAAAGGCTCTTATGTAAATTAAGCTGCCATGGGATAAAAGGGAAGGTCCTTTTATGGATTGAGAACTGGTTAAAAGACAGGGAACAAAGGGTAGGAATAAATGGTAAATTCTCAGAATGGAGAGGGGTAACTAGTGGTGTTCCCCAAGGGTCAGTCCTCGGACTGATCCTATTCAACTTATTCATAAATGATCTGGAGAAAGGGGTAAACAGTGAGGTGGCAAAGTTTGCAGATGATACTAAACTGCTAAAGATAGTTAAGTCCAAAGCAGACTGTGAAGAACTTCAAAAAGATCTCACAAAACTAAGTGATTGGGCAACAAAACGGCAAATGAAATTTAATGTGGATAAATGTAAAGTAATGCACATTGGAAAAAATAACCCCAACTATACATACAATATGATGGGGGCTAATTTAGCTACAACAAGTCAGGAAAAAGATCTTGGAGTCATCGTGGATAGTTCTCTGAGAAAGTCCACACAGTGTGCAGAGGCGATCAAAAAAGCAAACAGGATGTTAGGAATCATTAAAAAGGGGATAGAGAATAAGACTGAGAATATATTATTGCC
Organism: Malaclemys terrapin pileata; assembly: GCF_027887155.1. Classification (NCBI taxonomy): domain Eukaryota; kingdom Metazoa; phylum Chordata; order Testudines; family Emydidae; genus Malaclemys; species Malaclemys terrapin. Next base: position 206,568,717 of record NC_071506.1, on the reverse strand, counting down.
CTTATATAAATCGATGGTACGCCCTCATCTCGAATACTGCGTACAGATGTGGTCTCCTCATCTCAAAAAAGATATACTGGCACTAGAAAAGGTTCAGAAAAGGGCAACTAAAATGATTAAGGGTTTGGAAAGGGTCCCATATGAGGAGAGATTGAAGAGGCTAGGACTCTTCAGTTTGGAAAAGAGACTAAGGAGGGATATGATAGAGGTATATAAAATCATGAGTGATGTGGAGAAAGTGGATAAGGAAAAGTTATTTACTTATTCCCATAATACAAGAACTAGGGGTCATCAAATGAAATTAATAGGCAGCAGGTTTAAAACAAATAAAAGGAAGTTCTTCACGCAGTGCACAATCAACTTGTGGAACTCCTTACCTGAGAAGGTTGTGAAGGCTAGGACTATAACAGAGTTTAAAAGAGAACTGGATAAATTCATGGTGGTGAAGTCCATTAATGGCTATTAGCCAGGACGGGTAAGGCATGGTGTCCCTAGCCTCTGTCTGACAGAAGATGGAGATGGATGGCAGGAGAGAGAGATCACTTGATCATTGCCTGTTAGGTTCACTCCCTCTGGGGCACCTGGCATTGGCCACTGTCGGTAGACAGGATACTGGGCTAGATGGACCTTTGGTCTGACCCGGTATGGCCTTTCTTATGTTCTTATGTTATTTTGTTACCACCCTTACACATCAAGCTGGGTCTGATGAAGAACTTTGTCAAGGCCATTGACAAAATACAAGCAGCTTTCAAGTACCTGCGTGGAAAATTTCCAAGGTTAAGTGAAGCTAAGATAAAGGAAGGTGTCTTTGTTGGTCCTCAGATTCATGAACTTCTTTGAGATGATGCATTTGACCATGCACTGCGTGGCAAGGAAAAGACGGCATGGAAAGCCTTCCAGTTAGCGGCAATAAATTTTCTCGGAAACAACAAGGCAGACAACTACAGGTTGTTGGTGGAAAACCTTCTCAAGGCATACAAAAGCCTTGGTTGCAACATGTCACTAAAGATACATTTTTTGCACTCTCATCTAGATTTTTTTCCACCGAACTGCAGAGCAGTGAGCAACGAGCACGGCGAGCGATTTCACCAGGACATTGCAACAATGGAGAAACGCTATCAGGGCAAATGGAGCCCATCAATGCTTGCAGACTATTGCTGGACAGTGACAAGAGATGCTCCATTTAATGAATACAAGAGACAAGCCAAGAAGCGCCGAGTAGACACTGAATAGGACTAAACTATGTACATAATATTTTTTTGCCTTTTGTTTCATAATAAATTTTATTTATATAACCCTTTTTGCTGATTTTTAAAGTGTTACATAAACAGGACCGGTGAAATATTATCATGTAAAGCAACCATAAACACATGAAAAGACCTAGGTTTACAATTTATGATTAAAACTCTACTATCTACACAATATACATAGACATAAAATGTAAAAACTTAAATATCTTAGAAACAGTAGCCAGTTTTTTTAATTGTCATATTTGAATTCAGCACATCAAAATACATAATAAATAGCACATTTTATCTCTGAAGTAGACGACTTCTCAAAAATTGTAGACCAGTGTTACCAGTATTTGCACTGTAAAAAACCCCTAAAGAAAAAGTATTTTTCAATTCACCTAATACAAGTACTGTAGTGCAATCTCTGTATCATGAAAGTTGAACTTACAAATGTAGAATTATGTACAAAAAAACTGCATTAAAAATGTACAATTTTAGAGCTTGCAAGTCCCCTCAGTCCTACTTCTTGTTCAGCCAATCACTCCAACAAAAAAGTTGGTTTACATTTGTAGAAGATAATGCTGCCCGCTTCTTGTTTATTGTTACAATGTCACCTGAAAGTGAGAACAGGCGTTCTCATGGCACTGTTGTAGCCAGTGTTGCAGATATTTATGTGCTAGATGCACTAAAGATTCACATGTCCCTTCATGCGTCAATCACCATTCCAGGGGACATGCATCCATGCTGATGATGGGGTCTGCTTGATAACAATCTAAAGCAGTGCAGACCAACGCATGTTCATTTTCATTATCTGAGTCAGATAATGGCCGAAACATGAAGGGACATATGAATGTTTAGCATATCTGGCACATAAATACCTTGCAGTGCCAGCTACAAGAGTGCCATGCAAATGCCTGTTCTCACTTTCTGGTGACTTTGTAAATAAGAAGAGGGCAGCATTATTTTCTGCAAATGTAAACAAACTTTTTTGTTGGAGCGATTGGCTGAACAAGAAGTAGGATTGCAGGGACTTGTAGGCTCTGAAGTTTTACATTGTTTTGTTTTTGAGTGCAGTTATGTAACAACAACAAAAAATCTACATTTCTAAGTTGCATTTCATGACATTGAAACTGAATTGAAAAATACTATTTCTTTTATCATTTTTACAGTGGAAATATTTGTAATAAAAAATAATATACACCGATTTCAGTTACAACACAGAATACAATACATATGAAAATGTAGAAGAACAACCAAAATATTTAATAAATTTTATTGGTATTGGCTATTGTTTAATGGTGCGACTGAAACTGCAATTAATCGTGATTAATTTTTTAAAGCCAATTGCATGAGTTAACTGCGATTAATCGACAGCCCTAATGATTACCTGTTCTGTTCATTCCCTCTGGGGCACCTGGCATTGGCCACTGTCGGAAGACAGGATACTGTGCTAGCTGGACTCTTGGTCTGACCCAGGATAGCCATTCTTATGTACATTTCATTCAAAATGTTTCCCTGATGTAGAACTGAAATGGGGATTAATTAAAGAGAGACATCCAAATCCTTTTTAAAAAAAAGTTTGTATGGGGGTTCTTTTATTTGGTACTACTCTTCATTGTTTGCAGTACCCGCTCAGAAGCTTGCAAATTAGGTCTCTGGGGGTGATGTGCTTCTGGCAAGGATGTGCTGCTCCACTGCTCAGAATAACTGGCAAGCTAATGACGTGCATGTAGCAATTTCTTTTGTTTCAGAGAATTTTCCTTGTGGAAGCTGGGGTCGTGTTCCTCCCTTGTGTTTGCAGTAGTGAACTGCTGGTGATCTCTCTCCCTGCTTTTTTGGAGCATAAATCCAATGTCTTTATTAAGTCCATGAAAGAGCACCCTGGACACTGGATTTATGGCTCATTACAACACTAACCCTTCCTCCACTAACCCTCCCTTATCCTACAACTGTAGATGTGTTAATTGCCCATTTCATCTTGAATGGTCTCCTGCAACATTTGTTAACTCCTTATCCCTTCTACTTCGTGTTTAGCTGTGACACTCTGAGTCCCTTTCCCGGACCTGAAGACGGCTCTCTTCTTGCTTACACCATCTTCAGTGAATTTATGCCTGATTCTATACCAGTGCAAAGGAAAAGAAAATCAGGCCCAAAATCTGCATCCTCAAAGCATACAGAATTGGGAGAAAAAATCATGATCCAAGCCCTAGCCTGGAGGAGATTAAAAGGAGCATTGGTGAGAGCATTTCTCTGCCACAGTCTTTGCAGAGAGGGTATTAACCATCATTCTCTGTCATAACTTTGGGACAGGTTGTTTGCCTCTTCATAGCTGTTCACCTCCCAGAAGGTTTACAGGTGATTTTGTTGGATGTGCATTCAACTTTACTTATCTAGGACCATAAGGAGAATGTTTTTTAAAATAATCCTCCCAAAGTGCAGGACAAAAGCCCCGCCAAAGGTGACTTAAGTGGCCTCGCAGGTCAGCAGATTCCTTTGACATGTTTCAGAGTAACAGCCGTGTTAGTCTGTATCCGCAAAAAGAAGAACAGGAGGACTTGTGGCACCTTAGAGACTAACAAATTTATTATTTATTTATTATTAACTAATAAATTATAATAAATATAAAATAATAAATTTATTAAATTTATTATTTATTTATTATTAACTAATAAATTTGTTAGTCTCTAAGGTGCCACAAGTACTCCTGTTCTTCCTTTGACATGGAGCTAGATTTTCAAAAGAGAGATTTTAAAATGCTCAGCATCCACCAATCAGCATCAGATTTTCAAAGGAACTCAGTGCCCATCTAGGCATCTAAATAAGGAGCAGGTTTTCAAAAGCTCTGGGCATCCAGCAGCTCCCATTTTGACACTTACGGCGGGTTATTCCAAAGAGGCCAGTGCTGAGTACTTTTGAAAACCTGGCTCTGGCTGTGGTTTTTGAACAGAGCCAGGTGACATTTTTCAGAAGAATCATTTATTCTCCAAAAGGTGCAGTTTCAGCAGACCCAAAATCATTTGTGAATTTGACCTGATAGTTTTGGCCAGGGAAAAGATTTACAGGGCCAGCAACTGTACGTATGTGTGCGTCCCCTTTATAACCATTTAGCTCAATGGCTAAGGCTCTTGCTTGGATGTGGGAGACCCAAGTTTGACTTCCCATCTCTGTTATTCCAGCTGAATTCCATAACCCACCAAGCTATTGGTTGTACTGGGGGTGCTTTCAGTGTCTCCTGCTGAAGCTGGTCTACTTTGTATACAAACATAAATATTCATTGTGCCAAAGACAACAGGGAGGGTGGACTTTCTAGTCAGGTTATAAGGTGCTCACCTGAGAGGTAAGACATGTGGATTTAAATCCCCCCTCTGAGCCAGGCAAAGAGGAAATCTCACTCTACATCTCCTACCGCCCAGAAGGTGCCTTAATCACCAGGCTGTTGAGTCATTCTCTCTGCCCTAAGGAATATGCAAGTATTTATGCAAAGTGGAACAGCCTCAATATGGGAGAGCGAGAGCAACCCACCCCAGAACCAAGTGGTCAGAGCATTCACCTAAGGGGGGACCCACTCAGGCTCAAGTCACTACCCCAGCATAAGGACTCTACTGTGAGTCTTCAATTTCCCAGCTGAGTGTTCTGATCGTAGGCTAAAGCCACACACCAAGTTTGTGTTCCCAAAATGGACTTTTCTAATTAGCTGAAAATATCCATAATTTGGCAGAACTGAACAAGAGATTTTCCTTGATTTTTCAGCTTGCTGGCTGAACCGAAAAATCCGTTATTCACCCCACTCTATTTTTCAGGTCTTTTGAAAATATGACTCTTGGCTGTTATGCAGCCAAATGTAGATAACGGGGGAGAGCAATATGAATCCACAAATGATCATGGGGGAAGTCAGCTAGATATATATCCTGTTCATTCTGGGGGGTTTGGGTGGAACATAGTAGCAGAAATAATGCATGTTGTATTCCAAGCATCCCCAGAAGTACCTTAGTTGGTGAAGTCTGGTGAAATTTCAGAACTGTGGGCATTGACATCATTTGCAAGCTGCCCATGTAGATCTGCATAAAGCACATCACTCTGAGCACTGATTTCAAAGTCTGGGATAAAAAAGATTACAGAGTTTTATAATAGTCTTCTTGCAACTCAAGCTAAGTGACAGCACCTTTGCATGAGCCGCATTTAGTTCTTCAGTCAGACTCCCAGACTGCTTTTTTCAAGCTACCTGGTTTTATACAATCCTTCCATACCACAAGCTCTTACCAATAAACCATGTTTGTAGTGTGGGTTGTAAGAAATGGAACAGACATTCTTTACTGAGACCACTTGAAACAGAAAGAGCTCTGTAGTTCTCTAGCTGCCACGCTAACTAAGCTCAGCCTGTGATGTCACCCCATCAGGTCTCCTAACTCATAAGTTGGACTAAGCATGCATGGAAGAGATTGCTGTTTATTCACTACAAAGTTTGCTTAAAGACTATGGGGGATATTATTTTCAAGTGTCCCCTGGAAAACATTATAACTGGTGAATTTACTTGTGGCTGTGTGAATATTAGAAGACAGTTGAGTTTCTATGGAATCATTCTGCCCCTGAACGCTGTGAGCTGAACTCAATGAACACTCTGGACAATATGAATGAAATGGTCCCTATTTCACCTTTTCTCTACGGAGGAATTTGTTTGGCAAGAATTGTTGGGCATTATGCTGTAGCATTTAGAATGCTCTGCAGCACTCCCATGAGAGCTGCACGCAGGACTGATGGCTCTCAGAGACCTCAGACTCTCTATTTCATTGTCATCTCAGTGCTTCACCAGAGATTTTGACTGTCAGTACTGCAAAAAGCTAGCAGAACCACTTTCCTGTAATTATGGAAAATAGGCTCAACCAAAGAACAGCACAGTTCCCAGGGGCTTGCGATACAGAACACTTGGGACAGTGAGGTACGGTGAAAAGATAGTTAACATGCTGAGGCAGCACCAGATAATCCAGACTGGCCTGCGATCAGCCAGCCCGTCGGGTAGTTTGTGCTTGTTGTGTCAATGATCTAAGGCTAGCAGCAATGTCTTCATGCTGTGCTAGTTTGAATATGTAGACAGGCTGGCACAACGTACCTCACAGCCTCTTTATTGGTCAGGGCAAAACCCTTCGGGTTTCTTCGACTTCCTCCTATTTCTAGCTCCCTCCCTCCACTCCCATGTAATAACCTTAGAAGTCCTGGTGCGTGCCCCTCTCTCCATGGAAGAATATTTATGATCACCCAATTCCCTTCTGATTCTCCATCACACCTGCTGTGCTGCCATGGTTCATTAAACAGCCCAATGAAATCAGTGGCAGGGACTGCCTTTGGTGCACTCTACAGCATAACATACACATTCTGCCTGAATATAATGGAGTCATTCAGCAGCAGTCAAGAGATGAAAACAAAACCAGTACACCTGGCTTTACCTTATTTCCCTACAAAGGACTCCTATGTGCCACCAGAAGCCACTACTACTACCAGCCCCTATCCTTGACCCACAGTATCATTGTAAAGCTATTGAGGTATGCATGGTCTTTTAAATATTCTCCTACATGTGTTTTTTATTTCATTTTTTTCTCTCCACCCCCGCCCCCCTCCTTCCCCCAGTCAAGTGGCCTGGAAATAGAACAGATTGTCCCTGGACTGTTCACAGAATCCATAGTTCAGCAGCTGTCATTCGCTTGGCTTTTTTCCCCCCTGCAGGAATGACGATAGTTTGTTCCTCTTGCCCACAGGTTGAATTAGGAAGGGCTGAGGGAGGATCTGAAATTGCCATTGGCTGTGCCTTCACATCCAGAAGGTCTCTTTTCTCCCATCTCTCAAAATTTATTGCGATCATTTGTTATTTTCTGGGACCACAGGCCGACAAACAGCAAGCAAAGTATATATATTTTGCACAGCAGAACAGAAGTGGTTTCCAGTACAGGGCAGCAGCAGCAAAGAAGTCAGAGTGTTATTATAGTATTTATATTCACTGGGCATTGTGGGTGGAAATCAATGCTGCAATCAGCTATTCAGAAACGATCCATTTTTTCTAACTGCTAACATTTAAAAAGTGAAAAGGAGTCAAAGCAAATTTGAACGTGCGAAGAGTTTTGGAAAGTGAAAATAAAATGCTATCTACATTATGTGCACCCCCACAAACACAGAACCATGGCTGTATGGTTCAGTGAACCTCTGTTCAGTTTATACCAACAATTTCCCAGGGTGAGGTCTCTGTGCAGGAGCCTGCACAAAGCCCAGGTATCTCTGTAGTCCTTAACGTAGGGCTTCAGTGAAACATAGGTGGTTCACAGGCCTCCTGTTGGCCCTCTCATGGGTGGATATGATTTAAAAAAAAACATCCTTCCCTAATTGAAGCTATTTTTGCCATTGATGTCAATGAGAGCAGGATCAGGCCCAGACACTATGCTTAGGTGATCAGTAAATTGATGCCTCACAAAACATGTGCTGTATGTACATGGGTAATATGCACATTGTATTATGCAGGCTGTGGCCTAAGAGTCCTTCTGTTTGTAAACTCTAAGCATGTGCAAAGTGACAAAAGATATTTGACAAGCTAACAGAACAGAAATCACAAAATATGGAAGATTAGTTACTAGAGGTGTTCCAGAATTGCAATAGGATGAGGATATTGATACAAATTATTCACTAATGCTTTAGGTACAGAGGGCCAAAGATTGCAACCAAGATCCCTTTAGTATTTTGTTTTCAAATACTTTGTAAATAAGCTTAGGGTCTAATACTAAACATAGGGTGACCAGATGTCCCGATTTTATGGGGACAGTCCCGATTTTTGGAGCTTTTTCTTACATAGGCACCTATTACCCCCTGTCCCGATTTTTCTGGTCACCCTAACTAAATGAGTTACATTGCCATTGAACTGATGTAACACATTGGTGAATTACTCCCATCCCTGGCTTCATAGATTCTAAGGTTAGAAGGGACAATTGCGATGATCTAGTCTGACCTCCTGTATACTGCAGGTCATACAATTTCCCAGAATTAATTCCTCTTTGAGCTAGAGCAAATCTTCTAGGAAAAAAATTCAATATTGATCTTAAAAGTCACCAGTGATAGAGAATCCACCACAACCCTTACTAAAGTTATTCTAATGGTTAATTACCCTTGTGGTTAAGAATTTGTACCTTATGTCTAGTCTGCATTTGTCTAGCTTCAACTTCCAGCCTACGATGGGGGTGACTACCCTACACAAGGCCTGAGTAGAGAGAAAGGGCCAATTAACCCTGTGACAGGCTGCACCTAGGGGAAAGGGACACCGGTAGTGGAGCAGAAGACTGCCTGGGACAGTCGTCCAATGATCAGGGACGACTGTCCAATATCATTCATGAGACCAAAGACAAACTGCCCCCACCAATCTCACCCCAACTCTTTTTTGATAGCTTCGGTTTCCTTCCCAGCTGAATCCTGCTGAAATCTGGAAGTTGAAGAATTATACAGCAGGGACATCAGCATCCATTCCCTGAACATTTTAAAAACAATGCAGTGAGGCCAGAGGAGGGGAGATACATATCCAATCATCATTACCAGTTTTGTGCTTCACTACAAAGCTGTCCACTGCCGTGGCTCCAGCGATCACTTGAGGCATAGCAAATAGTTACTTCCGCATGTCATTTCTGACTAGGTTCACAACAGAGGGCAGCATCTCAAAGCTTACTCTGCATCTCTCCACATTACGTGGGAGAGTCCCTCTAAGTCCCCAAATGTCTGACGCCTTTGGAAGCAGAGACCACAGCACAGGGTCAAGTTACAGCAGAACACCAGTGTTCTGCCTGAGTGATGTAAAATTCTAAAGCTGATGTCACTGACATGACACATGCGGCACGTGGCATAGAGAGAGCAGGCAGATGCCTGTAACACTGGGGCACTGGGAGTCCAGGCAAATAAATCAAAGGTTAGAGCTTAATTGTTGTAAGAATGTGACCTTACCAGCTGAAGCAAAAAAGCAAAACCAAAAACCCCTTGATATGCCCAAGGGCAGGCAGTTCTCCAGTACAGCCCTTTTTGTAGGCAAATTAACAGTTCAGCGATCTGGACTTGTCCCAGTAAGGTGTCAAAGCTCATTTCTGCAAGGAATATTCTTTCTTGCTGCAAGACAGCAGCTTCCCAGAGGCAACGGCAACCCATGAACTGATCTGCAGCAATGCAGTCTGTTCATTTAAATAAATGCTGTTCCAGTACCACGAACCAACTCAGTACCTGCCACAAGCCTTCCCAATATTGCAGACCTGGCATTTTAATTCCAACTTAGCTTGTTCATTGCACAGCACCTTAACACAATGGAAAGGGAAGCAAAATTCACCCCAGGATAGATCGAGTGCAACACAGCAGAAAGCTCAGGGAAGCAGGAATAGGAGAAGAATGGGATGCTGTAGTTGTGTCTTTTCCAAAAGGAGCAAATTCTTTTGCTCTAATATGTCATGTTGAATCCGGGCAGTGGCAGGCTATTAATAGAAGCCAGTCCCTATAAAAGAGTGCAAATGGGAGGTGAGGCATATTACATACATTTTTGCATATTAAGGGACAAATATTCGGTCTGGGTTATACCAGGCCTCTATTTTTTGAGTGTGGAAGTTTTGGTCTCACAGTTGTTTGTGCTTGGAATTATTTGTAGCTGCCGTTTAGGTCACTCAGATGTCTCAAGGGCTTAATTGCAGGCACAAATAATTGAAGGTGCAAAATTGTTGCTCGTGATTTGTGTCACTAGAAGAAAAGTCACTGATGGAAAAAAATCTATACATAGGATTCATGATCAATTTAACAAATGTGTCCGCAAAACAACAGCTATTTACCCAAAACATACACACAAATTCACCCTCTCCCCCGCCTTCTTTTTTTTTTTTTAAAGAAAAGGCAAGTAAATTTTAACAAGGCTTTTCCCACCTGAAAAATATGCTGGGCCCAATCCTCCTCTCACTCCAGTTTTACATTGTGGTGTAATGGAGGTACACCTCATTTACCAGCAATGTAATCAGGCCCTTATTCTGCTTTGTTTTTTCCTGACCAGTCTTGGCTGGAGCTTTTGGCCCTACAATAGTAACACATTGTTTATTATTAGTGTTCAAATCTGGGGTTAATAATATTCATGGCACTGGCCAGGCAATACAACCCATAAGAGGCAAGTAATGTAGGGCTAGATTCTCTTTGAACTAAGTTCCCTTTCTAATGCCAGAGTAGCACAGAGGAACCTTAGTTTGAATGAGAATAAGGCCCTCTTGACAATTAAAAGAGACAGACTTTTTTCTTCTTTTTAAAGCAGGCTCAGAAAATGAAGCCAATTTAACTACTCTCCTTAAGGCTAAAAGGAAAGGTTCATGTGACTCTTTGGTGTTTCAATTAAAATGAGTTTTATTGCAAAATGTTTGTTCTTTTGTTGTACGTACGTATTGCCAGCTGGGTTGCTTAAGGAGTCTGAATAATACATATGCAGCATTGTACAGTAATTGTTTCCTGTCCTCAAAAATTCATAGATTATTGTTTGTGCAGCTGAGAGTGGCTTTAATACAGGGCTAGCCTATAGTTTCAAAAGGAGAGAAGGAGGGTTGTACATAGTATCATTGTTCCAAAAGCCACATACAAATGAGCAATCTCCATGTCTCCAAACACGAATAAAGATGAATGTTGCCTCCACTAGGGAGGAAATGTTTTTGTCTGAGAAACCTGCCTTTCCTTTGGTTGGATTTCAGTTATGCCAGGCCTGGGTCTGCAAATAGTAACAGGAAAAAGAAACAAAAACCCTCAAGCCCTTTTGCAGGGGCCTTGCAGGTTGCAGCCCTCCCTAGTTGTGAACTGAATGTGTGTACACATACAGTGTGCTGTATCAGAAGAGGTCTACATTAGCGAGGGCCTGAGGAAGAGCCAACATCTGAGCTAGTAAAGACTGAGGGATCTCAGAGAAGGTTAGGGCAGGGAGCCATCCTTCTTGGCCAATTTAAAATGCTCACGTAGGCATCATTGTATCGCTAAGGCTGCTTAAACCTCCCGATGAAGTGAGCGATGGCAACTGGAGATGGGAAGAGAAGAAATGGTTCAAAGAGAGAAAATGAAAGAAGAGGAAGGAAGAGGGAGGAAAGGAACATAATGAAGGAGACAGAGAGAGAAAGGAAGGTAGAAGACAGAAGAAAGGAGTAGAAAGGACAGAATGCGAAAGGTAAAACGCTGGGGAAAGCACTGTTTTATATCACACACACATACAAATACACTTCTAGAGTCCATTGCCAGTACAGTACATTTATTCATCTGCGATAGAATGCAGACCACTTAAATTCCTCATCTAAGGGTACGTCTTCACTACCTGCATCGGCGGGTAGCAATCCATTTATCCAGGATCGATATATCGTGTCTCGTTAAGACGCGATATATCGATCCCCGAACGCGCTCACCGTCGACTCCGGAACTCCACCAGAGTGAGCGGCGGTAGCGCAGTTGACGGGGGAGCCGCGGCCGTCAATCCCACGCCGTGTGGACCCCAGGTAATTCGATCCAAGATACTTGGACTTCAGCTACGCTATTTGCGTAGCTGAAGTTGAGTATCTCAGATCGATCCCACCCGCCCCCTCCAGTGTAGACCAGCCCTAAGAGTAAGCCTACTGAACACCTTTCTGCACACCTCCTAAACTTACAAAAGCTCATGTAAATTGTGCTAACGTATTACTAAGAAAACTTTTATAAGTGACTAAATCTGCCCTAACTTCAATAAACATGAGTGGCGTGTACCTTAGGCCCCTTAAGTGAATCCCTTGTGGGAAAAGAGATTTAACTGTGCTCAATAGCTATGTTTTAAGGCCTTTCCCAGTATGTTCACTTACTGTAGATAGTGGAATTGTTGTAAGTACACTGCCGTGACATGAACTGAGACACAACAAATACATTCACTTAATGCATTAATCCCAGGTTATCACTCTGTGTCACAAGTTTCATGTAGGGAAAACATTCATATTTGATTACTATTCACTTAAAAGAACATCACTCTCAGACACGATTTCAGTACATCAGGGCACAGGACAAAGATAGTGTTGATTATTTCATGTTGAGTGGTTGATTCTTTGTTTGTTGGGTGTTGTTTTGGGGCCGGATTCGTCTCCCATTTACACTGGTATAACTCGGTAGCCTTTAGCAGAGTTACGGATGATTCATACTGGTATAAGTGAGAAGAGAATCAGGGCCAATTTGTTCTGAGGGAAGATCATACAAATATATGAGACTGGATTAGGTCCTTCTCCCAAAAGTTGGCATTTTTGTCCCTCGGACAATTAAATCACTCCCATTATCAGAAGGTCATGCCATTAAATCTTGGCGATACCAAAATTAGGCATAAAGTTCTTAATCTTAAAACCTACTATGGCCAGATAGCTGATGTAAACATTTAAGGGATTCCCTCGAGATAGAGGCAGAGTAAAGTTGGCATAGACATTCCTACATGCAGAAGGATTTTAGGTACGTAAAAAGTAATAGCCCAATTCGGAATTTGGCCAAACCGCCATGGTTGACTCCTCTACTCTTACAAAAACGTCAGGGTTCTTTAATGACCACAAGTGATCAGGATGTCTGTTTTATGTCTAACTAAACCACAGCATCTCCAAAGTACCATGTCCACTGCACCACACTAGGGAATTGGGTTAATATTGACTTGGAAGGAAGAGTACCACTTACTGAACCTATGAGTGTCAGTTCCTGCTGCTTCTACTTGTCCCTTCAATAGGCCCAGTCCCAAACCCCAGATTTGAACACTAATAATAAACAATGTATTACTGTTGTAGAGCCAAAAGCTCTAGCCAAGACTGTACAGTGTCTAGCACAACAGAGATCTCTTCCTCCTGAAGTCTCTTCCTGACCTCCTGAGATTTCTTCCAACCCTAATCTTCTATGATTCTAACAGGGATGCAAACCCATAGCAAGAGACAATCCTTTCACTGAAAACAGAGCTTACAGAGGCAAGGCAGAGAGAGGGGTGGAAGGAAGTATTATCTACACAGAGGCACAAAGTGATGAAATGACTTGCCCAAGGTCATGCAGGAAGTCTGGCAGAGATCTTTGGGTTCCAGAGCCTTAAAATACAAGACAAATACATTTGTTTTGAATTTAGGAGAAAATGGACACCAAGTCTGATTGCAGCTATAAATAGGAATATTTACAATTGTTGATGGTCCTTTCTTAATTAAGTTTCTCATCCTCATGAATGTGCTCAGTATTCATTCTTTATAAAGGACATTCACTTTAAGAAATTTATTTGGGAGCATTGGCATGCATGTTGTTCGATGTGTCATTACATGGGCACTCCGTTGTAAAGCAGCACCGATTAAGAGGCCCTTTGGCTTAAGTGTCACTTATTTCATGCCCATGGCTAGTATTTTATTTTCAGAATAATTAGATGTCATGTTTGCTTTGCTTCTTTAAATAAGACTATACACAATGTTTGTTTTTTTCTGTTCCTTTCCCAGCGCTGCCTGTGCCTTTTTGCTCATCTTCTCTGCATGTATACAAAAGGTCAGAAAAACAAATCAATGCTGCAAAGGGCCTCCTGCCCCTTTAAACTTAACACGGAGGAGCGAGGAAAGGGAAATAGCCAATGAAATGAAAGGGAATTTTAAAATTCATTGAAAAAGGCACGCGGCGGGGGAGGCATGGATCAAACAATAGCAGTTTCTGCAGCTCATGGAGTTACACTTGAATTTATGTACAGCATAGGCTCCTTTTCAAGAGCTAAATATCTGGGCAGCCCTGCTGAAGAACACGTGATAAAGGAGGTGTTTATAATGGGTTTGGGAGGACACAATGAAGTAGCCCTGTATCAAGGTAACCTGGTAACAGCCTAATAAAACAGACACCATCACCCATAGGTGCTGGGACTAGGGGTGCTGAAGGTGCTGCAGCATCCCCTGACTTGAAGGGGTTTCCATTATATACAGGGTTTACAGTTTGGTTCAATGGTTCTCAGCACCCCCACTATAAAAATTGTTCCAACGCCCCTGCCCTTGCCCTCCTACCAATAGAACTTCACTATCTGGGGTGGTCTTTGCAGTAGAGATATTTGTTAACTGGGAGTTGGACTGTCATTTACCAACTCACTTGATGAACAGGTGCGAATTACTTGATTGCTGGATTTGCATCTGTGGTTTAGAAATCTCTCTTCCCCAATACTGTTCTTCTGACCCATCCAATCCCATCCTCTCACCAATAGGGACAGTCATAGGCCAAGTTGCAGGGTATGAAGATTGTGGCAAGAGACTTGCCATTCACAGGGACTGTGGAAATCAGACACCTGCTAAGCCATTAGCAAAATGGTGAGGCTACTCAAACCTTTTAATCAAGCACTAACTTGTATACACCTCTACCCCAATATAATCTGACCCGGTATAACACGAATTCAGATATAACGCGGTAAAGCAGCGCTCCAGGGGGCGGGGCTGTGTGCTCCAGCGGATCAAAGCAAGTTCAATATAACCCAGTTTCACCTATAACACGGTAAGATTTTTTGGCTCCCGAGGACAGTATTATATTGGGTTAGAGATAAAGTTGATAATTTAATCTTTAAATTATTTTAGCCCATGTGCGTGTATGTAACTCTCCTTGAGTTTACAAGTATTGCATTAGCTAATCTAATTGGTGCCAGGGTCTTGAGATTTGCCATTATTTCCCATCCTCAACTTCTTCCCTTCCTCCAAACTCCTCTACTCTTTATCCCTCCTGATTCTCAGCTTCCCATCTCAAGCTTGACATTGGTGTCAGCCTCCTTTAACGGATTGTTTGCTCATTAACTACTCATAATGTATTGTGGCATTAATCTATGAATCTAAGGGACCTATCACAATGCTATATAATAGCTGCTAATCTCCCAGATTCAGAACTTGGCCCTCCCTTTGGCATTGAAATTAGCAAGCAGAGGAATACAAAAAGAAAACAAATTATCATTTTAAAATCCAGGAACTAAACTGTGGCCATCCAAATCATGCAGATTGCAAAAATCTCACTCTATATATACACACACACTGTACTACAGATTCCAGGCTCACAGCTAGCTGTCTGCTGAATTCTGGTCTTCTCCTCTTTATATTCTTACTGAATCAACACTAGAGATAAAAACCTCACCTTAAAACCTATAAATACAGCCAGGTTGTAGTGGGGGGGAAATGTCGTATTCCTCCACATAAGACTCAAGACATCAGTCCTGCTGAGCACAGGACACCACATAACCAAGAAAAGGGAAGTACGAGGGGTCAAAAACAGCAAACTAAATGCTTTTCCTAACGCAGGATAGATTTATTATGCTGCTAAAATTAGTTCATTAAGAGTATTTTAGGAGTAAAGTTGCTATGCTACTTGCAGAAAGTGCTGGCTGCACCAAGCGGTTGTTAAGAAAACTACATTCTAAAAGCAGAACCCCAACTTGCAAATGTTTTTAAGCCTTCGCTTTTATTCTTCTCTACCTTGTTCTCCAAAATATTACAGGTCTTTGCCTATTATTGCTCATCAGCTGACTGAGGGGGCAGCTGCATCATGATCAGTGGAACTGGAGTTAGAGGGTCCATGTTCCCTGAAGGGACTGGCATACAGGGAACACAGAGTCTTTGTATGGTTAAGTATAAAAGAGCATAAAGGTGCTAAACTGTGCAAAGTGTGTGTGAACTGCTTTACAGCTACAGTGAGCCCCTGAAGCTGTATCCAGAAGTTTCACAGCTTTGGGGTGGAGTTCTGGGAGAAGGGCATATTTAAGCAACCAGGGTGTCTTGGGGAACAGTGATGGTCTTGAGGCAGGTGGGCTGAGGTAACAGACTGAGAGTCAGTTCCCAAAAAATGTGCCGGAGAGGCCAAGTGAGGAACCAGTGCTGCAACCTACTGAGGCTCTGTGACGGGTTGGATCACAGAAACCCCCTTGGGAGCTGCCACCTGATGTGCAAAGACTACCCCTGCTCCTGTTTTCCCTGCCAGCTCAGGACTCCAGCACCCTGTCTTGCTGAGCCAGACACTCCCGTTTGGCTCCAGACACAGACCCAGGGTCTGAATCACTCGTCCCAAAGCTGCAAGTTTACCTGAAAACAGCTCACAGTAGTGTGCTTGTCTTTAGCACTCAGATGCCCAACTCCCAATGGGGTCTAAACCCAGATAAATCCGTTTTACCCTGCATAAAGCTTATGCAGGGCAAACTCATAAATTGTTCACCCTCTATAACACTGATAGAGAGATATGCACAGTTGTTTGCTCCCCCAGGTATTAATACATACTCTGAGTAAATTACTAAATAAAAAGTGATTTTATTAAATACAGACAGTAGGATTTAAGTGGTTCAAAGTAGTAACAGACAGAACAAAGTAAGTCACCAAGAAAAATAAAATAAAATGCGCAAATCTATGTCTAATCAAACTAAATACAGATAATCTCACCCTCAGAGATGTTTCAGTAAGTTTTTCTCAGACTGGACACCTTCCAGGCCTGGGCACAATTCTTTCCCCTGGTACAGCTCTTGTTGCAGCTCAGGTGGTAGCTAGGGGATTCTTCATGATGGCTCCTCCCCCTCTCTGTTCTCTTCCCCCCTTTATATATCTTTTGCATAAGGCGGGAACCCTTTGTCCCTCTGGGTTTCCACCCCCCGTCACTGGAAAAACACCAGGTTAAAGATGGATTCCAGTTCAGGTCACATGATCACATGTCACTGCAAGACTTCATTACTCACTTGCCAGCACACACATATACAGGAAGACTCACAGGTAAATACAGCCATCTGCAGACAATGGGAGTCATCAAGATTCCAAACCATCATTAATGGTCCACACTTTACACAATTACAATAGGCCCCCAGAGTTACATTTTATATTTCTAGTTTTAGATACAAGAGTGGTACATTTATACAAATCAGATGATCATACTCAATAGATTATAAGCTTTGTAATGATACCTTACAAGAGACCTTTTGCATGAAGCATATACCAGTTACGTTACATTCACTTATTACCGTATTTTCTCTAAAACTATCTCAGTTACATTATATTGACTTATTATCAAGTTTTTATAAAACCATAAAACCACAACGTCACAGGCTCTTAATACACTTAGTACTTAATACACCCCTGGGATCCAGATCACGGACAGAGGGCAGGGACCCAGCTTTCCCTCACAGCAATTGTAGCGAGCAGCTGGGAGCAAGCACTCACTGGGATCTGTGACATCTATGTTATGTAGGTCAGACAAGCAAATCACATGGTCCCTTCTGACCTTAAAATCTATGACCTCTTGTAATGGCCCTCACTCAGGGTCTGGTTGGGAAGCATGGCCTAGTGGTCTTGGCCACAACTCCAGACTGCCAAGGGGATTGTGGAAAGGGGAGCCCGGGCTCTCCCACTCCACCAGGCTCCAACCCAGGTCTCTTTGGGCTACTAGTAATCTGGCAACCAAGGCTACTTAAGGCTATCCTCCCTGGGCCTCTTCCTCTCATCTCCCACCCCTGGGGTCAGCTCAGTCCAAGGCCTTCGCCTGGTGGGGAAATCCAAACCAAAAGAAATAGAGGGAGTTGCCAATATCCAAGGATACTTCCCTCTCTAGTTGTCTCCGGGGTGAGTCCTCCCTTTTCTCAACGAGGGCCCCTTTGGGCAGCAGTGTCAGAGCCTTTAGCCTTATCGCTACTCTGCTGGAGCCGTAGGCTGCAGGTCTGCTCACCTCCAGCTCTGCCACCTGTGACAAAGTTCCTCCTCTATCTTGGTGGGCCCTGCGCTTATTGGCAGATTTTCTTGCCTCAGAGATTCACCATGTGGGTTGGGGAACAGCCCAGAGACCTTCCCTTCTGGAAGAACCTTCAGTCCAGGTCAATTGGGAGGTTTGGGGGGAACCCAGGCCCGCCCTCTACTCCGGGTTCCAGCCCAGGGCCCTGTGGACTGCAGCTGTCTATAGTGCCTCCTGTAACAGCTGCATGACAGCTACAACTCCCTGGGCTACTTCCCCTTGGCCTCCTCCAAACTCCTTCCTTATTCTCACCACAGGACCTTCCTCCTGGTGTCTGATAATGCTTGTGCTGCTCCGTCCTCCAGCAGCACACCCTCTTGTTGTCAGATGCTACCGGTGTGGTGCTTTTGCTTTCTCCTGTTGATATCACTCGGCTGCGTGCGTGTGTTCCCTCTGTGTGTTGCCCCAGCTCTGCGCAGATAGCTGACACAGCAAACCCGACGAGAACCCCCAATAACCACAGAGTTTAGTAAGATACAAAGGCACCTCGGCCAGGTTTATTGCGACCCTGACACAATTTCAGTTCCCCATAGATTACTGAGTCTACTGGGCATACTGCTAGAAAGTGCCGCTCAGCAATGGACTCAGCTCAGTGGCGGGACTTTCCACTGCCCCCTCGGCCCGACAAAGACACCACCCCAGGGATACATTTTTATACACAGGTACAAACAAGTTACACATCACTCCTGACGTATTGAAGTGCAACCCCTCTACGCAGCAAGGTACAACCCCTCTATGTAGTAAGGTGCCGCCTCGCACCTTGTACCTGTTGGTTTGATCAAAACAACTCTATCCATCATTTTACCCTTTTGCCCCTGTCATTGGGATGGGTCGGTCTGTTCCCTGTTATCTGTGGAATGTTCCCGTTATAGTGTATCTTGGTACCATGTTTATACTGTAACTACGCTAAATGAATATATATTTATGCAACATCAGCCCTTTCCTTGCCAACTTCTGTGAGCAGGGCCTGCCTCTTGCTCACAGCTTAACTTTGCTTCATATTAGCAAAGTCTTGACCATTACTTTAGTTTGGTTCAGGCCTCATACTGGGCCTTCATTAGGCCTTCACTTACTACATTGCCTTCACTTACTACACCTCTCACTCTCAGCTTCTTGCTCCCAGCTCCTCACACTCACACCACAAACTGAAGTGAGCTCCTCTTTAAAACCGAGGTGCCCTGATTAGCCTGCCTTAATTGATTCTAGCAGCTGCTTCTTAATTGGCTCCAGGTGTCCTAATTAGCCTGCCTGCCTTAACTGGTTCTAGCAGGTTCCTGATTACTCTAGTGCAGCCCCTGCTCTGGTCACTCAGGGAACAGAAAACTACTCATCCAGTGACCAGTATATTTGCCCTTTACCAGACTCCTGTACCCCACTGGTCTGGGTCTGTCACACACCCAAATGAGCTACTTCCCTGCCTTTTCATTCCTCCAGTAGATGGAGCATTTGCTGCAGGTGTGGCAGGGTGGGACTGGCTGAGCCCAAAACGATCCCTTAACCCCTCGTTGCTCAGTGTGGGGTTTGTACACCCCATCACACCTCTCTATTATATGTGACCAGATTCTCATTTACACTAAGGTCCCTTGACATTAGCCAAAAGAGAATCTGGCCTTCTTAGTTTAGTGTAATGGGCAAAATTCACTTATAATGGTATAAATCTGGAATAACTTAATTGGCTTTAGTGGAGCTGCTCCAGAATATCTGTGTAACAGAGCAGAATTTAACATTTTATATTTTAAAATTAATTTATTTCTTATGCTGGTTAACTGTGTCTTTCTTTCACTTTCAATATTTACACAGGATTCTCCTGGGAGCTTGAAAAGTCCTCTCAAGAAGATAGCTGATAAATCGATATGTGTATTGTTAAGGGAATTCCCCTCTTGCTTATGTTCTTGATCAGTACTCCACAGAAAATCAAGTCAGACGGTGCTCTGCTACCCTAATGTGATGGTCACACTGTTCCAAATTGGCCTGGAGTATTTTGCTGACCTTCTGAGATGTAGTTTGTCAAAGCATCTTGCTGTGATATTTCACACAACACTCTTCACATTATCTCTCATTACAGATATTGTAGTTTTAGTCTGCTTAGTACATAAAGAAATAAAAAGAAGTATATTGTCCAATTAGACTGGAACAATAGAAATGGTGTGCACAAAACTTTAACAGGCTGGCCTTAGTGAGATTGATTCACTATTGAAAAACTAAATAATTAAAATGTTGAAGTTACAGACATTACATCTGGAATAAATTCTCTCACATAGAGACAAGGTCACTGTCTGCTAAGGTAGGTATTAGCTCAGCTGATCAGATGGCACATTGGCTATGTATGCCAAAACATTCTGTTTTGAACAGAGGACGCAATGTAACTATTCCTCTGTCAATAGGCCTGGCTGTCCCACCACCAAGTCATACTCAATACAGTGAAAAATGATGTCTTCATCTTTCATCTCTAGCCATCTTGACTTCAGCATTATTGAAAATCTGGCTATGCTCCCCATCTCCCTGGTTCTACTCACAACCTCTTTTCCTTCTTCCCCTCATCTCTCATGTACAAGCTGTTACAAAATCCTCTTGGTTTTTCCTTTACAGCATCTCTATAATCTGTCCAGGCGTCTTCATCCCACCACCAGATTCCTGGAGGAAGTCTAGTCCAACTACGTACCTTGGGTACTGTAACTTCCTCACAAAGCTAGAATTACATCAAGATCAAGCCACAAGGAAAGGCACTGTAAAAATACACATAAAATAAGATGTGGGCTCAGTCCAGAGAATAGGATTTGGATCTTTAGGGCTTCCAAAAGTTTGGGGATGATTGGATTTGGGATTGTGGCATGAATCCATCCCAACATAAAATACATTATTTAAAAAATGCCACGAAAGCATGCTGTCACTCTCTCTGGATTCTGGTTCAGCAAAATTTGGTGTGTCTGCACCAGGTGAAATCCTCAGCTTTTACAAGTCTAAAATCCACACAGAAACGATTAAAAAGTATTCCATCTTAATCTCCTTTGACTAATTATTTGTAATTCAAGAGATGAACTAATACAGTAGTTCCACTTGCAGCTCCTCATTCTGTCCTGTCATGAATAATTAGATAGAGCTTTACTCGGAAATCCTCCTAGGTGGTAGTGTCTAAACTGCAATTTGTAGATGGGACCAGTGAAAAAATTAACAGATGATCCTGAAAGGGTTCTGGGGATCCAATAAGCCAAGAGTGTGAATCTTGAGCAGCTTATTACTTCAAATCCCTGAGATGGAAAGGGACATTAGTAGAGGAGATTTAAGAGTATGTTAAAAAGAACAGCAGGATAAATGACATTCTTCCACTAAGTATGTTAAAATGCATTGGGCAATGTGGGGTGGTGGGGGGAAGGGAGAGGGAAGAACCGCACATTCTCAGCTATCGTTAAGGTCAGGTTCCACTGTGACTCTTACCATATATCAAAACATATTAACTACAGTCCCTTTACTTTTACAGGAGGCAATCATTCCATTTACTGAGCCTGGGGCACCTTTGGAGAAATGTAGTGGTGTATCAGACGCTCTGCCTTTAAAACATTACTGGTTAGTAGTTTTCTGTACAATGCACGTTCTTAAGAATTCTGTACTATCTAAGTAGAGCAGCTGGATTCTGATCTCAGTCAAAGCAGTGCAAATCCATTAACTTCTATAGTTACACTTTATTTACATCAGTGAATCCAGAATCAGAATCTGGCCTTGAATCTTGTATACCCCTAAAATCCACTCTTTGCCCACCCAGAACTTGAATGTGGTGCGTATATAAACCATATCCATAACTCCTCACTGCTGCTGGTTGGGGAAAAAAGGTCAAGAAGTTGGAGCTTACCAGCAATAATTTTTCAGATCAAGCACTGAGGGCTAAATTCTTCTCTCATGCCAATTGCAATGGGATAGAATTTGGCCGTGGACCTTTGTGATTCAATGAACTGGTAAGGATTTTGGAAGAGGGAATGTTACAGGAAGAAAGGTGGTCCCATTCTCAACCTGATTTGCCTCTGTTGCTTGCTGAGACGGCATGTGCTGAGATTCAAAAGTTTATAGCAAATCTAAAGTATAATTTAAACAGACAAAGGCCCTGCTCTTACCTTTACTAGGTAGAAGAGAAACAATCAAAATTAACATTCTTCCAGGAATACTGCTTTTTGCGTCACTACCAATCCTTAGGAAACTGATATAATTAATTGATAGATACATTGCAAGGTTCATATGGAATGGGAATAAAACCAAGAGTAAAATCTAAATTGTTCCAGCTCTTGAATATATTAAGGCTCCTTGGCTGGTATTCCTGGAACTCTTGAGTTGTGGCATTTCAGCTATCGCAGAGTGTTCATCACACTGACATGGTGCGACAGGCCACTTATCATACAAATGTTATTTATGTCGTCTGCATAAACACACATATCAAACGTCTCACACTAGCTCACCAGAGCCAACGTCTCTCTCCCCATTAGAGTGAAACAGTATTAACCTCACAAAAGACCTCATATAACCCTTATGAATCAATCAAAACTGGTTTCGTGTTCAGTTGCAACTCATTGTTTTGTTTGGCTTGTTGTGTTTTTTTTATACTGAACTGTCGATCCAAAGTGACTTACTGAAGTTGCTTGGAAACCATCTAGCATCAGCTCACTCATCCAAGACCAACTCCCCATGTGCAAGCAGAGTGATAAGCCTAACTTTTTAATTTTTTAAAGAAATGCAATTAAAATTAAACAAAACCAAACCAGTGTATGTGATGTCTGAGAATTCAACCAAGGGGAAAATAACAAACCCACTGATGCAGAGAGGTCTGGAATGGATATAGTGTGGGAGTGCGTTGAGGGAGAATGAAAAAGCAAAAGCATGCTCAAGATAGGGACTGAGTCAGAGAGGCAAAGAGCTACATCCTCAAATGGAAAGTTCTTTCTGCTCTTTCTCCTCACACATTCCCCCTCCCAGTGAAAGAAATGCATCAATAACTATTTTCTCTGTGTGCTAAGTACTGACAGCACATTTGACACAGCAGAAGACCCAGTCAGTAGATTCATTGGTACACTTTAGTTGCTCTGTGTCATTTGGGTGACACAAAGCAGTCACAAACCCGATTTGTTTGGGGTCTTTCTGTCCCCACTCCCCCTTTTGGAAATTGTATCAGTTGCTCCCTCAGCCCCCACCCCTGTCCAAAAACATCTCAGCTCCTGAGGAGATGGGGAGAGTGCTCTACCTGACTTCTGCAGTAGCTGTGATTGGCTGTTGTTCACCAACCGAGTGAGGAAGGCAACCAATCAGAGTAGTTTTCCCCTGGACAATTCAAAAAACACGTGAAGATTGGAACTTCTTGAACCTTACAAGACAGGCTCCAGCAGGGGCTGAAATCACATTACTTGGGATAAATTTGCAAGAGTTGGGAATACTGATTAACATACACACATCTACTCCTGGTCCAGGGAAGCAAAATGAAGCACATGTGTGTCTCCATGATTAGAGCCTTAGTTGGTAAGCTCTGTGAGGCAGGAATTGTACCTTCTTTAGTGCTTGTGCAGTGCTTAGTGTTGGAATTCCCCCAAGAAATTTTTCCACTTAGTTCCCCAAGAACTCAGCTTGACTCCAGTCTCATCACTTAGGTTTCATTATCTGTCATAACAGCAAAGCTACACCAAATTGATCACACACAAGCATATGGGATGGGCATAGTGTGTACCACACATCCAAAGTTATGTAGCACACCTTTTTCTTCATATAGACTTTCACATTTCAGTGCATTTACTATACATTGCATTACACATTTTTGCACTCACCGCGCTCAACCTAAACTTAACCTCATCTTTACATTCCTGACTTATTTTGTTTATTGTTATTTTTATTGTTTGTAAATGGTTCCCTGGCAGTTCTCCCTCTTATCCTGGCTAGCTCAGACATTCTGTCTCTTAGCTTATTGACCGATTTACTTATGTTAGGTAGCACAAATATTTTGTTTTCAGCCTGCTAATCAATGTACCTCCTTTCTCCTGTCTTCCAAGAGAGGAGGCCTCCCCCATGTTTAATTATTCATGTCAGGCCAGGCCTACATTCCTACACTTAGTACATTGTGGGTGCTGCCAGAAACAAATAATGGAGGCTGCTCAATCCACACTCTACCATGGGCTGAGAATGACATGTGGTGCACTCACTGTCCAGGAGGAGGTACTTGATTCATGCAGGTAGCTTCATTCTTCCATTCCCATTAGCTGCTGCTACAGTGAAACAGCGTTCCTATCTCAGAGGAGGTTCCATACATGTAAAGCGATAGGTGACTGCATTACATAGATGTTTGAATAAAAATTTACCAAGCAAATAGGAAGGATGTTCCACTGGAGTGGGTTCTTAAGGGTGCTTAAGAGACAGCAGTTCAAGTCCCTCCTCTACCCCAGACTCTTTGGATAAGTCTTTTAGTCTCTCTCTGCCTCACTTCCCCATCTGTGAATGGCCATAGTAGTACATCCTTCCTGCATAGGGGCATTGTGAGGAGAAATACATTAAAGATTGGGAGGTGCCTCGATGCTGTGGTAAATGGAGCCACATAAGTACCCTAGAGGGATAGAACACAGAAGGGTAAACCTTTTTTTAGCTAAAAACTTTTCTCCACAGAAAAAACAACAAAAAAATATTAGTAGCGTTGGTTTGTATTTTTGATTTGTATTGAAGTTGCACCAAGAGGCCCTGTGATGGGGTGAACATAGTTCACTCTGGATTAGGCAGTGGAGGGGTTAATTCCCAGCAAAGAGAGCCAAGGAGAGTGCCTTCCCCACCCCCCTGGAACATGCTGTGCTTGCTAATTGAGGGAAGCAGTTCCAGCTGGGCTCAGGAAGAGTTTGGGAGCAGAGTGCTTTGGTCTTGCCAGAAGGAAGCATCTTGTTCCTTTTCTTATCAGCCTGGGCAGATAGTGGAGTTGAGCAATATCCAGAAATAGGACAGGATCATTCTAGTGTGCTCCTGCCTTACAGACCCATGCTCTCAATTGAAGCTGTTGTTTTGCTTTTCCTTCAGTTGCTTTCAGATGAAGATGCACCTATGGTGGGACTGAAGTAGAAGACTTTGCAGGCAAGCCAGCCAGCATAGGAAGCAAGCTGCAGTGTATATCTGCTTCATTAGGGTGGCAAGGCGGTGTCTGTAATAGCCTACATGAGAGGATCCCCTGTGTCTCAGCTGTGAACAGCCCTGCAATCAAGGGATGAAGGTTTGTGAAGCCCTTAGGAGAGGAGTGATGACTTTTGTTTGGATTCTGGGCAAGTCCATCCCTTCCTTCATTGAGTTGGAAGGCTAAATTAAGTTACCCCTATCATCAGCAGAGTGAGTCCCTGGACCAGCAAAGGAGGGAAACTAAGCCAGGGGCCTACATTTGGCCAGGGAGGTAAGCTGTACCCAGAATCAGAGGCCCCCTTGTTAGGTGCTGTGTGAACACCCAGTAGGAGACAGTCCCCGTCCTGAACAGTGTATAAGTAGAAAAGACAATGTTTCCCTTTTGATGAATTGTGTGAAACTTCACACAGATAAAACTGCTGCTTTTGACCACTGTTTCTTTCTTGCTATTAAGGAACAAATCTGCCCCGAGCCAAGCCTGAATGGGCTTGTTTTACAGAAGGGAAATTGGCAACACCTGGAGTCTGTTATGACCTCAGATGACTGTGTGGTGCACTGAGCCCCCTACTGTACGTAAGGGAGGGATTTGGCCAGTGACTCTGTACAGATCAGCCACATTTTTGCCCCCCAAAACATTCTCTGTACTGGTGTGGAAAGAGCCTCTGGGAACATAGCTTCATGGGGTGTGGACCTCATTACACTGTTGTCCTGTCCCCCTCCTCCCATGCAGCAGGTCTGCGTTATTTATACCGCGTGCCATGTAGAACTGGAGAAAATATTTTGGCCAAAGCTTTTTTTGGTGTGTGGAAAATGCAGATTGGGTGACAGCAAAATATTTTGCAAATTCATGTATGTTTTGCCAAATTGGTTCAGTAGAAGAAACCCCTTTTAAAAAACATATCTGAAAAATTGCTGTCTTGCTTTGACATTTTCTAAACAAAATGCTTTGATTTTTTGGGGGGAGGGGGTGGTTGGAAACAGCTACTTGTTTCAAAATTCCTTTTCATTTTATTTTTTTTTTAAAATGGTCGAAATCCAAATTTTCATTTTGAAAATATCTCAGTGAAACTTTTTATTCAGCCTGAAACAGATTTATTTCTTCTGATCCACCAAATTTTTAAATCTTTTTTTGGTTCGATCCCAAAAGCCTTTTTTTTGGGGGGGGGGGGAATTGCCAGGGAACCAAAATAATCTGTTGTTCTCACAGCTCTATTACCAGGCCTTATGTGCCCTTTTCTGAGTCATTTTGCAGCCCACGGTCTGTGCACTCTGTGGAATGGAGGATGAGATTGTACATATTGTGCCTCACTAACTCGCTCTTCAATTTTCATCTTAAATTAAATCTCTTCTCTCTTGCATCTCTCTTAACTCTCAGTTACCAGCCTTCTATGAATGAGCACTTAAATGTATTTCTCATGCAGTGGCCTTTATACCAATGCGCTCTGGGATTTCCATTATATGTTGTCTGCTGCCCTTTATTATTCAACTCTGGAGGCCATGTCGAGATGTGGTTTGCATGAAAGATTATAAAAAAACACCCCCCCCCCCCCGCACCTGTATTGTGTATAGGAAAGAGGTGGGCAGGAATGGAGTAGCAAGTTGTTCACATTTGGAGTCTAAGTCTCGGAGAGGTAAAGAAGAGATGATCTTGTTGTGAGCCTTGGAATTGGAGCCAGGCAGGGTCAGGGAGGGTGCGTACTATTCAGATGCCTGCAGTCCCCAACTGCCACCAAAATAGAAATAAGGAAACAAATACTCCTTTGGGGGCAATAATGAAAAGCGTCTGAGCACAGTTCATGAAATTGTAACTGGCAGCAGAGGAAAGTTGCTCCCGGAAAGGTGTCCGCTTTAATCACTGCACTTCTCAGAGATGGAGGTACAGAAGACACTAAGGAATCATCGCTTTCCTTGTCATAAAGGCTTCTTGCTTTTATAGGGAATAAACCCCAACCCTCTCACCCACTAAACAGTTTATTTTTAATTGTATTATTTTCTAATGCCCTTTTTCTCCTCCACCTATGCCCATGTCCATGTCCAAAAGGAGGGTGATAGAACCTCTTGGCTGGTGTAATATTTGTATTGCTTTCATATTTTGGGTAGACCCTCTCTTTGTTCCAAACCAGGACTCTGGTACAGCCACAGCAGAGATGGCCCCTAAAGGATCCATCAGGATTTACACATTACCCAGAGCTTGCTAAAGGCATGATTTGGGGAGCTGTACGTCCGACATAGATGTACTGAGTACCTCTAATTGTTAATTTAAAAAACATTTACAAACCTAAGGCATTGTGCTTACACGGAAAGCATCAGAATAGCCAGTGTTTCAGACACAATGAGCCTTTATCAGGATAACTCATTTGAAGTTTTAAATTCCCATTAAATACACTTTAGTATCTTCTGTAACTAGTTTATTTGTTCATATTTAGTAGCGGTCTTTGAATTTTCAGGGCCTGTGCAAAGTCTCTGCATACGGTACTAGCTTTTGTCTGAGAGAACCACTACAGGATACAATATGACACATACCTGGGTGCATTTAGATGCTCTTTTCTGGTAAAACTACCCCTTTAGCTCTCTATAGAGCAGCCTGTGTGTCAGGAGTGAAAGGTCAAGCTCTTGTCCCAACCCCATATGCTATGCAGTTGGCTTATCGTCACTGTTGCTCTGGGATCTGCATTGGCAGCCTGTTGGTTGGTGGACTTGAAGGGGTTTGTTTTGACCTAACAAGTCTTATGTGGTACGGAACCTTGTAAGAATGTTCCTCTCTCTGTGTAAAGTCATTCCAGAATTCAAAGTAAAAACCCTCTGGTGTAAAAGACTGCTGGCAGAGCATTCTCCATTAAGACTCCTCAGTTCTGAAACTCACTCGCCCCACTCGGTTGGTCAGAGCCCAAGACTGTTAACTCTCATACCACACTGCAAGGCACTCTTCCAGGTTTTGTTGGGTTTTTTTGTTAAGGGAGCAGGTTGAAATACAAAGACTGGTTTGTGCAGGGATGTTTCTGTTTTTATCAGGGACCACTGGGGGGTTGGTATGGGCAGTTTACCTAGATTTTTTTGATCCTTTTTTGTTAAACTGCTTGTAACAGCACCTCATAGACTCATAGACTTTAAGGTCAGAAGGGACAATTATGATCATCTGGTCTGACCCCCTGCATGCTGCAGGCCACAAAACCGTCCCTACCCCTTCCCTTGACTCTGCTGTTGAAGTCCCCAAATCCTGTGTTTTAGTGACTTCAATTGGCAGAGAACCCTCCTGCTAGCGATCCCTGCCCCATGCTGCGGAGGAAGGCGAAAAACCTCCAGGGCCTCAGCCAATCTACCCTGGAGGAAAATTCCTTCCCGACCCCAAATATGGCGATCAGTAAATCCCCGAGCATGTAGGCAAGAGTCTCCAGCCTGACCCTTGTTAGCCATTATACTATTTACCTGCCATTGCTCGGTATTCCTTGGCTAATATGTTTTTCCATTAAACCATTCCCTCCATAAACTTATCTAACTTAATCTTAAAACCAGACAGGTCCCTTGCCCCCACTAAAGCTATATGGAAAGGAAGCCCTCTATTGCACAGGTTTGTGAAGAGCTGTTTGGATTCTTTGAATAAATAAATAAATGTTCAATCATGCCCATTAGACAGAGGCTAATGTACCATTAACCACTGGTGTCAACAGATGCTGACCTCTGTCATGTGAGTGGCATGGACCTTTGTAATGCAGCCCCAGATTAAGTGACTGCGGCCAAGAGCCCTGTTACATGACTGAGCTCAGGTTCCACTGGTTCTAGTGATTATTGGTTTAGCCTGCATTGGGGAAGGTGCAGGGCACCTGTCCCAGAAGCAGCTCTTCTGTTAGAAAACTGTTAGACTGAACACTTGCTGCCTCTTCAAGTGAGTGTGAGGACTGCAATTGTGGATGACTCCTGCCCAGGAAATGCAAGCGAGAATGTTCCTTGTGCCTTACTTTCTTCTGAGCACCCACAAGGGGGCTGCCACATTCTGATTCTATAAAAATACTTGTGATGTATATCTAGAGCCACAAAGTGTGCCCATGTTTCATCAGGTGGCATCAGAGGTTGCACAAAAGTCACTAGAGGGGTAGAAGTCAGGTACCAACAGACTTGTTTCTTTGCTGAGAAGAAGGCTGACTGATCTGTGTACAGATTTACACACTGGTAATGGCAGGGGCTGGGCCCAGGGTTGGCAGAGCGGGGCTGAATGGAGCTCCCTCCTTGCCCCCTGTGGGGGCTGGCCCTGTCCCACCGTGCCACCCAAATGTTTCTCCATGCCTCCCTGACCCAGGGGGTACATCCCACAGTTTGAAAACCTCTGGATTAACTTTTTTTTTTTTTTTTAAAGACTCGTGTTGTCACGTCAGAGGAAAGTTAAGGTTGTTTGGGAGCCTTAACTGTACATTTCTTACCTTAACACATTCAGATTTCTTTCAAATATAACCTTAACTCTGAATTTCCTGGATTTGTAATGCCTGGTTTTGGGATAATCAGGACATCCCTGTAAAGTGTTTTAACCCTTAAATTGCTGGCATGAGTTTTCAACCTTCGTTCCGTATTAACGTAGGCTTTTGTCTTGGAATTTTCTTAGCTTTTATAAATTATTAAATGTTATACATAAGCACTAAGACTCAAATAGAATGCTACCATGCTAATGGAGTTATGAAGTTTACTTTAAATACCTCATCTGGAGCTTTAAAGGGCAGATTCACTGATAGACCAGAGTAGTGAAAAGCAGCTGAAGCACACTGGACAGTTAAGCCTGGCTTATAACTGCCTTGCATCATTGGTGCAGTGCAAAATGGCTGAAGAGTACTGGTGAGTCTTGCCTTTAGAGGGCTGTTACAGAGATCAGAGATCAATATGCTTGTATGCTTACAAGCAAGCAAACTATGCATTTTAATATGGCTAAATGTATACCTCTCGGAACAAAGAATGCAGGCTATGCTTACAGGATGGGAGACTCTAACCTGGCAGGCAGTGACTCGGAACAAGATTTGGGAATCATAGTGGAAAATCAGCATAAAATGAGCTCCCAGTGTGACGCTGTGGCCAAAAGAGTTAATGTGCTCCTTGGATACATAAACAGGAGAATATTGAGTAGAAGTAGGGAGGGTTTTTTACCTCTGTATTTGGCACTGGTACAAGTGCTGTTGGAATACTATGCCTAGTTCTGGTGTTCACAATTCAAGAAGGATGTTCATAAATTGGAGAAGGTTCAGCAAAGAGTTATGAGAATGATGAAAGGATTAGAAAACCTACCTTATGGCAATTAAAGGAGCTCAATGTATCAAGCTTAACAAAAAGAAGGTTAAGGAGTGACTTGGGCACAGTCTATAAGTATCTACATGATGAACAAGTATTTGATAATGAGTTCTTCAATCTAGCAGAGAGAGGTATAATATGATCCAATGTTTGTAAATTGAAGCTAGGCAGTTCAATTAGAAATAGTGTAATTTTTTAATAGTGAGGGTAATTGTTCCAATGGTTAATTTCCCAACAATCATGGAGTCTTCATCACTGACAATTTTAAAACCAGGATTGGATGGCTTTTCTGAAAGATCTGTTCTAGGAATAACTTTGGGGGAGTTCTATGACCTGTATTATACAGGAGGTCAGACCAGAAAGATGACCACAATAGTCCCTCCTGGCCTTGGACTCTATAATTTATGAAGAAGTGGTGATAAGAGGCCAGCCCCTTACTTTAAATGATCCATCTCTGCTCCTACTTCAGTTCTCTGGGCAGTGCTGCTCAGGCAGCAATACCAGGGTAGCTTTTCAAGCACTGATGCCCAAGCTAACTTGGAACCATGGAGCTGAGCTGTTGACTTGACCCCATCCCATCAGTAGCCTGTATAATCATAACAATTAATTAGAATTCATAATAACTTAGCTTATTACAACACAATTTCTTCAAGTATAGCCTATGCATAAGATTTCAATTTTAATTACAAGGAAAAGTTTGAAGAATCTGCTGTCTGAAATGATATCAGTGGAGTAGACTCAGGGCCGGTGCTACCATTAAGGCAAACTAGGCGGTTGCCTAGGGTACCAAGAATTGGGGGTGCCAAAAAGCGGTTCCCCCAATTTTTTTTTTTTTTTTACAGCGTTCCTGGGCTGGGCTGCCGGCAGCGCGCTGACATGTGCGGCTCAGACTCCCTCTCCCAGCACAGCGCCCGCTCCGCTTCTCCTGCCTCCCAAGCTTGAGGTGCCAATCAGCTGTTTGGCGCCGCAAGCCTGGGAGGGGAGGAGAATTAGAGTGGGGGCGGCGTGCTCGGGGAGGAGGCGGAGCAGAGGTGAGCTGGGGTGGGGAGCTGCCGCACAGCTCCCCAGGGTGGGGAAGAGCCGCCATGGGGGGGGGGGGCGCCTTAGGTAGGGGGGGGTGGTGAGCTGCCGCAGGGCTGAGAGAGGGAGGGGGGCGCAAGGTGGAAGTTTCACCTAGGGCGCGAAACTTCCTTGCACCAGCCCTGAGTAGACTGACACAAACGTTAAACATCTTAAAGGACACGGTCTTTAATTTTCATTCTAACAGATTCTGTACTCAAAATGCTGTAAATTTGAATAATATGTGTATTTTTCATATATAAGAAGACTAGGTTCCATTTTGCAGCTAAAATGGGGATTCAGCCTCTAACAATGAAGTTGCCACTGGTGCTTCCATAAATAACTCTATGGCTGACCACATTTTTTCCCCACACACTTCAGCTTCCCTGTCTTGGGCCACACTCTGCCCTTGAGGGTGCATGTGCAGTATTACTGACTGAAATGGGAGCCAGCTGTGTGCTTCCAAGGGCAGACCTGAGCACTCTGGCACTAAACAGGAGGTTTACTTGAGGATACAGATTATACAAAAGAACCGCTTTAAGTTTTAGTATTAACCAGTAGGCAAACTGCAACTATGGAAATCTAACAATCAATTCTTAAAGTGAGGTTGTGGAATTGTAAATTGTACTCTAGTCATGTAGTGTGTACTTGATATGGTGGCAGTTGTGCTGTAGTATATTTGTATACCAAAATGTGACCCCTTATTACTAATTCTTTATTTAAAGACCTACTAGTCTCATCACACAAACTGTCAATTAGCGAGGCTCTACTGCATATTTCCACATCTGTCCCTGCAATGCATTTTGCAGTCTTTCCAGCAGGGTAAATCAGAATCCGTAGCACCCTTAACATCTTGCTCACGTTTTGTTTGCTTGCAACCATTTGATGACCGTCAGAGTAGCAAAGTGTAGTGAGACCACAATGCAAGTCTTCAAATTAAAAGGATATAATTGACCAAATCCTGCTGTCCATGGGAGTATAGCCTGATCTTGGATATGTGGGCACGTACCTAGCTTAGAGCTGATGGTGACCTGACTGAAAAAATCAATTCTGCAAGGCTCATTTTTTGAATATAATAAACATTCAGAAACCTGGTTCACTAAAACTGACTAAATGAGTCCTCCCACTTTGCACTGTTCTGTCAGCTTCTTCTTGCCTTTCCCTGACCCACACAAACACCACTTAGAATGGGGTGCCCAGCTGCATGGACTACGCAATCTATCAATAAATCCCTAGTTGTCATTCCAGTGGTGAGAGTTGTCATGGGGATGCCGGAGGAAAAATTATCCCTGTCTCCAGTCGTGCCTTCTCTTTAGATGTATTCTCCCTGCCTGGAATGTTGTGGAGATAGGGGTGTACATGTGGGCACATGCAGATCCTCCATCTGGAAATCATAATAAATATACCCATAGGTCTTTCAGCATTTAGACCCTAAGTGCTCTAGAGCAGCATAGAAGCTGCAGCCTTGGAAACTGGACCAAAAGAGAAGTGAATTTTTACCTATGCTATTTAGGGTCATTACCAGCCTCCTCATTACTGGAGCTAGCTTAGGCAGTAAAATAAAATTCAAGGCAGCCAGACCATAACAAATAGTCCGATACTTTGCTGAAGTAAGTTGATGTAGAGCTATTGAAATCAACAGAGCTACACCAGCTGAGGATCTGGCCCAATGCAACTGGGAGCAGAGAAGGAGTCTGCACATGTACAATAGTGGGCTGAGAATGCCATGCTGAGTGATGTGTGCACTTAGACAAAATCTATTCAAGACTTTCTCAGCAATCTCAGGGCTGCTTTTGTGGACTATAATGGGATTTTACGATGAGCCTCATCTTTGATGGTATCGAATTAACATCACTACTCATTCTAGCTTATTATGTGTCCTGCAATACCTGTCATGTCTCTCAACCATCTACAGCAAATAATTCCAGCTGTTATAAAGGCAGATACAAATCAGAAATAATATCTCACGAAGAGGGAAAAATTTGAGACAAATTCTGCCCTCCGTTATCTGCATGCAACCGCCCTGACTTTAATACATCTAAAGGAGCAAATTCTTCCTTCATTTAGTAATTTGGTCCTTATGTTCCTTTCTCCCTTAAATACAGTAGAGTAGAAGGGAGCAGAAGCATGCACAGAGGGAAAAGGCAAGACATCTTCTCATCCGTTTTGCCCCCCAGAAAAACCCTCTAACCGGAACAGAATTTGATATGAAATATGCAAATTCTGCTGCTCTAAGGGCTTGATCTAAAACTTAGTGAAATCAAAGCTGTTGATTTCAGTGGGCTTTGAATTAGGCCCTAACAGGAGAGCATGCTGCATAAAGTAGCTGTTTCCCAGAATCCATCTGGCCACCCCCCACTCTTCGAGCCAGGCAGAATAGAGGCAACTACATGGTGATGGGAGAGCATATTGTGTGCCTTTCCCCTCGGTCCTAGATCCCCTCCTGTGCACTCTGCTTACAGAAGCAGCACCACAGCATTTATGGTAACAGACAGGACGAGGGTTGGGCTGGGGACTGGTAGCCCACTAGCCAATAGAAGTACAATGTCACACACAGCATCTAGGCTGCCATTGCTGGGCAGAGGGAATGGAGGGTTTCAGAGGTGGGTGGAGTAGGGAGGGGGCTCAAAGTCTGTGAGGTCTGTGACATCTGCCCTCATTATTCCTAGCTATACCAGGTTACAATGGAAAATATGGTCATGACCTCAGTGGCTGGACCACTAGTCTAGAGAGGACAATGTGATGAAGCAGCTCTTAAAGGTTTGGCCATTTGAGGAGTCCGTTGCTCCCTTTCTGTGCAGGCATGAGTAAAAGTAAACCTGTGTTCTTAATTTTTTTCTTTCTGAGCCCCCTCCCCCTCCGAATATGCTATAAAAACTCCATGGCCCCCCTGTGCCACAACAACTGTTTTCTGTATATAAAAGCCAGGGCCAGTGTTAGGGGGTAGCAAGCAGGGCAGTTGCCTGGGGCCCCACACCATAGGGGCCCCCGTGAAGCTATGTTGCTCAAGCTTCTGATGCAGCCCTGCATGGCGGGGCTCAGGGCCCCAGCCTTCAGCCCTGCACGGCAGGGCTTAGGGTTTCTGTCCTAGGCCCCAGCGAGTCTAACACTGGTCTTGCTTGGCAGGCCCCCTGAAACCTGCTCATGTCCTCCCAGCGGATGCTGGACCCCTGGTTGAGAACCCACTGAAGTAGAGCATGTGGCTCTTGAGTTGTCTGCCAGGTCCAAATGTACAACTTGTCTGTGCCAGCCTTTTCACTTCTGAATCTAACCATTACTAAAGCTAGACTGCACTTTTAAGACAGCCATGAACAAGGGGTGAGGCAGAAGCAGCACCGCCCCCAAAAGGCATTGTTCTTCAGACAACCCTCAAAGCCACAATTCCCTCCTGCTTCCCCCTTGCTACGATGCATGGGACGAGGTGATTTGCTGCTGCTTTGTACTAGCAGAAGCTATGATGCCCCCATCTGTGCACACACAGACACCATCCCCTGTGCTGGCTCCAGGACAAATCCCAGGCTCCACTCAAATTCTTTCTCCCCTAGAGAGGCATGTAATCCAAGTCACAGTCTCTCCCCAAGAATGCAGTGCTTTGTACAGCTGTGTCCGGGTACGCTTGCCACCATATTTACAATATTGCTAAATTCTGTCTTTAAAAAATAAGCCAAAAACCATAGACAAAGAGAGAACAACAGCAGCACATGATAACGGGGCCTAGTGTGAGATGGAATGCATGAGGTAATGCTTTAGATATGACACACATTGTTTCAATATCAGAGCAACAGTGGGCAAAAATATGGAAATAATAATAAAGCTATCACGACTCATCTTCAAAGCACTTTTCATTCACTAACTAATGGGTGTAATGTTAGTCTTTTGACTTGGCCATATGCTGGGAATACATCTGGTAGCAAAGACAAAGGTTCAAGTTTTCAGCTACTGTAATGATTTTGAAATGTCCATTCCAATTTCATGGGTTTAAAATTGGTAGCAAAAGCTTAGATACATACTAAGAACCAAACTCTGCTCTTGGTTAAATGGATATAGTACTCTTTGAAGTCCATGAGAATCGTACCCACGTAAAAGTGTCAAATTCTGCTCTCAAACTTGTTTAATCTGAGACATGCAATGTGTATCATCCCTTTTTTCACAAGATTAACATCTGTCCCCACATGCAAAAGGCTGTCAGAGTTTACTAGACCCATAGCATCTGCCATCAGATTCTGGTCCTAAATGTCAGGCTTAAATACCGATGGTATGTTTATGTATTGCTAGGATCTTTTTCTGTTGGAACATCTACTTTAGGAAAGCCATTTCTATTGTGAGTATTGCAAAGGTCAAGAGTTCTCATTTGAAAATGTCAAGACTTTACTACAATATGCTTTTTTCTGATTTTAAATATTTTCTTCCATTTTTTCAAAAGAGCTTGTAGAGCCGTGTATGTGTGTATACACCTCCCCCCCGTGCACACATGGGCTCAGTTGTGCTTTTCTGCAAGCCTCGAAGAAGGAGCAGGAAGTTGCCATGCTGCCTCAGGAGCAGACCAGGAATGAGATTGTGAGTCAGTCACAACCTGGCTCCTGGTTTCCCCCTTGCTGTGAAGGGTGTGGGGGGCGCATGTTAATTCCCCTGGCAGGAATGCCAGCAAAGCCAAGGCTCTGCCCATTCCCCACCCCCGTGTGGGAGGAATGTTCCAGCCTCATGATGAGGGAGTTAGCTAATGCAGGGATGTAAGGGAGCTCTCTACACCTCCCCACAAAAGTGAAGCCAGAGACACAATCTGGTCCTATGTAAACTTATAAAGGCAACATATTGCTCATTCAAGGACCAATTGTGCAAGACACTGAGCTCCCTCGATTAGGGTGACCAGACAGCAAGTGTGAAAAATCAGGACAGGGAGTGGGGGGTAATAGGAGCCTATATAAGAAAAAGCTCCAAAAATCGGGACTGTCCCTATAAAATCGGGACATCTGGTCACCCTACCCTCGATGCCCATTGAATTCAGTGGAAGTTCAAGCTACTCTTACAGGATCATGCCTCAGTCCTGTCATAATTATGAAACTACTCCCATTTCAGTTTGGCCTACAGCAGTGATTCTCAACCAGGGGTACACGTACCCCTGGGGGTACACAAAGGTCTTCCAGCGGGTACATCAACTCATCTAGAAATTTGCCTAGTTTTACAGCAAGCTACATAAAAAGCACTGGCGAAGTCAGTACAAATTAAAATTTCATACAGACAATGACTTGTTTATACTGCTTTATATACTATACACTGAAATGTAAGCACAATATTTATATTCCAATTGATTTATTTTATAATTATGTGGTAAACATGAGAAAATAAGCAATTTTTCAGTACTAGTGTGCTGTGACACTTTTGTATTTTTATATCTGATTTTGTAAGTAGTTTTTAAGTGAGGTGAAATGTGGGGGTACACAAGACGAATCAGACTTGTGAAAGGGGTACAGTATTCTGGAAAGGTTGAGAGCCACTGGCCTACAGGACTGGGCACTAGTTGTATTTGCTGCATTAAGGAAACATGAGCCTTGATCCATTCTCTCCAACAAGAGTTGGAGCAGGTCCATAAAGCTGTATTTATATTTTGAGAAGACTACGTAACTCATCATAAATACCAATCCAATCATACGGTAATTGATTGCTTCCAAGTTATCATTTACAGTTATTGTCATTTAAAATTAATACAGCCAAGCTACATATTGCTCAGATCCAATCAACCACTGTGGGAAGTGAAGGAGACTTTCAGTCTTTGTTCAATTGTTTCATGAAATTCCAATTTCTTTTAAGGGTGTGGCTTCTCTATCCTCTCTCACTGTCTTGATGCCACAAGTACCCTCTGTTTGCCCCCAAACCTCCTTCCTTTTTACTCTCGGGCACCTTTATCAACTCCAATGCCCCCTGCAACCTCAAGCTAATGCTGCTTTTTCTCTGCTATAAACTTGTTATTCTCCATACACAGTAACTCAAACATGGCTGGGGGAAAAGTGCATGTATAATATATATAAAATATACAAGACTATATAGTTTGTCTCTTGATGGACCTCACAAGAAAGCCCCCTGGAAACTGATAGGAACAGATGCTTTTGGGGAGACCATAAGTCTCCTGTCCAGTAACTGTACTGACTTTTGCAAAGTATCTATCCTATAAACAGCTGTCCCTGATGTGGGGCTTGGAGCAGTCCTGTCAGAGGAGGTAAGTGGTATGGAAGCTCTGTTCTCAGGAGAACTCCATACTAGAAAGTGTCTAGCCATGAAATGGGTGATAGTTCCAGCACTACAACCGTCTAATAATCCCTCTGACCCTGGTCTTGCACATCTTCCATGATTGCAGCCCATCAAAGATACCAGAACTAGCATACTTGGGCTTTACAGCCATGTTCCTTCATGATGTACCTATAGGGCAGCACATCTGAATACTGCTTTCTTTTCCAGGGGGTGGGGAGGAGAGGGAGAGAAAGGGCATGACTCCCCCCACCCTGCACTATGTGCTATGCTTTGTGTGGGAGAGATGTTTGACAGCATGCAGCAGACCTACATACTGCCATATACACAAAGGGTTAAGTGGCTTTTCTTTACTTCTCCTTGCACAAGTGTTTGGGAAAAGGATATGGCAGGCTGCTGGAGAGAGAAAGAGAGAGGGAAAAGAGGGCCCTGTGAAGGAGTGTACTACCCCTTTTAAGGGGCAGGCAGGAGGCTGCAGCTGGGATATCCTGGTGTGCCGACAAGAGGCCCTGCCTCACCCTAGGGCTGGGCTATATAGACAGGAAGATGAAGTTGAACAATTTGGGAGTAGAATCATACTGGATGTAGCAGGTGGTTTTCCTTGCAGGGTCTAGGAGACTGGCCCAACTAGAGACTTTGTTTGTGAACTTTAAGTTTGGGAACTGAATGAGGACGCTGAGGTGAAGACCTTATAAACGGTGTACTGTAATTACTCCTCTCCTGAAACCCTGCACGTTATTTGTTGAAATGTATGTTCTCCTTGCCCTGGGCTGTTAAAGTGAACCTATAGCTGCCTCAGTTAGGGAAATTAAGGCAGAGCACCACCGTGGGCTATGCAGGGACTGCCCACATTCTTACAGGTCCACACAATGGTATTAGGCTCTCAACTTCCGTTGATTTCAATGGAACCTAAATACCTTCATGGATCTGGGCCCAGATGCTTGTAGGGGGATGCAAGACTTTCTGCCCTGGTTGGGAGTGCTGTGATTTCTCTCCTCCTGCCAGGGAACATATACAGATTAGTGGCACTGAAGAGAGAGTGCCCATGTTCCCTGGAGGGACTATTATTGGCTGATCACCCATGGAACAAGGATGTGGGGAGATAGGCTGGAAGCAACTCAGCCATATGGACAGGGTTTAATAAAATTCCACTTGTTCAGCTTAACCTGCATTTAGCTTCTCTCATTGCTAATTCGTCTTGTTCCAATGTTCGGATGTTCCCTTGTTCTATGACTTGGTGTTAGGGGTGTCCATAAATTACAGAACACTTTTTAATGAGACAAGGTGGGTGAGGAACATCTTTTATTGGATCAATCTCTGTTGGTGAAATACAAGCTTTTGAGCTTACACAGAGCTTTTCTTACATGCTTCGGAGGCAACATAAAAAGACCCTGTGCTTTAGTATGCTGGGAAAACAAAATTAGAACGACGTTCTTATTTCTGCCCACTAAAATCTTGTTACTACAGTACATTTGTTATTGTCCTCTGCCTATATGAACAGATTCCTCTACAAGTCAGCATTGATTATGCAAATTAAAACTAGATGCTGCCACTTATCACACTTATTTCATCACATCTCTTAAAAAAATTGATTTGGAAAGCAAAAGAGATATTACTGTAATAAAACTGGTGAAGTGTTTCATAGAGAAGAATATGTTGGCAACACCACGAGCCCAAGGACATCTCTCTTCTTGCTGAGAGAGACAAAGAGAAAGCAGACTCATAATCTGTTTATCTACCTCTTACAATGATCACCTCTTTCACCTCATGGTGATCCAGGTTTGCTTATCTGCTTGAATAACTTCGTAAGAGACTCTACCTGAATATAAAATGGGTGCATCTGGGGATGAAAGCATTCAGGGTAAGGAACTGTAATTCTAACACCTCCCACCCCCTTTACACAGAATAGGTCATGGAACCATATGATTGACCACTTACCAGACTTTTCAGTCTAAAACTGACTCGGAACATTTCCTTAACCTGCAATGAAGCTACTTTATTGTTGCCATTTGGATGACTCTTCTCCCCTTTCAAATCTTTCCCCTTCGCCTGGTATACTCTACTTCCAGCCAGTGGGCTCCTTTACCTTCTACTGCTTGGGCACACATGCCCAGAGAGGCTAGGCTTCAGCTCTTCAGCTGCAACAGAACTTTCTTACTGCCTGAACAGCGTTGGCCTTTCCAAACGGGAACATGGGAGAAGTAAGGAAGATCAGTTGCACGTTCTTTACTTTTAAAAAGAACCCGCGGAACATTGCAATACTATCAATTGCCCGTCTCTGTGACATGGAGTATACAGAACACTAAGCCTAGCAGAGCCTGGCATTCTGATACCGGGAATCCGTCGGTCATCATGTTACAGTAACAATAATAGCAAATGGATGCAGTTAACATAAGAACGGCCAT
The DNA here is from genome assembly GCF_027887155.1 of Malaclemys terrapin pileata. Classification (NCBI taxonomy): domain Eukaryota; kingdom Metazoa; phylum Chordata; order Testudines; family Emydidae; genus Malaclemys; species Malaclemys terrapin. The sequence continues at coordinate 206,528,642 of NC_071506.1, read as the reverse complement.
ACTGGTCAGACCAATGGTCCATCTAGCCCAGTATCCTGTCTTCCAACAGTGGCCAGTGCCAGATGCTTCAGAGAGAATGAACAGAACAAAGCAATTATTGAGTGATCCATCCCTTGTCATCCAGTCCCAGCTCCTGTTAGCCGAGGTTTAGGGCCATCCAGATCATGTGGTTGCATCCCTGACCATCTTAACTAATAGCCATTGATGGACCTATCCCCCATGAATTTATCTAATGCTTTCTTTTTTGAACCCAGTTATAGTTTTGGCCTTCACAACATCCCCTGGCAATGAGTTGACTGTGCGTTGTGTGAAGAAATACTTCCTTAAGTTTCATAGAATCATAGAAGATTAGGGTTGGAAGAGACCTCAGGAGGTCATCTAGTCCAACCGCCTGCTCAAAGCAAGACCAACCCCAACTACATCATCCCAGCCAGGGCTTTGTCAAGCCAGGTCTTAAAAACTTCTAAGGATGGAGATTCCACCACCTCCCTAGGTAACCCATTCCAGTGCTTCACCACCCTCCTAGTGAAATAGTTTTTTCCTAATATCCAACCTTGACCTCTCCCACTGCAACTTGAGACCATTGCTCCTTATTCTGTCATCTGCCACCACTAAGAAAAGCCTAGCTCCACCCTCTTTGGAACCCCCCTTCAGGTAGTTGAAGGCTGCAATCAAATCCCCCCTCATTCTTCTCTTCTGCAGACTAAATAAGCCCAGTTCCCTCAGCCTCTCCTCATAAGTAATGTGCCCCAGCTCCCTAATCATTTTCATTGCCCTCTGCTGAGCAAAAAGTTTGTTTTAAACCTGCTGCCTATTAACAGTTCATAAATAATCAATAGACTAAAATATGTTTGTGCAAAGTTTTTTGTGAAACAGCTCTGAATAAAGAACAGGTTTGTTTGTTTTTTAAAAAAAAGACCATGTATGCATGCAACTACTTCGAATGAATGGGATATTAACAATAAGATTCATATCTAGCCAGCGAATCTTACAGTAGCCTAACTTTTCTTTAAAAAGGAGTATGCTGCAGGCAAAGCTTGGGTGACCTGGAAGGGAAAGTCTTAAAATAGTCTGTCTAAAATCACAGAATCCTATTTTATCTGCTGTTTCTCCCTAGGCCAGAGGTCCCCAATGCGGTGCCCGCCATGTGCGCCCGCCTACTGGCATCCGGAAAAGCAGCTGCTTTTTAAATTACGGCGGCATTTCGTCAGCGACGCCTCTTGATGACGCTGCTTCATGGCGGCATTTCGGTGGCGACGCCTCTTGACGTTGCCGCTTCACGGCGGCATTTCGGTGGCTGCTTGTCCGGCGGCCATGGTCCTCAGCAGTTAGTCGTCCGGCGTCCACCCCACGGAAAAGGTTGGGGACCACTGCCCTAGGCAAGCCAAAGCTCCAGGGTTCTCTCTAAAACTTCCTCCTGTTTATAAGATTTATGCTTCTCCAAACAGGAAATAAACGCTGCCATGTGATTTGTCTGACCAACCATAACTTGAGTAAGAATATTCATAGCAAACTGTTCACAATTCATCTATAGAGGGAGGAAAAGGTAGCATAAAAACCTGCAATTTCAAATAAAATTGAGGAAATTGCAATCTCAGTGTGAACGTTCCAGGAGCAGAACAAATGGCAAATTTGTCAAGTAAAATGTTCACAAGTACCATATCTCCTAGAGCTCTGCAGAATGTGGGGGAAGCATTGCTCCGGCATCTCCACTAGAGAGTTTGCACATGCAAAGTTAACAAAACAACGCATTCCATCAGAGATGTTTGCAAAGAATATTTGGTGTCTGCTGGTGGGATAAAGTAACCAATGCTGATGTGTTACAAAGGGCTGGCCAGCAGACTGCAGAGACAATGATTCGAGAAAGAAGACTAAAGTGGTTTAGATGTGTTGTGTGGATGTCAAACTAGGGCTTCAAGCGATTAAAAAAAATTAATTGCGATTAATCGCACTATTAAAAAAATTAATCGTGATTAAATCACACTGTTAATAATAGATATAGATATAATAATAGATATATAATACCATTTATTTAAATATTTTTGGATGTTTTCTACATTTTCAAATATATTGATTTCAATCACAACACAGAATATAAAGTGTACGGTGCTCACTTTATATTTATTTTTGATTACAAATATTTGTGGTATTAGAAACGAGATATTATTTTTCAATTCATCTCATACAAGTACTGTAGTGTAATTTTTTTATCATGAAAGTTGAACCTACAAATGTAGAATTATGTACAATTTTATGTACATATGTAGAATTTTAGAGTCTACAAGTCCACTCAGTCCTACTTCTTGTTCAACCAGTCACTCAGACAAAGAAGTTTGTTTACATTTGCAGGAGATAATGCTGCCTGCTTCTTGTTTACAATGTCACCTGAAAGTGACAACTGTTGTAGCTGGCATTATAAATTATTTACCTGCCAGATGCTCTAAAGATTCATATGTCCCTTCATGCTTCAACCACCATTCCAGGGGACATGCATCCATGCTGATGACTGGTTCTGCTCAATAACAATCCAAAGCAGTGCGGACCGATGCATGTTCCTTTTCATCATCTGATCAGATGGCACCAGCAGAAGGTTGATTTTCTTTTTTGATGGTTTGGGTTCTGTGGTGTCCTCATTGGAGTGTTGCTCTTTTAAGACTTCTGAATGCATGCTCCACACCACGTCCCTCTCAGATTTTGGAAGGCACTTCAGATTCTTAAACCTTGGGTTGAGTGCTGTAGCTATCTTTAGAAATCTCACATCGGTACCTTTGCATTTTATCAAATCTGCAGTGAAAGTGTTCTTAAAACAAACAACATGTGCTGAGTCATCATCCGAGACTGCCATAATATGAAATACATGGCAGAATGCAGGTAAAATAGTGCCTAAAACCTTTGATTTAACAGGTTGATCTTATTGATACTGTACATACAATAGGAATTCTCTCCCTCCCATGCACTCTGTGGGCCGAATTCTCCACTGGTGGAAACCAGCAAGGCTTAATTGACTTCTGTAAATCTGCATAGCTCCACTATAGCTGAAAATCTAGCTCTAGTATGGGTGTCGGCATACATATCTATCATAGCACACAAGCATCCATTCAAATAACATGATTTAAGTTGCAAAGTCATGCACGCCAAAGTTAGGAAATACCATCTTTACATCCTGTGTACGGGATGCAGCAGGGATCCTGTGGAAAAATAATATGTGAGCATGTAAGTAAACACTGTACCATAGCAAACATGCATAAGGGCCAGAATTAAGGCTGCAGAGTCAATTGTCAATCTGGCACTTTCTAATTCTTGATGTTTGACTTTGCTATCTTAATGGCATTCTTTCAGTGGAGAGTTTTATATGTAACATCCTAGAATCAGAAATTGACTATGTGCTGAGTCTGAGGGTGGTTGCAGGGAAACCTGGACTGGCTGTCTCTCCACTTCCCCCTCCCAGGCATTCCCACTGTGTCCATTCCTCCCATGAGTCCAGCACTTTTTGATTGTTTACATTTTCAGGTGTTTTGCCCTGCTGCTATAATGTTCCTGAGGACTATAAGGAAGAGGGGAGGGCGTTGGCTTGTTTTCAACACTTTGTCTTATCAAAACTTGAAAGGAACTTCATGGGACCAAGAAAAGGCACTTCTGTAGCCCAGGGGCTTTCCCCTGCTGAATTTCAAAGGCCGTCTGGAAGCAAAGGCAGCGTTAAAGCATCTCAAAGTTGCAGGAATCTTTTATAATGGGAAATTAGGTAATCTAAATATAGGGGTTGTTTCCAGCTCCCCCTTCAATTTAGAGCAGTGTTTTCATGTGCTACAGGCAGAGGCTTTTCGCCTCATCTTGATGGCTTATCAGATCCTGAAATCATATTTGCCATTTACTGTACCATAAAAATATCTAATTTGGAGGGTCCTTATTTGTGCAATGTATTTTCCGATGCGATAAAGAGGCTCAGGGCATGGAAGTATCCTTGAGACTCATAAAATTTACTTGGCACCATTGAGCATAAGGGTAGTCATGGAAACCTGCTCCTGAAAGCTCTCTCACAGCCCGATAAGAGCCTCAAGTGCTACTGTTTGTGTCCAGCAGGGAAAAGGTGAGTGGAAAAGGTCAGTGCTGATGACAATATGTGAAATGCCTTGAGGTGATGGAAGGAGGCATAAAGCAGGTTGGTTGGCTGAGGGATAAGTCGCTCTGCAGGAGTTGGGGAGACAGACAAACCTGGCTACTTGAAAAACAAGCATGCTTACAGCTGAGTCACTGTGAGCTTAAAATGGAAGGTGGCTAGTGCATGAGGCAGACAATATACTGAGCACATGGCCAGCCCAAAGTGCATTTGTGCAATAGTCAAACCCAGGATTTGGCTGCTATCCTTCCATCACTTCCTGCTTTCTTCCAACTATCGCCCCACGCTGCCCTTTCCTTGCCCTTGTCTGTGTTGCTTTCTCCTTGGTATTCTATAGTGCTTTCCATTACCTTCCAAATACCCCTAGGGTAACCAGATGTTCCAATTTTATAGGGACAGTCCCTATTTTTGGGGCTTTGTCTTATATAGGTGCCTATTACCCCCCAACGCCTTGTCCCAATTTTTCACATTTGCTATCTGTTCACCCTACGTACCCCACTGATGGCAGCTGTGCTTCAAGGACATATTGAGGCAGCCATTCAAAAGATTCGGGGGGGGGGGGGGTAGCTTAGCCCGAAGATGCAAGCTGCATGTGATTGTGCAGACACAGAGTCCTAGTGAGCAGAAACTCCATACCTAGACAGCAGCAGGTCAGGAACATCTGAATGAAAATGGTGACACAGAAATTTCCAGAATGCCTCAGTCCCATGGTCCACCTAGTCCAGTATCACATCTCTGATACCAGGTGCTTCAGAGGAAGGTGCAAGAAATTCTGCCTAGATATGCGATAACATATGCCCAAGGGGAATTTCCTCCTAATAGTTAGAGATTGGCTTAAGCCTTGAAGCATCGGATTTCATGTCCTTCTAAAACCTCCTGTATTTACTAACATAACTCTGGTGATTCTCATTATCTATACAAATGTTAAATCTGCTGACTCTTGCTCAGTTCTTGGCTTCAGTGACATCCTGTCGCAATGAGTTCCACAGCTGGCGTGTGAAATATTCTTTTTATTGGTTTTGAATTTGCTGCCTTTCAATTTCTTTGACTGTCTCCTGGTTCTACTGAGACAAGGTGGGTGAGGCAATATTTTTTACTGAACCAACGTTTGTTCTTTCATTGGACCAGTTCCCTGGTTCTAGTGTGAGACAAAGAGAAGAGAAATTCCTGGTTGGTCTTATTGATGCTATCCATTATTTTCAATACTCTTATCTCTCTAAAGATTAAGTAATTAAGACCATTAATTTCAATCTCTATTTTTTATGAGATTTTCCGTGTCTTTACTTGTTCTGGTCACTAATTTTAAACCTAAAATATCCTTTTTAAGATGGGTGGTTAGTACTATGCACAATTTCCTAGATAAGCCTGAATGACTGACATTTTCCGTCACATTCCTTATGTATCTTAAGCTCTTTTTATTGCTGCAGCTGTTTTACTGAGCTGTCTACTGTGATATCCTGGCCCCTTTCCTGTGCTGGTGCACTTTACTGGGTTCTACACTGACTTTGTGACTAATTGAAAATTTTCCCTCCAATGTGTATTACTTTGCATTTATCAACAATGAATGTAATCTGCTGTCATGTTGCCCATTCACCTAAGTTAGGTCCTTCTAAAGTTCCTCACAATCCTCTCTGGACTCTCATACATTTTGTATCATCTGCAAAATTTGGCACCTCAATGCTCACCTCCTTATCCAGATTAATAACTATATTAAACAATATTTATTTGAATAATTCCAGCAATACCCTTCCAGCATCCCTAAGTGGTGCCTTTGTGTGCTACTGTACTTAAACTATGCCCAACCCCACCCTTGCTTTCCTCATGAAGAACTATTTTTATGGTTGGTCACATGTGATTTCTCTATCAATGACGACTTATTTCTAGATCCCTGGTATAATCCCATCGTCTCTGGTCTTTCCCCCTCCGTTCCTCAACAACCAACTCCTACTTCATATCCTCTGTCTGGAAAATTAACAAAAAATGAACCTTGGAGTAGGTGTTGGAAAAGTGTTTGGAGTCTGCTGAACTTGCCTTCTTCAAGCAGGTACCATTTGTATGTGAACAGCAGCACTTCACACAGCACTGGTTTTGAAATCAAGGCACTGATGGCAATGGGGAAGTTTGAGTGATGTGATGAGTCTGGGGCCAGTGAAACACCATGTACTGATGCCAAATAGAATGCTGAATTCCATACAACTAACTTTAATTGTGCTTGATTTGCTGTACTAAGCTTTTGGGGAGCGCCAAACACTGTCACTCAGGCTGATCGTTATTCACCACATGGCTTAAATCTGCTTCGTACGCATCTGTTGATCTGAGCTTTTTTCTTTTTAAGATGAATTGCTAGCCTGCCTTTCTTCCCCTTGGCAGCATGTGTCAGGCATTCTGAAATAACTCACCTGGCCCTCAGTGCAGACTAGACTAATACTTATAATCATGAGTCTGCCACTCCAGATTCTCTCCCCATCTCATTGTGTGCTACATCTACCACAGGTTGTAATACTGGCTGTTTAAGCTTTCATTTTTTTCTCTTGTGGTTGGATTCCAGAACCTTGGCTTGAAGCCGGCAGAGAGAACTAGAGCAATTGGAATTTTGTTCCCGCAAGAACAATTCCTTTCAAAAGTAATTCTTTATCCAAGGTGACTGACTGGTGGGCACTGTGTTGTATTTGTGAAATGAAGACAGCTGAAGCAGTCTATTACATGGAATGTAAGCATGCACACGCACACACTCAAACACACACTGAGGTTAGGCAGGCATTGTAATATGTCCATTCAATCACATTGCCTGGAATGAATGAACTAAACCACACTCTTTTTCCTATTCCAATTATTCCCGAGGAAGGCCTCGCTATGCCCCTTCCTAATGTCTGTTCTAGTGAAAATCCTCACGTTTTGCTATAAAATTTAGCATCTAATCTCTCTATAGTAGTCTTTCAAGTATGATTTCCTGTGTGCTTTCAGACTACGGGGTTTGTATGAAAACTGTATCTTTAATACATATATAAATATATATACTAGATAAGTTTTATGCATCGGGGTACAGTAACAAAGAGGGGGGGAAAATCATGTCCAAAAATTAACCAAGGCTAAAACACAGGGCCAATTCATCTCTAGATTGCCATTTTAAATCCAGCTCAGGTGGGTTATGAACAAATATTACCTCCCAGCTGATGACTATTCAGTGGCTGATGTAACAAGAGTTGGTGCTCTCTATTAATTTCTAAACAAGCCCAGCTGCAACAACAGGGGGAAGGGATGTGTCCCCTCCCTCCCCACAACGCTGTATTATCCTAGTGATGTTGTTTCCCCTGCCCCCACCCCATACAGCCTCAGGGCTCGTACAAAGAGTTGGGGGAGTCCAGGAGTGGGAATGTGTGGTTTGAATCAGTGCCTGTACAGAGGTGGTATTGTCGTCATCATCACTAGGTAGTACATTCTTAGCAGTCCCTGAAGAGTGATCAAAAACTGAAGGGGCACTGAGAAGACTAAACTACTCTTTCATTCCAGAGGCGATCTGTTTAGGTCAGGGTTGAAGTACATTAGCAGGGAGCCCAGGCAAGCTTTCACCACTGCTGCTGTTTCTGTACTTGTTCTGCGTCAGATCTAAATAGAGGACTTTGCTTTCCAGTTCTGAAGTGTGCTAAATCTTAGCATGCTTCACAACCACTATATTCACATTATAAAAGCAGTGTGTGCAGAGGGTGATGAGTTTTTGGCATTGTGCACAGAACATGATGTAGCAGGAGGGCAGTGCTAGACCTTATCCAACAAAAGAGAGAAATGCAGGGCTTGTCTACACAGGGAAATTGACAAGAAAGAGCTATTCTGCAATAGTTCCCCGTGTGGATACTCTTATTTCCCAATAAGAATGTCTCACAGGGAGTGATTCCAGAATGGCTATAGTGTTTTAAATTCACACCCTGCTTTATTCCAAAATAGCTTCCGTGTGTAGACAAGCCCTAACATTTTTGCACTGAAACCTCTTGGCCTGGAGCCTTGATGTGCAGTATATTTTTTTTATTTATTTTATTTGTATTACTGTGGGGCCTAGGAGCCCTACTCATGGATCAGGACCCTGTTATACTAATGTATTCCAATGCTTGCTTATGTCCTCAGCACATTCTCCTATTCAAGAGTATGTTGATATTTCTTCCCGCTGAGGCAGGTATAAGGAGCCTCTTCACCTACCTATCCGCATACTGAGGATGGGGTCACTAAAGGTATGTCTACATAGCAACTAGTCACTCTCGGCTGGCCTGTGCCAGCTGGCTCGGGCTGGGCTGTGGGGCTGTTTCTTTGCTGTGTAGACTTCTGGGCTCAAGTTTTACCCCAGGCTTTGGGACCTACTCACCTTGCAGGGTCCTACAGCCTGGGCTCCAGCCCGAGCCCGGAAGTCTACACAGCAATGAAACAGCCCCATGGCCCCAGCCCTGCATGCCTGAGTCGGCTGGCACAGTCCAGCCAGCAGTGTCTAGTTGCTGTGCAGACATAGCACACAGCTTCCTTCCTCACCATCAGACTGTTCCTGTGCTGCTCAGTGAGTGGATTCCAGTAATGTCACAGATTTATGATGTTTTGCTGCTGCCTCTCTAGCTGTTGGCCAAATCCTGGAATCTCCTCCCAGGAATCTATCAAGAGATAGATAGCTGGTACCCCACATGGCACTAAGGAAGCCCTCTGGAGACACAGTGCGTGTCTGGGTTCTGGGGTGTAGGTAGGGCCTCTCAGGATGGATCCTTAGGATTTAACTGTGTGTCAAAGTTTTGGGAAGGTGATAGTGTTGCTTATTATTTTAAGTTGTAACTTGCCTTTATCATGTATCTGCAATATCTTTTCTGTACTGTTCACTCTGTATTTAGGGATGGAACAAATAAGTAGGAGACGGATCTATCTTGGAGTTACCTTTGCAACTCACATTGATGATGGAGTTGCCCCCCAAAATGCTTGCTTGTATCTGTTCACCAAAAAAGTTTTACGCATTTACACTGTAATCACAGTTAAGTAAATACATGTGCATAACCATGGAATGTAACTATATCATTTTAGCCACAGATTGGAAACTACTCTTTAGCTACCCTCTCTTTCCCCGGCCCCACCTCAAAAACTCCTAGGCAAAATTCTCCTTTCAGATACAAATGACTTTCCGCTTGATCCAGCATGAATCTTAATTCTGATATTCTGCTCCACCTACATGGGCAGAATTATCACTAGTGTCATTGGGAGCTCTGCCCAGGTACGGAGAGCTGAATATCAAAATCAAGAGCCACCATGTGAAGAAATTTGTCTTAATATCTTTGTTAATGGTGTATTTCTGGGAGCTAGTCCAGGGTAATTAAGAGTGCAAATATAATTTAACACTTATTTCTTGAGTTGAGTTTTGATCGTAGGAATAGCCACTACCTCTAGCAGTGATTCACTCTGAAACAATCCTCTCGGCCCCAATGATGACCTAATGAGAGGTTCTGCAGTGCAGTTTTGGGCATCCTCAAATAAGGCAAGGCTTCAAATTCCTTCAAAGTGAGCATTTCTTCTTCAGTTAATGGTGACTCATTTAATGGAATCTATGGGTCTGATGTTATTAATGTATCAAGCTATGGTGTGACTTTGTTTCTCTTGGCCTAACGGGGCCTCCTGTAGCAATCTGACTTAAAATACAGTGAACAGTGGAATTCTAGAACCTGTTTGCAGCAAAAAAAAAAAAAAAAAAAAAAAAGTCACTTTCAGAAACCAAAGAACTTACCAGCAGGACCTCTGAAATCAGATGTCCTAGCACATCAGATGGTTTGTTTGATAGCCATGACTAAAACACATGACTAAGCACAAAGATGGACAGCTTCCACTCTGGCAGCACAGGGATTGTAATAGCGGAGAATAACTGAGGCAGTTCATCAGGGTGGAGCTGCATATTCTAAAAGGGTTATGGCAACCAGACACATTTCCAATGAAAAAAGTTGAGGGGGAGGGGAAAAAAGTCTTTTAATGTTATTCTACTGTTTCAGCCCAAGTTTGGTATTTACAATCTTATTCCGTGACAGAATCCATTATTGCAGCTTATTGATCAAAGTGCATATTTCTTGAAAGCAAAGGAAAAGAAACTGATTATCTCCTTTTAAGCACTTTATCTTCACAAAAGATAATGGGCTAAATTAATCCCTGGTGTATCTCCTTTGACTTCAATGGCTTATATCTGAAATGAGTTTCACCCAGTAGCTCCCGTCCATTTGCAGTATATCATATGTAACGGTAAGTACACTAAATTAGGGCCATTAAAGTCCTTGCTTCCAAATGAATCAAGTTAGTATTGTCTGGCTTTACTATCCAACATTCTATAATTGGGCTCAATCCTAATACCGGTGAAGTCAATGGCAAAACTCCTGTTGACTTCAGTGGGATTTTGGTTAGAGCCCAATTTCTCCAACTCCTGGCTTTTATTGGAAGGTCATTGACTGGTTGAGGTGTATTTTCCCATTTGTCAGTATTTCTTATCAAGATTCCAGTAGTTTGCCACATTACCCTCCCTACCAATGAGAGGAAAGTGTCTCATGCATAGTGTCTCAATTTATAATTCGCATACTGTGTTTATTAAAAAAAAAATCTTTAGCTACCTGGTAACTATACAGAGTTTTATTCAATTCTTGATTAAGTACTCTTGGTTCAGAAGTACTTTTCATGCACTATGGTTTCATGCAATAATCATGTAATACACATTGCAATTTTGTTAATGACAGAACTATGTCAACTCTCTTCTCCAGCACAGATTACTTGGTAACAAATCACCAGAAATACTTCCCCTAGCAATATAAACTTAGATGCTTTGCATGTTTTTTCTTAATATATTGCTGTGAATGTTAAATATACACCATAGAACACATGGGCTGTGCAAAGTGGCCATCTTCCAAGTCCTGGACAGCATGAATTTTTTCAATTCCTCCACTTTTTGTGATTGTAATCACAGAGCCTTCCCCACTTCATGAATATAATCATTGGTATATAATCTCTGTCATATATACACACACACACATGCTTTGATGAAAGACACTGAAAATCTACATAGTTCCAATGTTTGGATTTTGTTTGTTTTGTTTTGGGTTTTTTGCACCAGGAAAAAAACATGACAGAAGAGGATAGGGAGAAAAAGTGTATTGGGGAAGTTACAGATATATGTCTGGGAAGCAGTTCTCCATTCCACCAAGCCTCCTTGTGCCACTCTAGGGCAGAAATAGGCCATTGGGAATACTCACATGTAATGAGTGAGGAGGAATAGCTCAGTGGTTTGAGCATTGTCCTGCTAAACCCAGGGTTATGAGTTTAATCCTTTAGGGGGCCACTTAGGGATCTGGGGCAAAATCAGTATTTGGTCCTGCTAGTGAAGGCAGGGGGCTGGACTTGATGACCTTTCAAGGTCCCTTCCAGTTCTAGAAGATAGGATATCTCCATTATTTTTTTATTTATTTTTTAAACAAGACCTGAGCAGGACATAAGTGGTGCATAGCCCTTGTGTTGTCCCTCTGCATTGGAGCAAATTTCATCTACAGTGAATACAAATACCTACTGTGAGTCTGGCTCACCAGACAATCTTGGTAAATACTTGTGAATAACAGATATATTCACAAGTCAGGATTGGCTGAATACCCATTTGCAAACAGAAAGGGGCTACATTAACGACCACTATTTCACTGAATGATTCAACCAGCTCTACTGTGGTAAAGGCAGACTTGGGAATAGCTGTACAGGTAGAAGAAATAAAGAGAATTGGAGGGCTCTTAAGGCCTCAGAGGGCACCCACCCCAGGCAGAAAGGAAATGATGTGAACTCTATGAACATGGATATGCATAATGTATCTGAGGGCCCAGTAGCTTAAAGGTACAGCATCACTATGTTTAGATAACAAAATGTCCCTTCCTCAGTGGAGGACCCATCTGAAATATGCCTATCCAATCATATCAAATTAAGACTCCTCCAGCCAGAGCCCTATGCTGTAAGGGGCAGTGGCTGCAGACATCATGCTTCCAAATTCTGCTCACCAGCAGATCATCTTATGTACCTTTGTGGAAAGGTACAATTTACATTTCCCCCTCCTATCCATCCCCCGAACAACCTTCCTTCCTGTCTGAGATCCAGATCTAGCACTGAGAACCACACTGGTACATCTGTGCAGAGCCCCACTGAAGTCCAGCTAGGCTTCACCTGGGAGCAGCAATCCACTCGCACAGAACTGGGGCTTACATTTTTTAATATACATGCTTGAGGGGTGGAGGCAGGACCACAGCCACATTTCCACTCCCTCTAGTATCCTCCAAATCCCACCTGGAGGTAATTTTGACAACCAAACAGCTGATTCCTACACAAGTGGGAGAAGGAGGTCCTTTCAACTTCTCCTTTCACTAGCACGCTTTGTCACTTCTTAGATGTGCTCTTACTACTAGGTATTTGGAGGTACTGTGTTTGGATCCTGAAAACACAATGTGACACTAAAGGCTCACAAAAATACATGAAGGGCATCTTCCAGGGAGGTCATCCTTTAACTTAGAATGGTAAAGTTTGGGGGCCCAAATGGGCTTGCTGTGTCACTCTGTAAATGTTTTTCAAACTGCGGGTTTTGATATATATTTCATGCAGCCTTTACTGTTTGCTTCCACTAGCTAATTGGAGCATAATGAGGATGGTTTAACAAATAACCTGGTCATTTATAATTACCCTTACTAATAGGACTAACTCTTCTATAATGAGTACAGTAGCTGTAGGCTACTGGGTGATCTGTAGTAGGGTTTTAAAGATGTATGGGCCAAATTGTGGCTGCCCTGGCAGGACAACTAGAGAGAGTGGAAGGAGAAGGCGTAGGCTACCCCTTCAGGCCCAGTGCTTCCATGTAGGAGGCAACCCAGAATGCTGGTGCTAGAATTCTCCGTTCGCTGGTACACTCCATCTGCCCTTGTCACTAGAGTAGAACAAAACAACTGGAATGTGTCTGCATAGCTGAGTCCCTGAGTACAGGGCTGATGATGATAAACTAGATGGTATTTGGACTTCATAATAACCCCAAATGCTGCAATATCGGTACTCTTAAATGTAATGTGTTGAATTGCAAGTAAGAGTAGAGAGGTTATTTTCCCTCTATATTTGGCACTGGTTTGATCGCTGCTGGAATACTGTATCGAGTTCTGGTGCCCACAATTCAAGAAGGCTATTAATAAATTTGAGAGGGTTCAAAGAAGAACCATGAGAATGATGAAAAGATTAGAAAACATGCCTCATAGTGATAGATTCGAAGAGCTCAATCTATTTAGTTTAACAAAGAGAAGGTTAAGGGGTAACTTGATCACAGGCTATAAGTATCTACAACTATTTGATAATGGGCTTTTCAGTCAAGCAGAGAAAGGTATAACATGATCCAATGTCTGGAAATTGAAGCTAGACAAATATAGGCTGGTAATAAGGTGTAAATTTTTTATGGTGAGTGTAATTAACCATTGGGACAATTTACCAACGATTGTGGTGGATTCTTCTTCACTGACAATTTTTAAAACAAGACTGGATTTTTTTTCTAAAAGATCTGCTCTAGGAATTATGTTGGGGAAGTTCTATGGCCAGTGTTACACAGGAGGTCAGACTAGATTATCACAATGGTCCCTTCTGGCCTTGGAATCTATGAATCTAGGATCATTATTGTAGAATACTGTACTATTTTATCTGGGGAGGCAGTAAGGGAGGCTGGTGGTTGGGAAGAATGACTAACACTGGTGGTGGTGGTGGTGTATTCCCCAAAACAAGTATGACCAGGTGGGATAAGGGTGTGGCCAGGGGGCTTCCGGTCTCCCTGCTTGCTAACATCTGGAGACCAGCAATCAAGAAAATAGGTGCTGCTGCTACTGAGTCCAGACTTCCCAGCGCCCCTTGGATGGATTCTGTTGCCTCTGCACTGGTCTGGTGGGATACCCAGGGATACACTTCAGCTCTGCCCTGCACTCTGAAACCCTCAGTAAGCCTCTGACTATAAAACCGAATGGGCCGGAGTCTCTTTATAGCAGTGTGAAAGCGATACATGGCCACTGACTTCAGTGGGGTTGCTCTCAATTCTCTCCGGTGTAAGTGAGAGGAGGCAGCTCAGGTTCTATGAAGCATCTGGCCCAATCTTCTCCTGGTGTAACTCTGTGGAAATGAATGGAGCTAGACGTCTCTCAGCTGGAGCACTACAGTGGTGAGCCAGGCACTGTGCATTTTGCCAAAATATCTGTGCCTAAAACACACAGAACCAAGGCCTGACTTTCAGGAGTATTGAGAACCTACAAATCCCACTGACTTTAATGGGGGCTAGAAGTGCTCGGCACTTTGGAAAATTGGGACTACAATATACAGGAGAATGTCTGTCTGTGTGTGTAACATGCGAGCTGGAAATGAACTCTTTTAATTAAAACAAAAAACAAAAAAAAACCCCTCTGTATTTCACATTTTTCTGCCCTTCCAGCAGCTCTTCCGCTCTTTTCTTTGCAATGTTTATGTCTACAGTACAAGAAGCAGTTGCATTTCCATGTACCCAGGCCACCTCGACCAGTTTTCAATAGCTGAACTGCCCTTTGCATAGCCTCAGCAGCTATGAGGCCTCTCGTGGACAGAGCGGTGTTTGTCTCAGAGACGTGTTGAATTTGGCAGGTACCTTATATCTAGTTCCAATTGAAACTACCACCTTTCAGAAGGAACAAGTCTGGAATATACAGCCGCAGCTGCAGCCAGGGAGAAAATCAGCTCACCCCACTGCAAAACCCAACCAGCTGTTACAACGGACATTTACTCTTCTACTTGCAGAAATACACATGCGGCATCCATAACCTTATGGCTATTGATTGGGCAATACACTTTTTTAAACTTGAAAGGAGTGTAATACACAGCTTGATTGCAATGCGTCTGAATTGGTTAGTATAGCTAAAACAGACATAAATGTAACCTTGGGGGAAAAAAATCTGGCCCCTCTCAAACAACCATCAGTTGTACATGCAGATTTACATAAAGTCTGCTGTGCTCTTTCATGGCCTGACGGCATCCTGTGGGTTCATCACTTCCCATTAAGTTCAACAAAGTCAATATTTATGAGTGCATTTCTTTGGTGTCTGCTGGTTTTCCCCCCACCTCACCCTCTCCCCTTTTGGCTAGTGCAAAGCAAAAGCTGATCTCAAATGAAAAGAGGATTAACAAAGGGTCTCTGTAAGCGATAACTGGCCCTGTGCAGCTGGGGTGTTGGCAAGTCTCCTGTGGCTGGCTGGTGGAAAAGGGGAAGACATGGGACCCAGTCAAGATACTGAGAGGAAGAGAAACCTTTCTGTGCAGAGGTGATTCTGGCCAGAAGCAGCTATGATCAGGAATCTCTGCATGTCTGTCAAGTCAATAGTTTGTATGGTTAGTGAGAGAGAACGTGTGTCTGGAGCGTTTCTAAGTGGAGGTGGTAGTGGGGTGTTCGGCAGCACGCCCAACGGTGTGCATGCTATGGAATGCATTTGTTTTGATATCTCTTTCCCCCATGTAATTAACCTCAGCATGAATAATACAGTCTTACTAGTGCTGCCGCAGGAGGGAAGGTCACCCTGGAGCTGACTCGCTCAGATGCATGTCTCAGGGGCATTCAGGGTTCTTGAGGTCACTTTCAGCCTTCTGTTCACCCAGTGAATCAATAGGCAGTGCGGAAATTTCCTCAATGGTATCAGTTGCTGTGCCGTAAATGTCTCCTGCAAAGCAAATCTGAGCAGTCAGTGCTGGGGGGGAGGGAAATGACTGACTTGAGATTGGTCAGGGGGAAGGGAAATGACGACTGACTTGAGACCGGGCAGATGCAATGCACGAAGAAGCCTTGTGCGAGTGCTGCTAAGTCACTGGTTTCCCTGGTCCCCCCATACACAACAGTTGCTCTGTTCTGTCTCCCAAAAGGCTCCTTTTCCAGACTGGTGCAGCAGTGCGCTCCATTACTGTGGCCTGCTGGGGAAAGTAGTTGCTTGTTTAAAGGTGGGGTTCTCTGGTTTCAGCCACCCAAAGACTGGCCTTGCCTTTCATCCTGAAGGCTCTCAAAGCACTTTATACAATACATCCAAGTTATTCAAATCGGACATGCTGGATCAAGAAACTGTGGTTCTCTGAGATGTTGTCTATGTCAGAGAAGTCACGCCCACATTGAGTTCAGCTTCCTGCACTGTTTTTCTTGCTTCCTACACTTGGGTCTAGGCAAGTCAAGAGACACAGGGTTCAACAGACTTCCATAGTGCAAAGTCCTGTCTTCCACACACTGATCTGAATTCTGAGGATAATGTCCTAAATTATATAAAGTAGAAAATTTAATTTTTAAAGGCATGTTTGCATGGTAAACCTATTTTAAAAGGAAAGGAGAGCTGGGGACCTAGTGTAAAGTATCTGGTTTCTAAATAGTTAACCGAGTTGTACTGCTGCTATGTCTCAATCTCTGACTTGGGTAGACGTCCCCCCTGCCTCCTGCAGGCTGGGCAGGGAGCCACAAACAGGGAAAGCAAATGATTATATATATGCGTCCTCCGTCATGGCTGAAGTAACACTCTACTTTGCAGGGTTAGCTGTTTTTGGTGGTGGTTGTTTTTCAGGGAAGCGAGGGGAAGGCAGAGGCCACTCAAGACAATCTGCCTCTCTAAGCAAAACTCCAGTGGATTGCTCCCCTCTTCTCCCACCCCAGAGGTTCTTAACCAGGGGCCATGGCAAGCTTTTGGATGGTTCGGTGGTTATTGTAGAAGTGTGTGGAGGGTAGGGGGTGTGTGGAGGGGAAGTGCCAGGTCACAGCATTACTCAGTCAGGTTTGGCCCAATTGCCCCTCTGTTATGAGTAGGGTGGGGACAATCAGGACAAATTTGAATGACCTTGCACACAGGGTTACAGTACCACTCAGGTTTGGCCTGGCTGCCCCTGTGCCTGAGGCAGAATCTGCCACCCTAGGCAGCTGCCTAGTTTTGCTATCGCTAGTGTGGCCCCTGGGTGGAGGCAGAGGGTTGGAAAGAGGTGAGAGATCCAAACTTCAATACAGCATGTTGGCATCTTTCTGGCTGGTGCCCCATCTCCCATGACCTGTGTCATCTATGCTGTATTGGAATCTTAGTGCGTTCAACAGTACGGCATGCCGAGCAAGTTGTATCTTGTTGAGACTCTTGCTTCTTTGACATTGTTAGACCATGAGGCACTTGATAAATTGTTCTGTCATGTATGGGGCAACTGGCTCTCTAAAAGGAGCCTGTAAGACAAAACAAGACTTAAGCTTTCTGAGGAACAAAGTGTTCCCAGGATTACCAAGTGTCACCTCACAGCCAGGGCCAGCTCCAGGCACCAGCCGACCAAGCACGTGTTTGGGGAAGCACCTTAGAAGGAGCGGCCAATGTTGGGATGGGTGCTCACGGTGGGATTTTTTGTTTGTTTGTTTTGTTCGGCAGGGCGGCGCTCAAAGGTTTTTTTTCTGTTTTTTGTTTTTTTGTTTCGGCCGGGCAGCGCGGGGGGTGTTTCGGTGGCGCGGTGCGGCGCTTGGGGGGGAGGCGCTCCGGGGGTTTGGCCAGCCCGGCGAGGCGCTCCGGGGGGTTTGGCTGTCCCGGTGAGGCGCTTGGGGGGGTGGGGGGCAGCGGGGGTTTGGGCGGCCCGGCATGGTGCTCGGGGGGGGGGAGGGGGTTGGGCGGCCCGGCGTGGCGCTCTGGGGGGGGGGCAGGGGTTTGGCCGGCCCGGCGTGGCGCTCGGGGGGGGGGGGGTGTTACAGCGGGGTGGCGCTCTTCTTTTTGCTGGGGCAGCAAAAAAGTTAGAGCCAGCCCTGCTCACAGCCCTGTCATGTGTGCCTGCACCTCTCATGGACTGTCACACATCTGACTCAGCTGCAGTTCTGCCTGCCGCCACTAGAGGCTGAGGTGGAGCCTCACTTCCAGTATCCAGGCTTCTTGTCTGGTTCCCCTTTGGTTGCTCCCCCTGCTGGATTCCAGCAGGAAAAGAGCAACAGGATCTGCCTAGCCAGGACAGTGAAAGAGCTCAAGGCTGCTGCCCCCCAGGTTCCAGATTCACTAGTTTCTACTGAGAACCTAGCCAGATCTCTTGTCTCTGACTCCAGCCATCAGGACCCCAGCAGTCATGCACCAACCCCCTAGGCAGCACGCAGACACCTGAGCCACCTCAGAGGCCCTCCAGCACCAGCCACTTTGAGCACTTCCAGAACCTTTCCAGCTCCATCCCTCTACCTACTCCAGCACCCTCAGACACCTACCTTATACCTACCCCAGCTGCCAAGTTTTGTTCAGCTCTATGTCCTATCCCCATTACTGCTTGGGGAAGAGTGTATGACCACAGGCTGAAGTTTAGGGTTATTTACAAATATATAAATTAGCTCATTAAATTTGCATAAAATGTCCCAGGACCCATGCAAAACTTGGCAGGTGTGGGTCGTAAAATCAGTTATTGAAGAATTAGTCATGGGCAGCTTGTTCAGGCTGGCACTAGGGATTACACAGGATGATCAGGGCATCTGGAGAGTTGTATGCATAGGGAGGGGAACCATCCATCCCATCCGCCATTATGGGATGTCTTTGGGAGACTTATCGTTGTTGTGCTTAGGGAGGCTGAGTGAACTACATTGGAAGAAAAACATCCTTTTTTCGTGCTGGCAACAATTTTGGAAGCAACAGTTTCCTGCTCACCAAGCACCTGGTCTCATTCTGAAATTCCTTCCTTAAACCCTACATCCTTCATTGAAACCTTCCTATGTTGGTCTCCTTGTCAATAGGTTCCCCACACTAGCCTGGACTGTGTTAGACTGTAGGGCTAGGGATTGCCTTATTTTGGTATATGTGGTGCTTACGATGCTATGTGAGGGCTAGATTGTGTCCTCAACAAAGTCAGGCCCAGGAGGGGTGTAGAGGGCAGCACTCTCCATCTGAGTTCTGGTTGACCAAGAAAATTGCTCCTGGGAGCGTCTATGGGACACGCCTGCTACACCAGACTTGAAGAGAGCTCAGCATGGTACTCCCTCTCCACCCAACCAGCTTTCCTGGCTAGTTCAGAGGTCAGTAGAGTCCTTGTCCAGCCCCTGGTAGTCTCTGGAGACAGCAGGAAATATGTTCCCTAAGCAGATCCTTATAGCCCCCATGCAGTTTCCAGAGGGTGTGAAGCACTTTTGTATCTTTTGCATATCTTTTGAATGGACTGACCAGAATCTGGTCCTACATGCTTAATAGTCTTTCCAGATATCTGAAAGCCTTGTAAAAAGCCCTCTCATTTCTCCAGTTTCTTTCTGAAAATGGCTACAGTCCCAGAACTTCTATCCAAGCTGCTGACAAAATAGAAGACAATTGAGAGGAGGAGAAGGAATGCTTTTTCTAACATCAGAGATCTAATATTCCAGTTAGTACCCAGGCTGGGGCAGTGTTTTCTAAAACACTTGTCTCCAGGCAGTCTAGCCCCAAATTTAAGTTTTCCAGTAAAAGAAAAGCTTAGTTTTGGCACTGGCAGACTGCCCAGATGTGTGTATTTTAAGCAATTGCAAGTTTTGGAACAAGACAGCAACTGTAATGCAGCAATAAACAAAATGTTTAAACAAATGACAAAGGTTTGCTGAGGTTTTAGGTGGTTGTATACAGGTAGTGGTGTTCTTCATTTACGTCCCCCTCCCATTTATGTTTAAATCTTACCACATTTTCCTATTTTCCTCCTGCCTGTTTTCCACTCCTGAGAGGTATTTTCATCACTGTTTTGAACAGTCTTCCATCTCAGCTTTTCATGATGTCTGTGTCTCTTTGTCTGTTAGGCTTGGTCTACACACAAAAGTTGTATTGATATAGTTGCTGGTCAGGGATGTGGAAAAATCACAACCACAACTGTCATAGCTATGCTGATGGAAACTCCCAGTGTAGATGTAGCTAGGCTAACGGAAGAGTGCTTTTGTCGACGTAGCCAACAGAAAAACTCCTTCTGCTGGTGTAGGCAGCATCTATGCTCAGAAGCTGTGCCAGCATAGGTTCCATAATGTAGACACAGCCTTAGTTTGTCTAATGCTAGTGTCCATTTTCCTTTAAGACCTAGTTGCGTGCATGTTCACGCTTAAATTTTGTCTCCCCCTGATGTAAGCGCCCCATAACAGTGATGCAGTAACACCACCTCCCCAAGCAGTATTGAGCCATGGTTGATACACTGAGGTAGACGCAGTGTGAGTATAGACACTGCACTACCTATGTCAACCTTAAAAGTCCTCCAGCAGCCATCCCACAATGCCCAACACTGATCATTCTGGCCACAATTGCGAACTTCACTGCCCAGGGGTCATGTAGACTGGAAGCTCCTCCACTCCTTCACCAATTTTTGACTGCCTTTTCCTGATTGTTCAGCTTGGCGAGCACACCTGCCAGCACTCCATTGTTGTGTGCAACTACCCAGCAGACCACACTGGCTACCTGTGCTTTGGCTTGGAGTAGCCAGGAGACATTGGATCTCCTAGGCCAGTGGGGAGAAGAGGCTGAGCAGGCACAGCTACGGACCAGCCATAAACATGTGGACATCTCTGAACAGATTGCATGGGGATGCAGAAGAAGGGGTACGAGGAGGACCAGCAGCAGCGCCATGTGAAAACAAAAGAACTGTAGTAGGTATAACAGAAGGTAAGGGAGGACAACAGTCGATCCAGTGCTGAGTTGCAGACCCGCCGCTTTTACAAGGAGCTGCATGCCGTATTTGGCAGAGACATCACCACCACCCTAGATACCTCCAAGGAGCCTGAGTCAGAGGCCTCTGGCGTGAACAGTGCAGATGAGAAGGAGGCAGAGGAGGAGGCATGTGACGGGGGTCCAGCTATTCCATAAGCCAGGACCTGTTTGAGATTTCACAACAGTCCAGTCAGTCCCAGAAGTGGAGCAGAAGTGAGCTTGTTGCAGGCAAAGGAACCTTGGATCAGTGTGTAAATGCATTTCCCTTTACAATGATGTACTGATGGCGCCCCCAGCTTAACAGGACACAGCTTTTGACTTTTCATTAATGTATTTGTTCTAGAAGAGGTAGCAATACAACAAAGAGAGGTGGAATTGGCACCCGCTTTTCATTCCCCTGTGGAGTTAGATGGGGGCGGGTGGAGGGCATGGGGAACAGTTTGTGTTTGCAGGAATGTCCCTCGAATGCTCCTGAGAGAGCTCAATGATACTTTCCTTGCGGTAATCTGCAGTCCTCTCCTGAAGGTGTCCAGGGATGGCAGCCTTATTCCTTCCTCCATGGTAGAAAGCTTTCCCATGCCAGTCGGCTATAATTTGGCAGGCACCATTGCAGTAAAGAGGCCAGTGGAATGCTGGCCTGGGCAGCTTTGGGATGCCGGCAGAAGCTGTGCTTTCTGTGCCTTTGTTACCCTCAGGAGTGAGATATCTGCTATAATCACCACTGCCTGTGGAAAATGGTGCCAGTATTCAGTGCCATTGCCTTAGACTCATAGTTTCATGCCCCCGAGCAACTCCCTCCTCATTTCCCTCACCTCTCGTGAGCCATATTCTCCTTGGCTGGTGTTGTGAGTGATGCCGTGCACAAACACTCTAAAGCAGAAGTGTCACTACACATGTCTTGTGTAGAACTTTAGGGGAGCAAGGGAAGGAAGTTCTGAATCTTAACTTTCTCTTACTGTTGTGACCATACTGACAAAGGTACCTCTGTTGTTTTATCTATCGCTGCTGCCGCTGAGGGGTTCCCCCGCCACACCCTTAGAACACCTGAGTGAGATAAGGAGAAGAAAGAAGACGACTTGGGATGACATGTCCAATGAGATCCTGCATGCCAGTGCTGTATCAAACCATAATGGGGTTTCTCTGGCAGCAAAAATAGATGCTGCAGACTTTTGTGGACCTGCACGTTAAACAATAAAGCACTCACCAGGGACAGTGAAGGGAGGCGAACTCTATTATAGCACTTCCCTGAATCCCCTCTCCCCCCCTCACCAAATATTCCATGTGGCATCAGGGGCCACATCCCTACCCCATCACTCCACCCCAGTGGACATTAAGGACAGCCACAGCTCCACAGCCACTGATCTGTGAGTGGTGGTGGAATCTTTCTTTGTGATATCAAGGGGGACAGTTACAGTTTCATAAGCCAGGGAAGCAAGAGGCATGCTGGGCCCTCCAGGGTCACCACTGGCATTTCAGCATTACCCATGGTAATCTGCCAGTAGGGCAAGAAAGTCCCTGCTTGTAGCTTCCTGAACAGTACTGTGTTCTTAAATATACGAACATGATCCACCTTCCCTGACTACCCATCATTAATGTCAGTGCAACATTTCCAGTGAACCACCGGTACTTGCATAACCATAAAAAAGTAGCCCTTTCTGTTGATGTACTCGGTGGCAAGGTGGTCTGGGGCCACAATGGAGATGTGCATCCTGTCTATTGCTCCACTGCAGTTCCGGAACCCCATTACTGCAAATCCATGCACTATGTGCTGCACGCTGCCACTGGTCACAGTCCTACGAAGCAGCAGACGAATAATGGCCCTGCACACTTGCATGACAATGGCTCCCATGGTGAATTTTCCAACTCCAGAATGATTTCTCAGTGACTGGTAGGAATCTGGCATTGCAAATTTCCACAGTGCGCTCACCACTCACTTCTCCACTGTCAGTGCAGCTCTCTTCTGGTGGCCCTATGCTGGAGGGTTGGAGTGAGCTCACCACTCGGATCCAGGAATGTGGCCTTTTGTATCCAAAAGTTCTGCAGCCACTGCTCATCATCCCAAACCTGCATTATGATGTGATCCCAGCAGTCAGTGCTTGTGTCTTGGGCCCAGAATCTGAGCTCCACTGTCTGCAGCTGCTCCGTGAACACTACCACCAGCCTTGAATTGGTTCTTGCTATGTCCCACAGCAATCTGCCTTCCAGGAAATCATCATGTTGCCTGCTGATTCTGTTCTTCTTGCAGCTCTGCAAATACTGCAGGGTTGTGCATCCTGTGCTTGCAGCGCTTATGACAATAGTGCAGAGCTGTGTAGGCTCCATGCATCTCTCAGAGATGATGGACAGGGAGGCAGGCCACATGGATTTGTGGGGTTTTTAAAAAGGCATGACAACTATGGGATATAGATGACATTATGGCCTGGAGACAGTTGTATTTTGGGAAGTTGACCCTTGCTCCCAGGTACCCCGTGTGCCTCATTTCTGCCTCACCACATGTTGTCAAAACTTCCCAAAAGACAGTGTGCTGGATGGTGGAGGGTTGCACACTGGGCTACTTACTCATGGTGCACTTACACGTCTGGGTGAGGAGGCTATGGAACATGGTGAGGGGGGAAGGGGGTTATACAGGGGCTGGAGCAGCACTCTGTTATCCTGCTGCCATTCCTGAAGCTCCACCAGACGCCGGAGCATGTCTGTTTGCTCATGCAGCAGCCCCAGCATTGCATCCTGCCTCCTCTGATCTTCCTGCCGCCACCTCTCATCTTGAGCGTCCCTCCTGTCCTCACGTTGGTCCCTCCTGTCCTCACGTTCACTGGCTTCTTTCCTATACTTTGAAACCGTGTCCTTCCACTCATTCAGATGAGCTCTTTCACTGCGGGTGGATTCCATGATTTCTGCGAACATCTCGTCTTGCGTCGTCTTTTTCCGACGCCTTATCTGAGATAGCCTTCGGGATGGAGGAGGGAGACTTGAAAAATTTGCAGTTGCTGGAGGGAGGGAAAAAAGGAGAGAATTTTTTAAAAAGATACATTTTGCAGAACAATGCTTATACTCTTTCACAGTGACCAACACTATTCACATTACATAGCACATGTGATTTCTGTGCAAGGTCGCATTTTGCCTCTTAAGATTGAGTGCCTGTGGCTTTGCTGCTAGAGATCACAGACGCAGGTCTGGGCAACAGAATTCGGCTTGCATGCGGCCATGGTAAACCATTGTCTTTCGGCTTCTGCGCCCTCCTTTCCCACATACCAAGCAAAGCCCGTTGAGTGCTGCGGTTTTCCTGTTAACCTTCAGCAGCAGAAAACAAACTAACCCCCCCCTCCCATCCAATTCTCTGGGATGATCGCTTTACCACTCCCCCCACCGCGTGGCTGGTATCAGGGAAGATCCCTGCTAGCCAAACGCGAAAAGCTCTGGGCCAATTCCCCCTCCCACCCCTGCGCTTGGCTAACTGCAGGGAAGGATTTCTTTTCAGCCCCAGGCAAACAGCCCAGTAGGAACGGCCACCTCTGTCCCCTTAATTAAATTCCCGTGTTTCAACCAGGTTACCATGAGTGATATCACTCTCCTGAGGATTACACAGCGAGATAAAGAACAGATGTTGCTTGAATGCCAGCAAATACCGGGACCATACGCTGCCAGGCTTTGTCATGCAATGATACCAGATTACTTGCTGCAAGCATGGCGTGGTCAAGTGTCCTACCATGGAGGACGGAATAAGGCTGCACTGCCCAGAAACCTTGTGGCAAGGCTTTTGGAGTACCTCCAGGAGAGCTTCATGGAGATGTCCCTGAAGGATTTCCGCTCCATCCCCAGACACATTAACAGACTTTTCCAGTAGCTGTACTGGCCGCGAATGCATCCCAAGTCATCAGGGCAAAGTAATCATTAAAAAATGCTTGCTTTTAAAACAAGTTTTATATTTTAAAAGGTAAACTCACCTGAGGTCTCTTCCATGGGGTCATGGTCTTAGATACTGGGTTGGGAGGGTACTTCAGTCAGGCTGAGAAAAAGATCCTGGCTGTTGGGGGGGAATGGAGTGCTGGGTGCTCTCCGCAAGCTCCTCCTTCTCTTCCCCGTCCGCAGAATCCTCAGGTGTAGCTGATGAGATTATCCCCGCCTCGGAATCCATGGTCAGAGGTGGGGTAGTGGTGGCGGCCCCCCTTAGAACTGCATGCAGCTCGGTGTAGAAGCGGCATGTCCGCGGCTCTGACCCGGAGTGACCGTTTGCCTCCTTTGTTTTTTGATAGGCTTGTCTGAGCTCCTTGACTTTCACGCGGCACTGATCTGAGTCCCTATTGTGGCCTCTCTCCATCATGCCCTTGGAGATTTTTTTCAAAAGTTTTGGCATTTCATCTTTTTGAACGAAGTTCTGCTAGCACTGAATCCTCTCCCCATATAGTCATCAGATCCAGTACCTCCCGTACGGTCCATGCTGGTGCTCTTTTTCGATTATCGGCCTGCATGGTTACCTGAGCTGATGAGCTCTCTGTGGTCACCTTTGCTCTCCACGCTGGGCAAACAGGAAATAAAATTCAAATGTTCGCGGGGCTTTTCCTGTCTACCTGGCCGGTGCATCCGAGTTCAGATTGCTGTTCAGAGCGGTCACAATGGTGCACTGTGGGATAGCTCCCAGAGGCCAATACCATCGAATTGCGGTCACACTAACCCTAATTCGAAATGACAATATCGATTTTAGCGCTACTCCGCTCGTCGGGGTAGAGTACAGAAATCGATTTTAAGAGCCCTTTATTTCGAAATAAATGGCTTCGTTGTGTGAACGGGTGCAGGGTTAATTCGATTTAACGCTGCTAAATCCGAATTAAAGTCATAGTGTAGACCAGGCCTTTGTTTCAAATGTTTAAAATGGAGATTACTTGAATCAAACATGCACGTGAATATTATAATCAGTATGATAGTCCCTGTCTTATTTTGACATTAATTTATATGTATTTGTGGTGTCCCTCCCAGTTTTCAGCTTTTTGATGCTACAGATTTAGTATTGACAATGGGTAGGAGCTGTCAGGGGAAGGTGTGTGTGTGTGGCGGGGGGGCCTAGAGGTTTTGGGAGCTGAATAGAACAGTTTGGGGCTTTTCCCATGGGGGAGCCTTGGGAAGCAGGTGGAGATTGTGTAATTGGAACGTTAGCTTGAGGTTTCTGCTAAAGTCATCAGCAGTGAAATAGTTAATGCTGATATTTGAATTGTCATCTTCAAGTTTCAGAAGTAACCTTAGGGGCATTTAAAACTAATTGCCTTTATCTGCCTTCTTTGTTTTGTGCACTTAGGGTTCAACTTTTCAAGCTTTTCTCTGAAATTGAGGGCTAGACATTTTTTGTTGTTGTTGTTAATGAGAGCTGAGATTCGCTCATATGGCATGAGTCTAATGAACTAGGGCTTCATGAGACCTGGCAACGCAGCACCTGTGGCGATAAATGGGAGGGGTTCTACCTCAGCCATTGTTTCAGGCTGTCTGCATACTCAGGAAGACAAATCTGTAGAAGTTTAACTTTAAATGGCAATAGTGTTTCTTAACCATGAAGCATAGGAATATTTTTTTTAAATACGTCTCTATTTTGGAGTACAGTTGTACAGCAAGAGCTGGATTCCATGGCAAGTTCCTCCACAGCCACAGAATACACAGGGCCCCGCCTGTTATCAGTGAATCTTCCCAGTCTATATTTCTGCTTCCATATAATGAATGTGCCCTATCATGCTGCACCCCATGAAATCAGAGAGGCCAATGCAAATGCGCTGAGAAGCTGTGTGTGTCCGGTTCTGTCACCCCAGCAGACAAGGGCTTTTTCCAACTTGGAAAAAGACATATTAGTCTTAGTCATTATTTACAAAGCCAGTCTTATCAATACGGTACTTGTTGTGAAAAATTTCTCCTGTTTAAAAAAATGGTGAGACTGCAGAGCCACATAATGGATTTTAAATATAACTCAGTGTTATACAGTAGAATCTACTTAATTGGAACACCCACACAGGGCTTTGCAATTAAAGAGGATGCCTTTGAAAAATAGAAGAGGGGGAGAGACTGAACGTAAAATAAAATGCTGTACTGCGTCAAAACGTGGCACAAGACTACACACTATTAATTGCATTTCATCTTTATGCTTTGCTCTTCTTTGCCCTTGAACAGTCATTTCAACTCACCATACCTCTGTTTCTCCTCCCACTCTTTGTACAGTGGGGCCCTGAACTTGATGGGAACCTCTAAGTGCTACTGTAATGCTCATAATGGTGCTACACACGTCTCCCCTCACCCCACGTGCACAATCTGAGTGAGTAACCATGTGCTGTGATCTCTGTAGCTGCTGTTGCAGTCTAAGGGCTTCAGTAGACCCAATGGCTGATGCACTCTTATGCTACAAGGGAGACTGTCCGGACCCACTTAATCACGGATCCATTGGCCTGGCCCCCTCAAAACTCTCTGCGTCCTGAAGCTAGGGAAGTCCTATTGGGCTGAATATATAAGAGGAGTAGACTTTATGCAGAGTCCCTAAATCCTGCCCCTCTTCTACAGCAGAACTGCAGTGGTACCATTTGAGTCTGGCTCCTCCACAACCCAGGAGGCAATGCAAGATTTGTCCCTTAATCTTCATTTGGAAACTTCTGTATTAAAAGCTCTGAGTTCAGGATTTCACACCTTGTTAAATAGCACTTCACCACTTTGCAACAGTCAAAATGCACCTTTAGTAAATTAAATGTGAATGCTATCACAGTGAAGGGCCATTCATTACATTTTGTGTCATCAAGCTAGAGAGAGAACATCCTGTAACCATTTGTCGCAATTGCAGTTGAGGAGAGTGTTCAGTACTATGGAGTTTTAAATATTTTGCAAACTAGTCAATTTGTTTTAATTATTTCACAATATCAGATATATATATGGTCTGGTTTTGGCCCTTCTCTGTTTCCTCTTCGTTCCTGATGTCTTCAGGCCTGCACAATGAATGTCTGGTTCTGTCCCCTGTGTTACAATTTTCTCACTTCTCCCTCATCCATGCATTCCATGGTGGACCTTCCAAGAGAGACAACTTCTTGGAATATAGAATTTCAGGCTAGGCAGTAGTGGAGTTGGGTAGAGATTTCATTATTTCAAAGGCTTTATTTAACTTCTCCAAGTATAGACGTACCTCCGGGTCCGGCGGTAAGCAATCGATCTTCTGGGATCGATCCTGGAAGTGCTCGCCGTTGACACCGGTACTCCTGCTCCGCGAGAGGAGTACGCGGAGTCGACAGGGGAGCCTGCCTGCCACGTGTGGACCCGCGGTAAATTCGAACTAAGATACTTCGACTTCAGCTACGTTATTCACGTAGCTGAAGTTGCGTATCTTAGTTGGAAGTGGGGGGTTAGTGTGGACCAGCCCCATGCCACACACATGTTACCAGCTCATGAATGAGATTGAAAACCAAGGCCCTGGACACTTCCAGTCATTAAAGATCCAATATCAACGGGAACAAGTGTAGGGGTGTTACTCTTTCTATTCTGGAGAAACTCCAGGAAGTGCAATTTACATGTTTTTTAAAGTTCAATTGCTCTTTTATTGTGAAGGGGGAGGGAGGAGGAGAAGAGGACAGGGTTGCTGGTTATTTATTTTGTTTTGTTTACCCCAACCCCATTTTGGAGAAGTCATAACAGAAAAGCCTGGGTCACTACAGGAGTCCTCATATTGACCAGGGCTAGCTTGTTTAACTAACTGAGCAGTCAGACTGCCTGAGCCTTACGATGAGAATAAATAGAAGCAAGACATCTAGCAAAACTGATGTGGAATCGTGCGCGCTGTTTGAAGCCAGTATGGCTGGGAAATTGCTCCTTTTTGTGTTGGACCTTGAATACATTTCAGTTTCATGATGCTGATACCATGGCTGTTACAATTCATCATCCTGAAGTGGCATATTTCATTAATGGGGTCTGGAAACTGGCCTGACTTCCTGCCTCTCACCACCATCCCCATCTTCATTTTAGATGCACAGCGTTTAAAGCATCTCTGCTGTGCTGAGGTGTGCAGAGTAAGCCAATTAAACTGAAGGAAGATGCATTTAGTTTGTATCAAAACAGCTATACCACCTTCAACTGTGAGTAACATTCCTCCATTATCTCACACACACACGCAAAGCATTCCTACCACAACACCTGTCCCTTGTTGCCCTAGCAACAGCTGCAGATATAATTACAGCTGAATGAGTAAGAGATTCACAAGCAACTGGAGTACGTTTCATAGTCCTTGCAGATCTCATCATACCAGTGTGCAGGACTGGGTATGATCAAAGTACAGTAGTGAGTCATCTCAAAGCCAGTGAATGATCATTAGTTGGAATGGGGGAGAGAGATAATCAGGCTGGCTTAACTATTCTCGCTGTTATGCTGGGAGATCTAGTGGAGCGGTACTACTGCCATTGAAGATTTTGTTTGTTTGGAGTGACTCATTGGATATGCATCACAAATTATATACCGGAAAAACTACCTAAGTTCTTTGGGGGAGGGCAATCAAAAGTCCACACAACTACAAGCAGCCATGAGTTAGAGATAGTCACCCAGGTGAGCGCTCCCTTCAGTTTCAGTCTTGCAAAGAGTGAGTTTGCAGCTGGATTGAAATCAGCACTGCTGCTGCCACCAGGAATGCTGCAAACCACTTCAGAAACTGCAAGGGAAATGGGTTTTGGCACTAGGAGGGCAGCAGTCAAAGTCAGAAGAATTAATGATGGGGCTCAAGCCCCAACCTCCAAATATGCTCAGCCTTTGTAGCAATAGGGAGGGGATTTGAAATTCAACCCTGGATCTGAGCTTTGTAACTGTGCCTTTCTTTGTAATAAGTGAATGCTTAAAATTTGGGCTGTCAAAATCTATATCCTCATCTGAATTGGGTCCATATCTTATATATACTAGTGATGGGTGAACCTCAGAAATGTTTATTTAAGTTACTCCAATTTGCACTTCCAAATTACTTCCAAATTCAGTTGGAAATCTCAAGAGAACAGGTTTTCTTATCTAGTTTCTGGCACTTTTGCGTCCAGATGGGCCAGGAAAATAAAAGGGACAAAATAGTTACTTGGGATTTTTTAATTAAAAAAAAAAAAAAAAAAAAAAAGCTAATTTCAGATTATAGATGATCTTTCAAGATGGTTGTTATTTTACCCAAGCTGTTGTCGTTTTTAAAAACTCTGATTAAACAAATTCACGTCAGATTTGCCCTGGAAAGCTTTGGGGTGAGAAGTATCCAGTGGAGAATCACACAATTCAGTGAATGCATTGGTATTTTGTTTTGAGTTTATTTTTTTTTTAAGTTAGAATTTGATTACAGCTCTTGAAGAATGTTCTTTTATTTTAGCCCTGCATCAGAGAGTAATTATGGAGATAATGGGCCAGATCCTCCCACTGATTTCAGTGGAGTGACACCAGTTTACACCCAGTTATGGATCTCGCCCGGTAGTGGTAGATACTGTAAAGCAGTCTTTGCTTATGTTTTTTAAAGTAATAGTATTATATCTTTTGGGGCCATATCCCCAGCTGGGGTAAATGGTGCTATCCTGACTTTCCCCACCTGAGTTCTGGCTCATCTTCCTCAGTTAAGCTAGCAATAGGCATTATTATTAATTATAATTACTGATGGCCTGACTGGAACTGGGGCCCTGTCATGCTAGTTGCTGTAAGAGATTGCTACTGTCACTAAGGAGCGTACAAGAGAGCCAAAGGGTTGGAGGGGGAATAGAGGCACAGAGAAGTGAGGTGAAGTGACTTGCCCATGGTCACACAGCAGGTCAGTGGCAGAGTCTGGAATAGAACCCAACTCTACTGGGTCCCAGTCTGGTGCCCTAGTCATTGAACACAATGTCTCCCCTGGCATGGCAGGAGTGTGCAGAGAATCCACCATTACACGAATTATCCTGATTTCTCCCCTCTCTGCCCCTTCACGCTTCCTTCCCTCCACAGACAAGTAACACTCTGACTGTGGAATGGCCCCACTCCTTTCCCTTGACCTGGGCGCCTCTTGTCCTCCAGGAGTGCTCAGCCCAGTTACTCATGCTGGGTGCTATGGGAGAGGATTTGTCCCCATATGAATATAATGTAAAATGGAACCGAATGTAAAAATGCTTTCTGACATGCTTTAAAAAGGAAGATTCTCTTTTTCATTTTCTCTCTTAAATGTTTGATGACCACAGAAGAAGCTTCACGCAGAGAGAAGAGCTTTAAGAGTGGCAATCTCTAGCTTGTACTCCAAAGCACATTCTCTTTTAATGGACATTCAAAGTGTGTTTTTGTGATACAATGACTTATGGGCACAATGGTAGTAGTGCATTGCACTGCTCCAGTTGGGATTCAGGCTCCCTGACTACAGAGGTGCCTGTGGAGGAATTACACTGTAACCAGTCTTCACTTAGCCACTTTTTCTGCCTTTAGTTTAATTTTTATTTATTAATTAGAGATGGACCAGGGCAAATCCCTGGATCTGAACATTCCTCTAATGGTTTCATAAACTGCAAAAACATAACTTGAGTGGCTCATAAGTGACAGCAAGTCCTCTGGGGTGATTTTGGTCACATACTCACTCCAGTGCAACATGTCAGTAGCTGTTTGTGCTTATTTGCAAACTAAGGCGCTCTCACCAGTTTTTACCTTTTAACTTCCCCCTGGAATGACATCCATCAGAGGGTAATATTGTCACTACGCATTGTGACAGAGTGCTGGGCAACAGCAGCTGTACCAGCACTCTGACCACTGGCTCATCAATTAGATCATCCCTGAATAAACCCCAGGGACAAAGCAGGGCTAACTTAAAGATTGGGATGGGCTAAGGAGACTCCTGGAAGGCTAATTAGTCCGTTAGTCCAGAAAGTAGAAAAGGCACAGGAACGAAGTGCTTGCGGGGAGGGGCTGGGAGTCAGAAGAGATCTCTTAGGCGGAAGATACCTTCTGTGTCCCCCATCCTTTGCTGAGCGAGCTAAGGACTGCATGCTTGCAAATATAGCACCGCAAACGTTTGTAAAGGTGGGGTGGGAGAGAATGCTGCAAATAAATTGCACGAGGTGTTTGAAGAGATGAAGGTCTCCAAGCAGTTTGTATCTAAAAAAGAGATAGGAGCAGAATGCCATCCTCTTGCACTCATATGAAGCATGAGGAGGGGTAATAATTTCACTACTTGTCTAATGTCTGTGCACTAAGAGCACTTATTTAGCACGTGCCATGCAAAAATCTCAAAACCCTTTGTGAATATGATGCAATCTAGTCTCAACCTCTGAGGCAGGTAAATATTACTATTATGTGCACCTAATAAGACTGAGGAACAGAGTGGCTAAGGCAAACCCTTCCCACTGATTTCAGTGGGAACAGGATCAAGTTCTAAGTTACTTACCCATACGCTGATATTTGCTGAATAGAACACAGGTCCCCTGGCTCAGCCCGATGCCCGGCTTAACCACTAGATCTCCTTCTTCTCTGACAGGTGAGATCTTACCTACTGTACCATATGATTTTGTGTGTGTGTGTGTGTGTGTGTGTGTGTTTGTGTGTGTGTGTGTGTGTAATGTTTTTATATATATATATATATATATATATATATATATATAACTTCTATCAAGAAAGTAATGCTTTTACTTTCTGATAAGCTATAAACTGGTAAATTTACAACATATTAAAACAGAATGAGAGAGAACTGCTCCTTTTTCCTAGCTAATCAATATATTCATTTTTCAGCTACTGCTATTTCAGATTATGATGGTCAAGCTATTGTTTAGGTTTCCTGGGTAGACTTTATTTTTAGCTGAGAGTAGCACTTTTCCATGTGGAAGCTTTCCCTGCCTTACAGCATGCAATAAAAGCTGTTTGTTGGCATTACGCTTTCCACTTTCACTGTCATTTTTCCTCAACTGACTTTTTAGCTTACAAAAATCTGTATTCCTATTACATTATCATGTTGTCTACAGTAAGAAAGAAAAGTGACTTGGCATAACTTGCCTTGTAGCATCATGGAACGTAGCTCCTATTGTCGCACTAAGAAGTGCCTTATTGGCGTTCTGCTGCGATGCACCGTGCGCAGCTTCTAGCTACTGTCAATCAGGGCCAGAGATCTGGGCGGGTACCATGTACGCTTACTTCTCACATTCAGTGAACAAATCCTGGTTGGCGTCTGAGCTATAAAAGCAGACAGCGTGGTTACCAGCGCTGAGCACAACAGGGACTTATTGCTGGCGTTCAGAGACAAACAAAGAGGCCTTTGAAATGGCTGCCGGGGAAGTATTTTTCTTCACATCCACATAACGCATAAGTTTTACTGCCCTTCTCTTGAGTTTTCGAGAATGGCACTTCATCAGAGGTAGATTTAGGGCATGTCTACATTGCCCTGCAGTTTGGACTATGGAGGTGTGAATAAAAGTGCACACCAAAGTGCTGCACTGCAACTTCCCCATGTGGACACTGCAGGTGCAAACTGAAAGGTCCCTAGTTTGTGCTAATGTAGTCCAAAAGAACTAGGGTCCTTTAAGTTTGTGCCCGTCCACACAGGGCAGCTACAGAGCAGTACTTTGGTGTGCACTGCTATTTGCACCCCCATAGTCCGAACCACAGGGCAGTGTAGCCAATCCCTTAGACCAGTACTCCTGACTTCAGTGGGAGTTGGATCTAGCCCTGACAAAAGCAAGGGTGAAATCCTGTCTCCACTGAAGTCAATGGCAAAACTCCCATTGACTACATCAAACCTCGGAGAATATATGATTTGTTTGGTTCACTGGCAATTCCAAAAAAAACTGAAAAACAACTTCGTTTAGATTCAACCAAAACCAAATTTTCTTGGACTTTTTGGGTCAAATGAATCATTTTGTTTCACTTCTGAGCATATTTTTAAATAAAAGCAAAGAAAATGAAGGGCTGGAGGGTGGTGATAGTGGTTCCCCTTTATAACCTTTATCCCAGGGAGTAGGGCACTCATCTGGGTGTGGGAGAACCATGTTCAAATCCCTGCTCTGGAGTAATGGGTTTCCAAAACACTTTCTTTCAACTCCAGCCAGGATTTCACCTTGGACTCCAACAGACCGAGCCTGTAGCACATGAACACTTTGTGGGAGTGGAAGAATAATGACATCCCTAGGCATTGACTTTTGTGTTTCAGTGTCTGACTTGGGACCATACGTTTTCTGCTGCAGGGTTAGTGCTATGTTCTCCTCCATTCCACGGCTGCAGAGTTTGCGACAGGCCTGACCTCTTACCACTGAATTGCAATTTAGAATATAAACATTTATTTAAAAATAAATTCCCACCAACAGGGTTATGAAGAAAATATTAAAAATGAGCCCAAGTATAAACCAGTGCAATAATGTCTACGTCTTCAGACTGGCTGAAACCAGAGTTGTACGAGATGGGTGAACGGCCTCCATTGCTCTCAATAGGTTAACTCTGAAACCTGAGGATGACAGCTGACATGTCAATACTGTTAATTATTTAACTGCTGATCATTGTAATGTAATCTAGCTAACATGCCCAGCCCTTAATCCCAACCCTTCTTCCAGGCCCCAGCAGTTGCTAAAAGCCCCAAGTATCCCCTATGTTGCTGTCAAAACTTCCAGCCAGACAACTTCTGTGATGCAGTTATGCTCGGTCAGTACCAACAACTGTGGCCTATTGAAAGCGTAAAGGCAGGTTCATATCTTTTTCTGGAGTTGGAACATGTTTCCTCAGGGCAATGGCAACCTCTTGGGGAGACCAGTATTTTGCTTTATATGAGGAAATATGCAAGAGGATCCCTTGGTGCTCCCTCACACTGTCACCAAGCTCTGCAAGCTCAATGTGTGAGCATCCTCTGGGATGCAGTCTCCACTAGAGGAGTGCTGCAAGAAGTAGAGCTTCTATAAGTAGAATGTACGCTATCTATAACATTACGGCATATCTATTCTTTTTAAAAAGCAACAGAGGGTCCTGTGGCACCTTTAAGACGAACAGAAGTATTGGGAGCATAAGCTTTTGTGGGTAAGAACCTCACTTCTTCAGATGCAGATACATTCCAGACGATTCAACTTTATATAAAACTCTCACAATAATGCTTCTAATAAGGAATCATTATTCACTGCAGGGAGACTGTCCCCATATGAATATGTAACAGGTAAAATGTCCTCCTTGAATCTGATTCACCTAACATAGCTAAATTCCTATTGTACATAATGTAAAAATCTCATTAGAAAATAGCATTACTCCTGTGTAACATTTCCCCTTATTCATCAATTGTTTTCTGCAATGTGTAGGTACTGCATAATCCAATTACATTCTGAGTGATCATATAGCTAGGCATTAATAGGTACATAGTTGTCAGGAACCTAGCCACTCATTCATCCACAGAGACTTTTCATGGTAGGGAGGGAAAGCAATATAAAAGAGAATGCATGGAATACCAGTACTAAGTCATATATACGTTTCCATCCATGTATGAAACACAACATGCTCTTTTATCCTGCAGAGAGGAATATAGCTAGGAGTGATTTCTGAGTTTACTTTTTAAACTGGGATATACATTTCCAAGTTGGTGGTGATGAATGAGAACACAAGACTTTCGCTTGAGATGTATACAAATGTCTTACACTTTATTATTATCAAAGCCTCTTTTCTCTATGGAGCAGGGTAATGTCCATCAGCTTCCTCATTTTGTACAATGTCAGAAAATTATATGATCAGACATCCAACAACTAGAGCATAGTCTGACTGTCTAGCAGTCTCAATCTTTCTTGGCTGCCAGAGACAGATTAATGCTCTGTATAAAATGCTAAGCCTAAGAAAGTAAAAGCATTATTTTAATGTATTACTGCATATAACCCATGTTTGTTTTTAATACAACCACAACATGACTGGGAAGGTGGTTATTATAATTAGTGGTGTGTGAAATGATCATAACGCTAAATGAAAGCATGCCAAGAAACCCAGAAAGTTGTTTTGGGGTTCATTTTGGATTACAGCCCAAAATTGAAATAACCTATCAGTTTATTCATAGGCTTTTCTATGGTACTCACCACTGTGCTTCACAAATACGAATGAGTTTAGCCCCACAACAGCCCTAGGAGGGAAGAAGATATTATTATGCCCATCTTACAGATGAGGAACTGAGGAACAGAGAGACTAAGAGCCAGACTTTCAATGGTATTTACATGCCTAAAGATACAAATCGGCTCCTTGTGGGATTTTTAAAAGCATGTAAGCACTGAAGTCCCACTGCTTTCAGCGCAATCAGCAGCAGAGGTGGGAATTTAACCCAACTCTGATTTCCATCCCAGTGCCTTAATTACATGACTATCCTTAACCAGTGCCTTAATCGCAACCCTTTAGAATGACTCGGGACTAATTTATTGTTTTGTCTAGAATTCATGTCCTGTTTGCCGCTGCAGTGGAGTTTTGCTGTGCTGTTTTATCTGAACTCTGGGGTGCAAACCCACACAGACTGAAAGGAAAGAACATTTTTACCCAGACCCCTGGAAAGCAAAACTGCTGAATTTCATACTGTTCTAAGTAGGGCATATACATCAGGTGCTGAGTGAAGGGCCATAGCTCTGATTAGCATTGGTGAGCTCTGTATGCCAGCCTTACTGCCCTTTTGCACTGACCTTAATGTTACAAAACAGGGACTAACCAGTAAACTTTGATTCAGAATTTCCTGCATCAGTAATAAAAATGAAAAGCACCAGGTTGGTGTGGGACAGGTGGAATCAGGTCTAAAACGAAAGATGGTTGAGAAGCCTGCTTGTCCTTACCTGTTAAGAAAGTCCACAGCCAGGATGAGTATGTTTGTGGGTATGACTCCAGGCACACATGGGGAAAGCAGAGTGACTGGCAAGTGAAGGGCAAGTGTCTTTAGTTATTTTCCAAAGCATAAGGGGATTTCTGCACCACAGGTGCTACAGCATCACAACTGCAGCTATTCTGCTGTAGCACCATAGTGCAGATGCTTTTTACGTTGATGGAAGGAGTTTTTCTGTCAATGTAGCTAATCCACTTCTCTGAGCAGTGGTACATATGTCAATGGAAGAATTCTTCTATTGACCCAGATGCATATACTCTGGGGGTAAGATTGGCTTAACTACGGGACTCGGGGATATTAATTTTTGCCACCCCTGAGCAACGTATCTAGGTCAATCTAAATGTTAATTGTAGACCAGTGCTAAAAGACAAATTAAATAACTTAAGCTCTGATTCAGAACACTAAAGTCAATGGGAGTCTTTCCACTGACCTCAACAAGCTTTGGATCAGGTCCCTAATAAATAGGTCAAGGAAATTTGGTTTTGGGTTCTGCTCTAATTTTTCTGCCAGGAGGGGTTGAAGACTTTCTGCTAATCAACAGATCACAGTTTTCATGTCTCACACTCTGCGTGGGAAGAGCAGCGAGTGACTTGTGTGAGGTTTAGCAGTCATTCTCACACTTTTGCTGCCAACCACTGCAGCTACCCCCAACCTCCCCAGCAATACACAGACTGAAAATGCCCTCTTCTCCCCTCGGTGATTCAAATCAACAGGCCTCGTTATTTCTGAGGCTGAGAGCGTGGTAACATTTCCTGCAGACAGCTACTTTGGGAATATTAAGCCTGAATGTTTTTGAATTCAAAGGGCCATGAGAGCAGGAGAATGAGTGAATAAACCAAGAAACTCGACAACACTAACATTTTGTAACACTTCTTTAAACACAGAGGGAGCTTTTGATACCACACATGGGAACAAAGGCTTTTATCATGTCGGCTACTTCGATGTTAATCTGAAAGTGTTTCCATTGTACTGGCATCCAGTTTCAGGGAAACAGGCTCATATTAGAGAGCTAGTTAAAAATATTTTTAAGGCTCATCATTTTTCGACATCTCCAATCCAGCAGTACTTTCCTTCCTATGAAGTACTGTACACAGACAAATCCATTACAATGGCCACTTCTGATCTCAGCCTAACCTAACAAATACACCCAGAGCACTTGTACTGATGCAAAGCATATTAGTAGAGTGGTTGCAGTGACAGCTCACAGTCAATGGGACTACTCATCTGTGGAAGGTGAGCAGGATTTGGGCCTCTGTGACCAAGGTATTTTCTTTCATTATGAAGCCCTAAGGAGTTGAGTTCTTATATAAAATGACATTATTCAGCAGCAGTGGTCAGGGCCGGCTTTGGCTTTTTTGCCGCCCCAAGCAGCAACAACAACAAAAAATCAGGGCGGCCAGAACGGCAAAGCAGGGGGAAAAAAAAAAAAACAGCTGAGGGGCGGCCGGAGCCAGGGTGCAGGGGGACACCCTGCGCTGCAGACGTGCCCCGGGGAGAGAGAGAAGGGGGGCGGCCAGGGCTTCCGCGGGGCACTTGCCACGCGGCCCTGACCACCACGCCGCCTGCCGGGAGGGCTCTGCACCGCTCCAGTCTGCGGGGAGGGAAGGACGTGGGCTGCCCTGCCGGGCTTGCTACAGACCTGACCGGCTGGGGCAGACGGAGCACGCAGCCTGCTCCCAGCAGGTGCTCCCCTCCTCCGCGCCGCCGCCCCCTACAGGGCAGCCGGATCAGCGAACAAAACAAAACAAAGCGACCGTGCTGCCCTAGGATTGAGCGGAATGCCGCCCCGTAGAATCTGCCGCCCCGTAGAATCTGCCGCCCCAACCACGAGCTTGCTTGGCTGGTGCGGAGCCGGCCCTGGCAATGGTATAAACCACTACAGCCTACAGTACTGATGCTGCAGTGCTTTAGTCCATTGCAATTAAGTAGTATGTTTTCACGAAGGTGTGTCCAGCCATTCAACTTTGACTGAAAATTCCTACCCCTATGATTTTGTACAGAGGGTACTTCATGCATTGGATTGTCGTCTATCTGCTATAGCCAGGAGCGCCGCCAGCTTTTCTGCCACCCTAGGCGGTGGAAGGTCCCACCCCGAAATGCCACCCCCCACAGAGACGGCGGAAGGTCCCACTGCCAAAATACCGCTGCGGTGGCCGCCCCCCAAATTGTAGCGCCCTAGGCGACGGCCTAGGTCGCCTAATGGGTTGCGCCGGCCCTGGCTATAGCTACAGTGGATGAGAGGGGAATTTGCTTATGCTTTCTTGAAAATTAAATACACCTCTACCTCGATATAACGCTGTCCTCGGCAGCCAAAAAATCTTACCGCGTTATAGGTGAAACCGCGTTATATCGAACTTTCTTTGATCCACCGGAGTGCGCAGCCCCGCCCCCCCAGAGCACTGCTTTACCACGTTATATCCGAATTCATGTTCTATCTGGTCGCATTATATCGGGGTCGAGGTGTATTTTGCTCTTCTATACCACCTTCCATCCAAAGGTCTCAAAGTACTTTACAAACTTGAACCAATTAATTCTTTGACCCCCTGTGAGCTTTGGTAGTCAGATACTTATTTGTTTACGGTAAAAGTCAGTTGTAAGTGTTTTTTGTCATTAATTTCCAAACTGTTTGAAAGTTGCCTCTTAAAATTAGAGGGTATGGCCTCTAATTAGAGGGTGTGTACACATTAGCGTTTTCCTCCTAAAATTTCTCACCATTGCTACCATTGGTGCTGCTTCTGGTAGAGCTGCAATGGTGGAAGCACTAGTGTAGCCTCACTGCTTTGTCTAATAAGTTCAGAGCAGATATAGATGGCATGGTTAAAATAGCAGCATCCGTCTACACTAGGTGGGGCAGCACCAGCATAGTTCAATGGTGGAAAATTTGAAGAAAAATGTCAGCGTAGATAAGGCCTCAGTATTCACACACTAAGCTAAAACTGCTCAGGAGAGCAGCCAGGTACTTTCATTATGAAACCTAATATACATGAAATTTGCTTGGTTTCACATTTCCTTCTGAACGCTAAACTCTAAATTTATAGGGGGAAAATTGCTCTTTCCAGTGAACCAGTGCCCAGTTTCACAGTGAAATCAGATGGTTTCAACTGAGTATGATGATTTTAATTGAGTGGTGAACTCGGTGGTTTCCACTGAGTTTGGCATTGACTTTTGGGCGCTCCAGTGCAGAGCTTGGTGGTACACAACCGTCCAACTGAAATAGGAAAAGATTCACAAGAACCTCCATGAGCCAAAATTGCTC
The DNA here is from genome assembly GCF_027887155.1 of Malaclemys terrapin pileata. NCBI lineage: Eukaryota > Metazoa > Chordata > Testudines > Emydidae > Malaclemys > Malaclemys terrapin. Next base: position 206,488,821 of record NC_071506.1, on the reverse strand, counting down.
TATCTTGATGTCTCTACTGCCCAGAAGAGCTGAGTCAATAGAGGGAAAAAATTGTCCATGAATATTTGTTTGCATTTGAAAGAGAATTTTGATCTGATCAAGTCCCTTTTGAGTTTGATTTCTGCTTTTATTTATTTACTAGCTTGAATACTTGCAAATGGTGAATGTTAAACACAGATGCTCACATACTGACCAACAGCAAATTTTGAAATGTGTATTTGTTGTAAAATTCACATTGTGCTGGTTACTTACATAAGTCATTCAGTCAGGAAATAGAGGAGAAAAACACGTTACTTATGTCATTAACAGACACAGCTCATACTGCATATTGTGATTATTTGCAATGGACTGGCCAGAAGAGTAGAAATTATTCACCAAAATGTTTCTTGAATGAATGTAAATAATGAATACATTAGATAATTTTGCAATCTGTTATTGCACAATTCACAGCCAAAAGGTGAAATTCATGAAAAAACATTAGCTGCAATTATTTGCTCAGTTCTAGTTCTCACTTTCATGGTCCTATGATCAACAGTGCCCACACCCCAACACTCTTTCATTTCAATAGAGCTGGTTATAGACTAATAAAAAAGTTCTTGGTTGCTTCTAAAGCTAGGAGTGTTTTAATTAAAGTTACTTATTCAGTGCTACACCAAAGCAGAAGGAAGATCCCATTGACAAGTCTAAATACTATTCTCCTTTTGTTCTGCCACTTCCTGAATGCCCCTTGATCTCTCATTTTCTATAGTAACAAATGGACCTCGAGAGGTTCAGATGGTACCATTCCTGTAAAGGTCGTAAAGTTTGGATGTGGATCATATAAAGCTTATCCATATCTCTGGAGCCTCAGTATTTTATGGGAGGGGAGAGGGAATCAACAGCCCTGAAAGATAATATTTGACATTAAGAACCCATGTGCAGGAAAGGGTTAAGGGAGACTACAGATCAGTTATCGGCCAACTCTGATGTAAGGCACCATCTAGCTGAAATTTAGCTTTTATTTTGTCTGTATTTTAACAGATGAATGAATGTTGGTTGTTTAACCTCTCTTGGGAGGAAAAATAGTTTTGTGGTTAAAGCCCATGACTGGAAATCAGGAGATGTGGGTTTTATTCCCAGCTTTACCACAGAGCCTGTGTGACCTTGGGAAAGTCACTTAATCTCTGGCTACGTCTTCACTACCCGCCTGAATCGGCGGGTAGAAATCGATCTCTCGGGGATCGAATTATCGCGAATTATCGATCCCCGAATTGACACTTGTACTCCACCAGTGCAGGTAGGAGTAAGCACCGTCAACGGGGGAGCCGTGGTGGTTGATTTGCCGACATCCTCACAGCGGGGTAAGTCGGCTCAGATACGTTGAATTCAGCTACATTATTCGCGTAGCTGAATTTGAATATCTTAAATCGATTCCCCCCCGCCCCAGTGAAGACGTAGCCTCTCTTGTGCCTGTTTCTCCAACTATAAAATAGAAATAGTAATCTCTGCCTACCTCACAGGGGTATTGTGGGGGTTCATTCAACTAACCTTTATAAAAGTCTTGGATCCTCCTATGGAAGAAACTACAGCAGTGCACAATGTGTTAATCAATGTGCTGATTAGTTTGAGGGGCAGTCACACAGGTTTTCAAGTAGGTTTTGGTGAACTGGTTTGGATTAAACCAGGGTGTAGCCGCATCAAACCCAAATTAACCCATTTTTTTGAGGTTTAAATAAATCCTGATAACTCTTCCATGGAATGTTTCTTAGAAAATGCATTCTCTCCCGATGAGTCCTTTGCACTGAATTTAGCAATAAGTTCAGAGCAGAAACGGAGGAACACATTCTGGGTTGATTAGAATGATGAGCAGTTTCGGTGCTGCCTAGAGTTGAAGCAAACAGGTGGATTCTGTGTGAATGCATGTAAGTCTAGTGAATGGAGAGGCTTTCATGGGTAGGTTCCCTGAAGTTCAGAAATCCCCAAGAAGCAGGTCGCTGCAGGTTCTGTTTCTTGCTCTGTGGTTCTGCTTGAGGAACAGACCCCAACAAATGGCCTTGGTAACTCAAGCCCACTCGCTGAGTTAAATAAACCATCTGCAGTTTTGATACAGCTCCCCGCTCTGTTCTCTCAGAGAATGATTCTCATACTGAGGCACAACTCATGAGTATTAGGATTCAATTTTAAACTATTATGTTTTTATGGGCCTAATTCTCATTTTCACTAATGCCCTTTTGCACCACTCTCCTTTATATGACTTTAAGGCCCCTTTCCACCCCAGAGTAGTTCAAAGGGTCCTGTGTAAATGAGAATAGACCCTTGTAAGTTTAGTATTTTTTGTACTATATTTGCTAACTACTCAGGATATTATCCCTATTTGACCTCTTGGTGGAATAATCATGCATAAGGCTAAGATTTTGTCATGGGCAATAAGTCACGGACAGGTCATGGGCAATTAAAAAAAAATTCACGGAAGCTGTGACCTGACTGTGACTTTTGCTGCTGCTGCTCCATGGTTTCCCCTGCCACCGTGATAGCTGGGAGCTGTGGGGCCGGTTCCCCCTCTGCCCACGGCAGCTGGAAGGTGCAGGGGGGGCCCTCTCTACCCCCGGCAGCTGGGAGCTACAGGGTGACCATATTTCCCGAGAAAAGGGGACACCCCCAGCCGCTCCCCCGAGGCATCCCCCTCCTTACCCCTTCCCCATACAAGGCTTCCCCATACAAGGAACCCTGCCAAGGCCCTGCTGGCTGCCAGCTCCAGAGTCCTGCAGCCCCTGAGGCTGAAGCAGAGAATGTCAGGGAGATCTCTGGAAGTCATGGAATCCATGACTTCCCTGACATAAACATAGCCTTACTCATGTGGTAATGTCACATCCCTCCCGGGACAATAACGATATGAAGTCATACACACACTATGGTGATTTCACTGCAGAATCAAACAGAAGAAAAGCTAGGCTGCAAGAGGGAACAAACTCTTCTGTTCATCCACCTGAACATTCTCAGCTGAGAAGTGGGAGTCAAGTAAACTCAGCTCTTGCCTCTCGTCTCCTCTCTTTCCTCCAACAACAGCCCTACAGCACTTTCCTCTATTTCTGAGGCCTTCCTCTTTCCCCAAAACATGTCTTCCCCATCCCTAGCCCTTCCTTAGTCCTAGCACCAGAACTTCTCTCCAAAGAGACAGAGAATCTCATGCTTTCGTCCCATCTTATTGCTCCCCTAGTACGTCACTCTACCAACTCAGTGCTGGTTCTTCCTCCTGCTTCAAGACCCTGCAAGGGGAGGGGTGGCATACGTCACTGTCAGAGATTGGTGGAGAGGGAGAGTTCTGTCATGGGGGAAGCAAGTAAGGTCCATCCAGTCTCTTCTCTTAGTTACTAGAAACCTTCTACTTTCCCTGTCCCAGCTCCTCCTAGCAGCCTGGCTCCCATTCTAAGGAGTAAAGACAGGATTTTAAGTGCAGAACACAAACACTGGGGGGGAATGGGAAGTAAATTTCATGTTGTATAAATACGGACTTTTCAAGTTTTCCCCCAGTAAACTCTTACATAGAGTTTACTGGGGAATGTTACTGCTGGGAATGTTACTGCTTTGATCCATTCATTTAAACTTTGTCTGTTTTATTTTCCTGCATCTGCAAGCCACAGACCACACCCTTGTGTTATTATTTTGCCCTCCAATTCACATGAACAAAATAAATATTCATTCGCTCAGGTCTCTGATGTATGGGCTGGGTGTGGTGCTCTTTTTTCCGGTGGATTGTTTTTCTGTCCCTGTATGCCTGACTGTGCTCCTGTAAGAATATAATATTAATATAATTCCTTAAATGAATCCTGTTGGGAGAGGCGTTAGAGGACAGCATAGATAGTGTAGTACCTGAAACTGCACATCAAGGCTGGCTGAACATAATAACAAGCTGTTCTGCAGACTGTGATTTGAAAGCAACATGAAAACAAAATCTGAGTTGGGGTTACTCTTTCGTTTTTCTACAGATCACATTTTCCCTTGTCATGTTTTGCCACTTTCTGTTTTTATTTTCTGCTGCCATGATGTCGCAGCTTACAAAACAAAATTCCAGAGGCATTTCACTGTTTTCCAGATCAAAAGCATTAGTGTGAACTATTGGTTCAAGCAGAGATCTGATTTATGATCTAGTATGTGTAGTCTGTTCATTGACTTAAATCTAAACCAAGAAAAGAAACACTGAGGCATCTGTTCACCCGTTTCTATAAATGCTCATCTCTCGGAGAGCTTTGGCCTCAATTATTTTTCAGGCCTATAGTGTGATATAGTGTAATATCTTTGACTGGACCAACATCTCTTGGTGAGAGAGACAAGCTTTTGAGCCACGCAGACCTGAAGAAGAGCTCTGTGTGGCTCAAAAGCTCGTCTCTCTCGCTAACAGAAGTTGGTCCAATAAAAGATATTCCCTCCCCCGCCTTATCTCGCTCATGTGATAGGCTTTCTGTTTGCTCCAAACCCAAAAACATACACAGAGGCTTATCCAAAGCCCTCTGAAATCAATTGAGAGACTTTCAAATGACTCCAGTAGGCTTTGGGTCAGGCCTACAGTGGAAATCAAGAAATTCTCATCTCCAATACTCCATCTCCAAAGGTTTGTTGAGATAGCTACTATATCTATAATCACTTCTAAGGCATTTATCTTAGCCGCATGCATGCACTTTGTACCTAAAATTGTAAGGGGTGACCAAATATGTTTTTTTGCAATCTGGAACAAAAAGACCATAACCAAAGTAAGGGAAGTTTGTTTTTCATGGAGTGGGATGTAAGGAGGTTTTGGAAGCTGGAGATGGAGGCAGGGGTGAGAGCAGTTCATCAGTAGGGCCTAGATACTTGAGTCCAGAGTATAAGTAAGTCAACAGTAGTCACATGACAGGATTGTTTTCTTCCATCTCTCTCACACCCACTGCACATTTTATACTAGATACTACTAAAAATGGCTAAACTGATGTATCAGATACTCTCTTTCTCTTGCAGCAAGACTATCTTGGGAAGCAAGTTTCAGGCTATCTCCAAGAACAATAGCTGCTTGTAAGGCATCCAGTGAAGTCAGAATAGCTTGAGGCTGCGAGTAGCATAATCACTTTTTGTGCTTGCATAGCGTTTCATTTTCAAAATGATCTGAGTGTGAGACAGTGAGTAACAAGATTTTTTCAAATCTCTTTAGCAGGATTTTATTCCAAATACTAACTTTTGCCATCACAGACATTTTCTTGTGATTGCTAAAAAGCAAAAAACATGCATTTGATGGTCCAGATTCTTCTTCCAGTTATGCCGTTGTAAATCAAGAGAAATTCCATTGATTTAAGTAGAGTTATTCTAGATATACATTGTTGTGCTAGGAATTTAGCCCATATTTGTTTTTCGTTCTTAGGCACGGAAAGATGCTTAAAGGAACATCAACTCAAAAATCATACTCTTGAAAAGTTTGTACCAGCTGTTGTTAAAAGTAACATCTACGATGCCTAAAACTAAACCAGGTTTATGAAAAAGCATTACTTTTCTCTATTTTTTCGGTTGTTTACTTTGTGTACTTGATAACACTGTCAGTCATTTTTCCTTGTCTGTTGGTGTAGATCTGAATGGGTTTTTTTTTTTTTTTAAATCACACACATCGGCATGGGACTCGGGCTGGTATAGTACATAGAATTTTTAAAATATTTTTTAAATGGACTAGATTTCAAGTTGATGGTGTCTCTTTTAAACAAGAACTTTGATATTGTAATAACAAATTGGAATATACATACAGTAGCAGGGAAAGTAATGTGTGAACAGATTCTGTAGGCTCTGTTATGGGTGCTACAGTCAAGGATTATAATGGGCATTGGGTTCGACTTGGGGGAACAGAAAAGTCTGAGGAGCTGTGTAAATAGGCAATAGAATTCAGACGCAATCTAAATTGACACCACAAGTGTCATGCTATGATGCACCAGTATGTAGGAGTTTGCATTGCAATGTGCTGTTGTAATGGTATACTGGCAGTGTATATCAATACAATCCAAGTGTGAAGCCCTCTGCCAATGGCAGACCTGAAGTGTCTGGCATCTGGAAATAAAAACATGCACCACATGCTTAGACATGTCATAGTCACAAGAAATGTTTGCTGATGAGCAGCAGACTGCAAATCTGTAGGTATAAAATTCAAGATTGCTCTGTTGCCATTTTTATTTAAAAAGAGTTTGGTTGCGAAATGGACTAAATAAGGAATCATAATGGAAACACACAGGCCCTTAATCTCATTTACAATAAATTCCCCTTTACACGGCCAGGTCAATTTTAAAGGGGACTTAGTGCAAATGAAAATTATATTTAAAATGCATTTTGTTCCCTTTTACAGATGTGACAGCAAGTCCATGTTTCGTGATGACTGCAGAGTTCTTAGCCCAGACTGGGAAATGAAAATGTGTTTCCATTCCTCATCCAGGTTAGGATGATATCCCTAATATACTGTGTTCCTCTAGACAGGGTGTACAAAAGCACAATGAACTCTAAATCAAAGTTATTCTTTGTTGCTCGTGCTTACATATTGTATATTGCTTTTTGCTGGAAACTAGTGTTTTTGTTTTATTAAGCTATGTTGTTAACAGGCCATAATGTAGTAAATTACACTTACTGGAGGGTGTTTTCAACATTCATCTTGACAGGAATCATTTATGATCATGCAAATCACATAAAACTGGGGTGGGGGTGGGAGGTGGGAATGTGCGTTGTATTTTTTCCCCAGTTACTGCTGTCTATCTGTAGCATAGCCCACTGCAGTGTTGTCAGTTCCCTCAGCGGTGGCTGCCCTCACTAACACACAGGAGGAGTTTGCAGGCAGGAAAGAGCAGGTTTGATTGCAGGGTCAGGTGACTAAAGTTAGGTCATTTAAATCAGTAGTCTGGGATTTGGTTTTGGTTTTCCCCTCCCTTGCTCCTGCTCACTAATGGTTTTAATTGTAGCTGTCAACAGCAACCGCAGATTCTATGGTATATCTAAGTGTATGCACTTGGCGAGTTTGCCACCCACCAGCTTCTGTAATGCTCCAGTAAAGATGTGCCCGGATACTGTGTTCTACATGGCTTACTTCTTTTCAGTTTAAATACAAAGCATAGTGCCAGCCCACTGACACCTGATTACTTGCTTTTGAAATATGCCTTTATGGTTTTGTTATGATGCAGTGGCTACCTGAGCCATGCTGAATGTGCTTGTTTCCACAAATGAGTACTTCACAGTTCTTTATGCTCCCTTAGAGCCAACATATCTGACTTTGTTACACCACTCGTTGCACTTTATAACATCTTGGACCAGCTTTTCAAGTGTCCCTGCTACCCACAGCCCAACCACACCCTTTTCCCCTGAAACAGCATCCTCGTCAGCCTTTCTGCCTGTTCCCTACACCACCCTCCGTGTAATTCCTCTTCCCACTGCTGCCACCACCTTCCCAGCTGCTAAACCACATTTGGTATTTCATACTGCCCATACAGATGCTACTGCACCACAAGCTCTGAATGTAGCCTATAGAATGGATGCACCACCATCATGGCTGCCGTGTGTGTGTGTGTGTGTGTGTGTGTATGCACAAGTGCAGGGAAAAGACTCTCTCAAGCCTCCCCACCCTTCCTGCGCACCCATAGTGAAGTAGTCGGGATCTAGTCCCAAGTCTCTCAGAACAAATTCAGATTAATTCTTTTAACCCCCCAGTGCTTTTAAACCCCCCATTTCAACCCTCTAGGTTTCTATTTTCTTGTTTCTGTTTCCAGCTGCCAACTTGACAGGGGTGTTGCAGCTGGTGATGCGCTAGGGGATGTGATGTGATTCATAACACTGACATCACCTGCCATCCTTAAACAAGTGCTTGAAGAGTGACGCATGCTTCCTAAGCTTGAAATACCTACTTCATTTTGTTTGGCGCTGGAGTTGTATTTTTTTTTCTCCAAACTCTTTTCAAGTACATTAGAAGTAAGATGATAATCACAGGCCTAGATCCTCCAGTGTGATGTGACCCTAAGTCTAGTTTAACTGGCCATGGGAGGTGCGTGGACATCTTCTGATAGCATAGAGCTGGCACAGAAAATCCTATCCTACCTTCCCCACCACTGCTACTGGTATAGGCTCATAGACTCATAGACTTTAAGGTCAGAAGGGACCATTATGATCATCTGGTCTGACCCCCTGCATGCTGCAGGCCACAAGACCCTTCCCTGGACTCTGCCGTTGAAGTCCCCAATCCTGTGTTTTAGTGACTTCAATCGGCAGAGACCCTCCTGCTGGTGATCCCTGCCCCATGCTGCGGAGGAAGGCGAAAAACCTCCAGAGGCTCAGCCAATCTACCCTGGAGGAAAATTCCTTCCCGACCCCAAATATGGCGATCAGTAATACCCCGAGCATGTAGGCAAGAGTCTCTAGCCTGACCCTTGTTGGCCATTATGCTATTTACGTACCATTGCTTGGTTTTCCTTGGCTACTGTGTTTTACCATTAAACCATTCCCTCCATAAACTTATCTAACTTAATCTTAAAACCAGACAGGTCCGTCGCCCCCACCGTTTCCCTCGGAAGGCCGTTCCAATATTTCACCCCTCTGACGGTCAGAAACCTTCGTCTAATTTCAAGCCTGAACTTCCCCACGGCCAGTTTATATCCATTCGTTCTCGTGTCCACATTAGTACTAAGCTGGAATAATTCCTCTCCCTCCCTTGTATTTATCCCTCTGATATATTTAAAGATAGCAATCATATCCCCCCTCAGCCTTCGTTTTGTCAGACTAAACAACCCAAGCTCCTCTAATCTCTTTTCATACGACAGGTTTTCCATTCCTCTGATCATCCTGGTCGCCCTTCTCTGCACCCGTTCCAGTTTGAGTTCATCTTTTTTAAACATGGGAGACCAGAACTGCACACAGTACTCCAAATGAGGTCTCACCAGTGCCTTATACAACGGAAGCAGGACCTCCTTATCCCTACTAGATATACCTCGCCTAATACATCCCAAGACCGCATTGGCTTTTTTCACCGCCACGTCACATTGTCGACTCATAGTCATCCTGCGGTCTACAAGGACCCCTAGGTCCTTCTCCTCTTCCGTTACTTCTAACCAATGCGTCCCCATCTTGTAACTAAAATTGTTATTAGTCATCCCCAAGTGCATCACCTTACACTTTTCACTATTAAATTTCATCTTATTTCTGATACTCCAATTCACAAGCTCATTCAAGTCTCCCTGCAGAATATCCCTATCCTCCTCCGAATTTGCAACTCCTCCCACCTTCGTATCATCCGCAAACTTTATCAGCCCACTCTTGCAATCGGTTCCGAGGTCAGTTATAAATAAATTAAATAAAATGGGTCCCAAAACCGAACCTTGAGGGACTCCACTAGTAACCTCCCTCCAACCCGACAGTTCACCCTTTAATACAACCCGCTGCATTCTCCCCATTAACCAATTCCTTATCCACCTCTGGATTTTTATATCGATCCCCATGTTTTCCAGTTTAACCAATAATTCCTCATGGGGTACAGTATCAAACGCTTTACTGAAATCCAGGTATATTAGGTCCACCGCATTTCCCTTATATAATAAGTCCGTTACTTTCTCAAAGAAGGAGATCAGATTCGTTTGGCACGATCTACCCTTTGTAAAACCATGCTGTAAATTATCGCAATTGCCATTAACCTCTAGGTCCTCAACTAGTTTCTCTTTCAGAATCTTCTCCAGCACCTTGCACACTACAGATGTTAAACTAACAGGCCTGTAGTTACCCGGATCACTTTTTTTCCCTTTCTTGAAAATAGGAACCACGTTGGCTATTCTCCAGTCTAACGGGACCACCCCCGAGTTTACAGATTCATTAAATATTATCGCTAATGGGCCTGCTATTTCCCGTGCCAATTCCTTCAATATTCTCGGGTGAAGATCGTCCGGTCCTCCCGACTTAGTCCCATTAAGGCGTTCAAGTTTTGTTTCTACCTCGGATGCGGTAATCCCCCATCGTGTATGCCCCTCTGTAACGGTGCTAGTATCCCTAATGCCTTCATTGGCCTCATTAAACACCCGTTGTGGCCAGGAATCAATATGTCCTGCCCATCCCCACTTGTTGTTTGAATCATTTGCAACTGGTATAACTGCAGGCTTCTCTAAATTATGCCAGAGGACTGGACCACACACAGTCAGTCCAGGATGAGGGAACTGCACAGGCTACCCTCTGTGCTGTTCACTCTTCAACTATAGCCCAGGCTCTGGGCCAATCTGTATTCCCACAGAAAGGGTTCGATACATTCCTTGTCCATAGTGTGCTCACCTGACCATGAATTTGTGAATAGCCTTCAGTGCTCCTGCAGTTCAGAAATCAAGATGAAGTTTGACTGAAGGTGCAGCATTGTGGATGGGGGACATGTTCTCATTGCCCCAAAAGTCACACAAATTCTTGCCACAGGAGTTAGCCTTGAAGTGACGTATATATTCCAGGGTTCTGCTCATACTGTATCTCATTGCCTAATGTAGCTCTTTATCTATTTGATTAAACATACGGCAGGTAATGAAAATTCACTGCTCATGGCAGGAAGTCCAACCAGAAATGGCTTCTTATAACTAGTCTAGGGGTGAAAAGTGGATACTTGGGAATCCAAAATGAAAGCACGTATTCGACCTCACTCCAAAAATATTTTACTGAAAGAAAATTGCCCAAATTTAATCAAAGAAAATGTTTCTATATCAGCCTAATTTTTTTTTAATGTGTGTCATTTTAGGAGCTAATCTGCCTATTAGAGAAGCCACGTCAAGGCCAAGTTTTCAAAGGGTTATGATTCCGTATACTAAAGGTGCTCCATAGGAGAGTATTAAAAATGGTAGCGTAAATTACTCTCTCCCACTACCCCACTCCTCAAGACACGGGTCACTTCAGCGTGTTATCTAAGGGAGTGAGAATCCATAGGTAAATTCCCAGGTTGTGGCACTTTTTTGTTGGTAGGGTATTCACTGCTATGCTAATCAACGAGTGATTGACTTCCTTTTAAAATATGTTCTGAACCATCCTGAACACCAAAGATATTTTCTCATTCTCCAGGGAAGGAAGTGCTAGTTCATGTATTGATATTCTAGTACAGTAAGCCAAAGATTTGACTCACTCGATATAGCTACAGACCTCTGTAGAGACTCTGCCTTCATTTCCATGGCAGCTGCATAATACTGGTATTTCATATCTCAGGTTGGATATTAGGAAACACTATTTCACTAGGAGGGTGGTGAAGCACTGGAATGGGTTACCTAGAGAGGTGGTGGAATCTCCATCCTTAGAGGTTTTTAAGGCCCAGCTTGACAAAGCCCTGGCTGGGATAATTTAGTTGGTGTTGGTCCTGCTTTGAGCAGGGGATTGGACTAGATGACCTCCTGAGGTCTCTTCCAACCCTAATCTTCTGTGATTCTCTGATTCTATGAAGTAATTGATTCCACTGGAGCCAGATATGTTGGTTTCCTTGGACATGGCTGCCCCTCATTCTCTTTTGCGGTAGGGAAATATGAGCTTTGATGTTACTTAATGGTCATCTTGTCAGGAAATACTATGCAAACGAAGAGGTCACATGGCCTAGCATTTAGAGCAGAGGATGGAAAGAAATGAGCATCTTTAGTGCTAATAAAGTCGGAATTCACTGTGAGACCTCATGCAAGTCACTTGACAGCCTTGTGCCAGAGTCAGATTAGATGCAAGATTGGAGAAAACCAATGGTGTACCGGAGCTGATCTTTCCAGGGTAAAAATTTCAAATTAATTAATTAATTGTACATTTCGGATAAAGCTGTCTGAGGGTAAAGCTACCTTTTATTGAACACAGTAAGGGATTCAAAAGCAATGGGTTGCCATTTCCATAAAATCTCACAAACACCCTTTCCTTAGGAGACAATTCTCACATGTATCCAGTGTTGTCATAGCCACGTCAGGTCCCAGGATATTAGGAAGACAAGGTGGGGGAGGTAATGCCTTTTATTGGACCAACTTCTGTTGGTGAGAGAAAGTGGCTTCAAGGCTTGTCTCTCTCACCAGCAGAAGTTGGTCCAATAAAAGATAGTTCTCACAAGAACATTCAGACACTTTGGCTCTCAAGGACAGCCTCACAGAGGAAAGGCCCTGAGAATGGAATTGTCACCATCTGCTGTGCCATGCTTTCTAAATGAAACTTTTTGAGACCCAAGACCTATAGAGCAATTTAACTCATGTATTTGTTTTTTACCACCTTTGCTAATTATTGAAGACCGCTGGATTTACATGACGGTATGCTCTGTTCCTGGTTAAATTTTTCCTGCTGATCCTGCAGGTGTGTCATACATAGTCACCCACAAGTTGCTGCTGACCTGCCTTAGAGGTCTTGTGGGGATAAATGGAAGTGCACTGAGACGGCAACAGTCCTTCCTTTCAGACCAAACCCAGACAGTTTGATAAGCATCTGCGCTTCAGCCACCTGAGCTCTCAGCTGCTGGGGTCCCACAGAGCTCTGTCCTTTTCCTCTTCTTAGTCATCATTCATTTAAAATGACTAGGACAGAATGTCACATGCCAGGGTCTCAGATGCGAGCAGTACACAGGTAATGCACAGCTGTGCATTTCCTTTTTATTAGGTGCAGAAATAACCACCTCCCAGCTATCCCAGTGTCTGTGTGAAAGCAGAACATGTGTGAAGAACAGCTGACTGAATCCCAGAAGTAAAGAGGCAATGCCAAGGGGAAAAGTTATCACCGCTGGTTGCTGAGGAGTCAAATCACAGATCATCAATAGGGCACACCATTTGGGGGTCTCTCTGAACTCCTTGCTGATCTTAAAGGCCAAAATAGCAACAGCCACTAGAAATGTTATCATCCACTTGCAGCTAGACAGGAGACTGCATCCTGTTCTGATAGACATGGTGTGAGTCACACTTTCACAACTGCCTGACTCAACTATTGGAATGTCCTGCTTCTGGGAATGAATATGCAAGCTATGGGGGGAAACTCCATCTGTTCCAGAATGCCACTAAACAACAATTATAGGCAAGAGCACAGGACCATTAGAAATACCACTAAGTACCACCACTCTCTACTGCAGTGGTTCCCAAAACTGTGGTCTCTGGACTGCCAGTGGTCCACGGAGACTTTGCTATTTGTCCACCAAGAGTTAGCTGGTCACACATTGCTGGGTCTCCTTGTTTAAAAAGTTCAAGAATCCCTGCTCTTTACTGGATGGAATGTCAAACCTTCTCAAAAACAACAAGGAGTCTGGTGGCACCTTAAAAACTAACAGATTTATTTGGGCATAAGCTTTCGTGGGTAAAAACCTCACTTCTTCAGATGCATCTGAAGTGAAGTGAGGTTTTTACCCACGAAAGCTTATGCCCAAATAAATCTGTTAGTCTTTAAGGTGCCACCAGACTCCTTGTTGTTTTGGTAGATACAGACTAACATGTCTACCCCCTGATACTTCAAACCTTCTCAAGTGTTTGAGCGTGTTGTACTCTAGCAACTAGCCTATGAAGAGGATAAAAGATTGAATACTAGCAGAATTAATGGGGATTCTCCTTTGCTGCAAAAAGTTGATATATTTTTGGAGCAGAAGTTCTCTTTCTCCAATGATAATCAGGAAATCCATGGGGCCACTGAATAATTAAAATGGGCCAAAAGATATTGACATTGGCATATCACCTTTCAGAAGATTTCCATAAGCTTACTTCAGTGAATCACAGCTCATTTATAGTATTTGTTTTATAAGCAATCAATACATCACCGAGGCACGTGGGACACTGCAAATGACATAAATCCACCCACGCTGCTGCTGCCATCAAAATACAAGTTCCTTATTACTGTTTCACACAAACAGTGTTTGCAAAGCCTTCCTCGAGTCATTGAATCCTCAGTCCAGTATTGTAGTAGACCAGATAATAAGAGCTCCATAAATGGGTCAAAGAAAATCCTCTTATACAAGCATTGAGCATACTAGCTCCAGTCTGCTATTTCCTCCCCTCCTCCATTATGTGTAGTTAAGAAAATGCTTCATCTGATAAAACTGGAAAAGGTCAGAGTATTTGGTTTAGCATTTTATTGGAAGAATAAGCAGCTCTACTTGCTAGAGTGCCAGAGAGACTGATCCAGTGGTCTGCACATAGGACCTGAAGCAATAAATTCCTGAGGTGTAATCCCTGCACTGACAATTACTCTTTCTCTGACCTTGGGCAAATTGCTTAACCTTTCTGCTCATTTCCCCAATTGTGAAATGGGGAATGCGGCTTTGCCAGGATGCTGTAGAGTTAATTATACAATATCTGTGATTAGGAATGTTCTCTTATTGTGGGCAACTGGTGGACCTACTTGCTCCTTAGAGTGTCAAGCTGCATGACAAGTCACTTATTGTGTGTTTATCTGTGTCTAATGCAGCTGACCTGTGCTGGTTTTAAATGTTAAAATTCTGGTGGAGAAACCCCAGACCAGGGGTCGGCAGCCTTTCAGAAGTGGTGTGCCGAGTCTTCATTTATTCACTCTAATTTAAGGTTTTGCATGCCAGTAATACGTTTTAACGTTTTTAGAAGGTCTCTTTCTAGAAGTCTATAATATAGAACTAAACTATTGTTGTATGTAAAGTAAATAAGGATTTTAAAATGTTTAAGAAGCTTCATTTAAAATTAAATTAAAATGCAGAGCTCCCCGGACCGGTGGCCAGGACCCGGGCAGCATGAGTGCCACTGAAAATCAGCTCGCGTGCCGACTTCGGCACGCGTGCCATAGGTTGCCTACCCCTGCCCCAGACAATAGTCTTCATTTAATCTCCATTGCAGGTTACACAGCATGTTAGGGACAGGAACTGGAAATCTGACCCTTTACTTACTTTCTGATAGAAGAAAACTTAAGAAGTACAGGAGACTACCAGAGGTGAAAGTAAGTTGGTACGGTAAGCTTCCCCAGGCTGGCAATTTAAAGGCCTGGAGCTCCCTGCTGGCGGCTGGAGCCCAGAGCCCTTTAAATCACTGCTGTAGCCCTGCGGTAGTGGTGGCAGGATTCTGGTGGTGATTTAAAGGGCCCAGGGCTCCCTTTAAATCGCCTCTGAGCCCCAAGGCTCCCAGACACCTCTGCAGCTGGTAGCTCCGGGGGTGATTTAAAGGCCCGGGGACTCCCAGCCACAGCCAGAGCCCCACTTCTTCTGGCTGAGGCCCCGCCTCTTCCGGATGAGGCCACGCCCCTGCCCAGGACTCCGGCATACCGGTAAGTCCTTTAACTTACCCCTGGAGACTACTGACTAAGTGAATAAACCTAATGTATTGCATTAGAGGAACAACGGTTTTGATCTTACAAGGCTCATTTTTATTGCTATTCCTGCTGCAATCTTGTGCCCAATCCAGGAAACATTGAGCATGTAGGCTGGAGCAGCAGATACAGACATTCCTGATCCTGCTCCCATCCAGGGCTAAACTGTAACTTAGACTGTGTACCCTCACAAGGGAGCAAAGAGCAACAAGAACTCTCCTTACATCTCTGAGCATCTACGCAGTAAAAAAACCTCAGTGGCAGGGAGTCTTAGAGCCCAGGTCAACTGACTCAGGCTCATGGAGCTTGTGCTGTGGGGCTAAAAAATATTAGTAGAGATGTTTGGGCTCTGGCTGGAGTCCAGGCTCTGAGACCCTCCCTGCTCCAGGTTTCAAACCCTGGGCTCCAGCCCGAGCCAGAACAGCTATGTGGCTACTTTTAGTCCCAGAGTGTGAGCCCTGCGAGCCTATGCCAGTTGACCCAGGCTTTGAGACTTGCTGCTGTTGGTCTTTTTTTGCTGTGTAGACATACCAGTAGGCTACCTGAACCTTGGGTCTAGACACGTAGCAGTAATTAGGCAGTGCATGCAGGGTCAGCTCCAGGCACCAGCCCACCAAGCATGTGCTTGGGGCAGTGCCTGGAAGGAGGCGGCGCGGCAGGGCCCCAGCCGGGCTTGCCGCCCTCCTCCCGGTGCTCCGGCCGGTCGGGGAGAGCGGACAAACATTTGCCTAGGGCGGCAAAAAAGCCAGAGCCGGCCCTGAGTGCATGCTCACTCCTCACCTAGAGCAGATGGGTAGGAGTTGCAGGAAATGGCCGGAACCTTAGCTCCACCTGCCCTGTGATTAGGGTTACCATATTTCAACAAGCAAAAAAGAGGACGGGAGGAGCCCCGCCCTAGCCCCTCCCACTTCCCGCCCCCCCAGAACCCCCAACCCTCCCCCTGTTCCTTGTCCCCTGACTGCCCCCTCCTGGGACCCCTGCCCCTAACTGCCCCCCAGGACTCCACTCCCTATCTAAGCCTCCTTGCCTCTTGTCCCCTGACTGCCCCAACCCTTATCCACACCCCCACCCCCAGACAGACCCCTGGGACTCCCACGCCCCATCCAACCACTCCCCACCCCCTGACAGCCCCCCCCAGAACTCCCAACCCATCTAAACCCCTCTGCTCCCTGTCCCCTGACTGCTCCGATCCCTCTCCACACTCCTGCCCCCTGACAGCCCCCCCAGAACTCCCAACCCATCTAAACCCCTCTGCTCCCTGTCCCCTGACTGCTCCGATCCCTCTCCCCACTCCTGCCCCCTGACAGCTCCCCCCCAGAACTCCCAGCCCCCTACCCCCCCGCTCCTTGTCCCCTGACTGCCCCCTCCTGGGACCCCTGCTCCTAACTGCTCTCCAGAACCCCACCCCCTACCTAAGACTCCCTGTTCCTTGTCCCCTAACTGCCCCCTCCTAAGACCCCCCCCCAACTGCCCCCCAGGACCCTACCCCCTACCTGTACCCTGACTGCCCAAAACTTTCTCCACTCCCCTCCAAAAGCCCCCCCCCCGTTTCTTGACTGCCCCATCCAGAACCTCCCTGTCCCTTCTCCTGCCCCCCCTTACCCTGCTGCTCAGAACAGGGTGTTGGGCTCTGTGCCAGCCGGACACATGGCTGAGCTCCCCAGCACAACACAAAACCCGGTCCCTGGCCCTGCACAGGGCTGCCGGAGCGGGCTGCAGGAGGAGGAGCTGCCGGCCGGCTCAGAATGCAGGGAGGGGGGGGTGGGAGGAGGAAGCTGCTCCGGAGTCCAGCCCGGGACTTTCCTGCAGCCCTCCCAGCCGCTCGCTCTGCTCTGCCAGGGGAGGGGGAAATCCCGGACATTGTGAGTGCTTTACAAATTCCCCCCGGACGCTATTTTTAGCACACAAAAGGAGGACATGTCCGGGTAAATCCGGACGAATGGTAACCCTACCTGTGATCAGTGAAGCTGAGCCAGTTCTGAGGGAACGTTATCATCTATTTTACTGCTCCCTTTGCTGCTGAACTGCCTCCAGGAGGAAGCAGAAAGGAATTACATCACAGAGGGTGTTTCTGAGGCACTGCCCTTCCCACAGCTTCTAGTGGGGCAGTGCAGCGTACATGCTTCTTATTCAGGACGGTGCTCAAAGTCAACACCTAGATCAATCTCAAAACTTTGTGGTGCAGAATTAGGCCTCTAGCAATTGTTGCACTTTTAAAATAAAAGGGCTCTGGCTGTTTCATGTGCCTCCTCACTCATGCAATAATGTTCCTTCCCGGGCCATTAATTATGCTTTCATATTTTGCATGCTATCTCCCTTGTCATAATAAATTAAGTGTGAAAAAAATTTCGACAGGAAAATTACTCAAATGGTCTCACAGCCTCTGTCATAGGCTCAGCTCCCTGGAGCCAGCAGCGGCTTTAGTTGCTTTTAAAGTCAACGGGAGCTGCAAGTCCTCAGCGCTTCTGGGAAGTGCTCAGCATCTTGCAGAATCAAACCCATGTGTTATAAGAATAACCTCTTGAGATTTTTTGGCATTTCCCTCTCTGGCGCAGGCCAAAACCTGGAAGAACAAAGGAGTAGGAAACTGAAGGAAAGAGTTCTGTGAGTTCTGTTTTGACTCTCCAAAGGGTTCACTCTGAGTTTTCAGAGACTACCCAGCTTAGTTTTTATCTTATTCCAAATGGGTTTGTCCACTCTTAAAGATAGCATGAACTGAATGCACAAAGCAGTGTGATGCAAAGTGACCTGAAGATATGATGCTATTAGGGCCCTTCCAAATTCATAGCCATGAAAAATGCATCACGGACCATGAAATCTGTTCCCCTTCCCCTCCCCTCTCCCCCCCCCCCCGTGAAATCTAGTCTTTTGTACTGTACCCTATACAGATTTCACAGGGGGGGGGGGAGACCAGTGTTTCTCAAACTGGGGGTTGTGACCCAAAAGGGAGTTGCGGGGGCGCGTCACAAGGTTATTTTAGGGGGGGTCGTGGTATTGCCACCCTTACTTTTGCGCTGCCTTCAGAACTGGCTGACCAGAGAGCGGTGGCTGTTGTAGTAAGGGTGTCAATACCATACCATGCCATCCTTACTGCTGTGCTGCTGCTGGCAGCAGCTCTGCCTTCTGGGCTGAGCTCCAGGCCAGCAACCGCTGCTCTCTGGCCACCCATCTCTGAATGCAGCACCGCTGCCTGCAGCAGTGCAGAAGTAAGGGTAGAAGTACCGAAACCCTCCCTACAATAACCTTGCGACCCTCCCACAACTCCCTTTTTGGGTCAGGACCCCTACAATTACAACACTATGAAATTGACCAAAATGGACTGTGAATTTGGTAGGGCCCTAGATAGTATTAACTGTAACTCCATATTGAGTAGCACATAGAAAAATAGAAATATAGAGCAGAAAGGGGGCCTTAAAGATCCCTTCATTACTGGAGTTCACATGTGCCTATTATAGTACCTATGGCAGGAGCATTTAAAACCCCTGCAAGGATGAAAAATAGCAAAAGGCAGACAGGGTGCTTGCACAGAATTTCCTGGTCTTGCTAGCACCTGAACTAAAGCTGCATCACCACTCACTAGACATTAATTAAGAAGTGGCTCTTTTACTGGTTAGCAAATGACCATGTTCCTACTGAGCTCTGCAGAACTCCCTAAATTGTGCTGTTCTGAAGAGCTGGATGTCGGACTGCTTATAGCAAGATCGTGCTAACAGAGGCTGGGGCAGGGAGGCAGATGTTGGAATGGGTAAGTCAGAAAAATGTCTAGTAGTATGCTTAAAGCTCTGTGCAAATATAGGCAGTGTGTGTCATTTGGAAAAAAATGAGAACAAGAGCTTGTTTCCTTCACAGATTTAGGGGCTTATATCTCAGGTTTCAGAAGAAAATGATGTCTTAGACTGGCGAATTTAGATATTGTAGAACATCTCCCCATATATGGCATGCTGGATTACCCCATTGCAAATGCACTGCAGGCTTCTCTGTTCTGATGGGACCTAGAAGAACATTACTTGTTTTGAAATTCTTCTTAGGATTCTGTTGAGTATTCAGCAGCTCTTCTCTGCCATCTCATCTTCATCCACAACCTCATCACAAAGGTCAGCTGATCTGATTGTTCCTTGGGACCTCCCATACCCAGGAAACTCAGCCCAAATCAAAAGACTAGATTCAGCCTTTGTTGGAAATTGGCACAACTCTGCTGAAGTCATCCAAGCTTAAACCAGGGCTGAATTTGAGTATTCAACTGCTTAGGGTAACTGATAATGCATTGTCCAAAGAACTGTTACCAGATCTACCAGTTTTGCAAAATAACTTTACCCCCCAGCGAATGCATTGCACAGAGGGAAAGAAAGGCAAGAAGAACTGAAGATTGCAAGGAAGATGCAAACATCTAATCATCTCACATCTGTGTTACTGCTAGTACTTTAGTAAGCCTGTAGGAGACAATACAGGCAAATATTTAAAATATAAATAAAAAGGAATGAGCAAAATTGATCTTCCATTCAGATCACTGACAAAACTCCCGTTGACTTCAGTGGAAGTAGGATTGAGTCTCAAAATAAGAGCGGACCTCCACCATCACCCAAACTTGAACCAAAAGTTTTCTGTTTTGAAATAGTTTAGTTAACTTTTTCCTTAGTTACTTTTCCATGTTCACCTGCCAGGCTCTGCATTTTTCAGCCAAGACTGGAAACAGAAGTGCTGCAGTACTGTACAAAGAGAAAGATCTTCTCCTAGGATTTCTAACCTAAGCAGAATTAGGAAGTACTGGAAATCTTGCAAGAAACCTTGTTCTTGCAAGTTTTCCAGCCCAGTTTTGCAGACTCAAGGCATTTAGATAGCTCAAATAAAATCTGGATAACCGTCCAAACTTTTGGGTTTGCCCATCACTAAAAATAACACAGACTGGAGGGTGCTGACTTGAGCCAAGCCTCCAAACATGTTGAGGTTCACCCATCCCTGGCTGAAGTGATCATTATAATCTGGCAGGGAATGTCATCTGGATTCTAAATTGTGTTTAGTTATTTTAAATCAACTTCTCAGCTTGCCAAGGCCCTAGTGCAGGACAAAGGGAAGCTATGTTTCAGCCTAAATAGAAGTTCCAATTCCTGAGGAAGCATTTTCTATGTAAAGAATATAACACTACATTTATCTAGGAAAACTTATATGTAGCTAAGCAACAGTTAAGAGGTACAATCACTGCTGTAGAGTCAAAATTAAAAAAAAAAAAAAACCCTCACCAAACCCAGCCATAATTTTTAGTTACCTCCCACTCATGCCCACCCCCACCCCCAAGGAACATGTCAGAGTTCCCAACTGCTCTGCAGGGAGCTGTTAACAATTAGGAACACAATTACACTGTAAAAGCATGGTTGAAAATGTCACTTTAATATGCTCCATCTGGGTCAGTCCCACATGACATGACATGACATGCCCCTGCTATTTATACAATGCCACGGGACTATATAATGCTTTATAAAACACATGGGGCCCGATCCAAAGTCCATTGAAGTCAATAGGATTTGAATCAGGCCCAAAGAGAGGTCCCTTTCCCAAGAAGCTTACAGTATAAATGATACAGTTATAGTACATATAACTAACTGCAAGGGTGGTAGCAGTCAGAGATGTAATGATCAGCAATGCTCGGCTTGGCAAAACATTAATTTAAAGTGAGAACTGAATGTGGCAAAAGGGGAGGTGCAGTGCACAGGAAATGGGAGGTTATTAGAAAAGGGGGGGGAAACAAGAAAAAACCGAGAATACGAGATGGGAACAAAGAGTACACTGAAGGGAGAAGACGGAGCAAAGTGTAATATCATGAGGGAATGTTGCATTTATTGTGTGATGCAGCACAGTGAATAAATTAAATACATGTCACCTGTCTTTAAGCAGGTGGAAGAGCAGATTCACAGACAGAGGTGGGTTGTCGGCAAATCTCTTACTATTTTTGTCCTCCACCTGCATGAGACAGTGATGGATTATCTACATCTAATAGGAATTTATGACCCATCCAGTGATATTTAAAGGACTCAATGGCGCATTTAATAACCAAACATTCTTCCTGATTAGTGCTCATTTGATCTCTTGAGAAAAAAGCTCCTCCTGACTCTCCTATAAAAATTGACTGTCCTTGTTCCCCTATGTGTAATGGTAGAGCACACTGCAACAGTACTGGCCTCAGAGGTGTCTGCGAAATGAATTCTGCCTGAGAATGTGCATACCGCACAATTTAT
This sequence comes from Malaclemys terrapin pileata, assembly GCF_027887155.1. Taxonomy (NCBI): domain Eukaryota; kingdom Metazoa; phylum Chordata; order Testudines; family Emydidae; genus Malaclemys; species Malaclemys terrapin. The sequence continues at coordinate 206,467,360 of NC_071506.1, read as the reverse complement.
GCCTTATAGCATGTCTTTTTTAGTTTTGTAGAATTCCAAAGTTTGACACTTTAAAGTCCTGCCGATTCATCCTTATTAGGGAATGATTTTTTCCTTATTGAGATTTATCAAAAGTCTTTGAGTACTAATACAATAGGGCAGGGGTAGGCAACCTATGGCATGCGTGAGCTGATTTTCAGTGGCACGGGTCCTGGCCACCGGTCCGGGGGGGTTCTGCATTTTAATTTCATTTAAATGAAGCTTCTTAAACATTTAAAAAACCTTATTTACTGTACATACAACAATAGTTTAGTTATATATTATAGACTTAGAGAAAGAGACCTTCTAAAAATGTTAAAATGTATTACTGGCACGTGAAACTTTAATTAGAGTGAATAAATGAAGACTCGGCACACCACTTCTGAAAGGTTGCCAACCCCTGTAATAGGGCATGCATTTGCAAAGGTGACCAGTGAATCTCATGCAAACTGCATTGTTTTTAGGCAGTGATACCAAAATTTTAAGGCTACGGTAATAATGTATGGCAAAGGTTGCCCTTTTTCCCCTTTATGGGTTGTATTTTAACAAATCTAATACTAAAATACACTGGCCCTCAGCAGAGCTGAAGTGAGGGGAGGAGGATGCTAAAGAACCATTTGTGGATCCTTGGTTCTAAACTGGACTTGGCCCCTATGTAGATTACTCTATGCCCATTGGCTATAATCCCCAAAAGGCCATCCAGCCACTTAGAATTGCCAGAGCACAGCAGTGCTCTGACCACAGCCCTGGCAAAACATCCCCTATCCTGGTTGGGGACTCCCACCACATTAGGGGACTCCCCAGCTAGGGAGACCTGGTGGCTTTCAGCCCCACCAGAGCAGCATAAAGAAAATGGAAGAGAATCAGGCCCATTTTATTTTGAGGTGGCAGGAACAATCTGGCAACTGCTGTAGACTCTTAATTGATGAACGGCATTGGGCCACTTCCACATGTGTTTTCCTGGGTCTGTGACATGATATAAATTTGTCCTACAACTTTCAGGGCAAAGATTTCTGTGTAGGCGGTATATAGAGGTCTTGAATTATCCCAGAATGAAGCCTGTTATAGAGTGTGGAATGTGAAAACTACACACAACAGCGCCAAATATCACTTAACAATTGGACATGTCTGTGTATGTGGTCTTCGGACTCCCTTGCAGCAGCAGAAGGTCTCTTGGTGATCTAAGGCTCCAAGTTGGAGACTCTTGGAGATACCCAATGCATAAGAAGAATCCTTGTCTTATCAGAGGTAAAATTATTAGCCATTGGTCACTGCATGTCACATAGGTCAGAAGTGAATAGACCCAGTATCAAGACATCTAGGAGAGGAGTTGGTGACCACAGCAAAGGGACTGTTGGAAGTTGGTTATCTATTTTTGTTCTGTATTGTTTACAACTCCAGTAACTGGTGAAGAAGACAGAGAATGAAGAGTGAATTTATTAAGATGTTTTGAAAGTGTAACATTTTGCTTTGAAAGCATAGTATAGCAGAAAACTCTAATGAACTATAACCAGTTATTATATTTCTGACTCGTGTTTGAAAAGGAAAATTACAGTATAAATCTATTGTCATGACAAACATAATGAGGATGAAACATAAAGCAAAGAGCCGTGTTCTTATTGTAGTCTCAGGGCGAAGACTTTATCATCTTCTAAGCTAAGCTGCTGTTCTCTTTGGGTGCTGTTAGAGTGTTAATGGGGCCGGTTCTGTGATTAGGTATTTTGGGCAGCCATTAATAATCTTGTGAAGGTTTCTCTCTCCCACTCTAAAAACCTTAGATCTCAGCCATCACTTTAAAAAAGGCCTTAGGGGGTATCTTAGTCATCTTATCCCACTGCAATCCTTAATTTATAAGTAAACATGAAATGACTGCAGCTGCATCACAATCTATATAATGCATCATTTTTAATTTACTCTTGTAGTAGCTGTGAAGGCAGAATTTGCATCAGGAAATAACAAGCTGATGAATGGTGGTAGTTTCTTTTCAGTTTAGTCCATGAAAACCATCCCAACTTAATCACCACTAGAATGACAGGTGCAAATAAATCTTTGCTACTTAACAGCCATATGTTCTCCTATAATATAAGCTACTGTGACTTAGGAGACAGGCTACTCAGTGAAGTATAGCTTCCAGAGTTTCCTACAGATTATCCTGTCAAGGGTTTGGGGTAGCTCTGCCACCCATCAAAGAAAGCAAGAAGTTTGATGCCCAGGGAACTGTGGAGGCCAGGACCAGCCACATGGATACCCTTTTCCTGCGTACTACTGGACTCTGCTCTCTCAAAAGAGAGGGTTCTATGGGTGGATACTCTAACATTGACAGGGTCAGCCTTAACTTACCCACTGCTCTTCTGCAGGGTTGGTGGGAGGAAATATGCCTTCTCCATAACTCTCCCCACATCCATGCCCCTGGCCTGCTCCCAGGTTGTCTAACCCTGCTTCTGCCTTCGGATGAGGGAGAGAGGAGTATTGTAGACACAACTGGGCCGAGATTCACTGGATCCACATACCCTATGCACACAAATTAGTGTGTACAATATAGCCCATGGTCAGCATGCAACCAAACTGTGGGTGAAATAACTTTCTGGGAACTTTCTCAGTGTGATACATGGTCAAATTGTTGCAGCATCCTTTTGCTGATCTAACATCATCAAGCAGCCGGTCTATATAGTAGATATACTGTAGCAAATATTCTACAGGCAACTGGTAGTGCAGTTAACTAAATAACCATTCTACGTCTGGGTTGATGGGCACCTCCATGTTCTGAGACACTGCTATCTTTGCAAGGTTAACTCTGACCTCTCACTAAAACTCCAGTTGCCTGCAGAAATTTTGAAGCCTCGATAAGCTTCATTACATACCTTTTGTTTTTATCCTCCATAGGAGTCACACAACATTTGATGACCTTGCCTTCTTCCTTGGAAGGGATGTTACGGGCCTTTGGTTTTTCTTGTCTCTTCCTTTCTTCTTCAGAAAATCAACTTATTTTGAATAACAAAAGTAAACAAGGCAACTGCAACATTGTCTCCATGGATCCAAATCTAGTTTACCTCAGCAAAGAGGCCCCTTTTCTCTTTTTCAATTAGATCATTCCATTAAACCTGTACTTGAATTTCAATACCTTGTTATTTTGCCTTGACTTACCATTAGGTTTATCCCTCTATGTTCATTTCTAAAGCTCATTCTTTACAGAATATAATAACAACATGCAACTCATGGGTCCCTACAAAAAGGGTTATTTACAGTAGCTGATATGATCTGTCATTTATGAAGGCTGTGTTTATACTGTGCTGCTCTAAAGTCCTATAAATAAAAAGCTAGATATTCACCACAGCCGAATCTATGGCTTTTGTAGCAATACCCATTCACATAACCATCCCTGTCTAGTATGTGACAGCTTGACACACACACACACAAATTCATTCTTATTGTATTTGAAATATCAACCTGAAAAGGGTATCTGTATTTTCTGTGGTGTGTTTCACCTTGAGATGGGTCTGGCAGTTTTCACTCTGGATGCAGATAGATGTTTCACTATTTCTATTCCTGCGGTTCTTAAATACATTATTCATTTTGAATGACTTATTTGGTGTTTTGTCCACGTTGTTTAAAAGCCACTGTCGGTCAGTCTCTGTCTATTTGTTGTGGCGTTTTTTAGAGATACAGTTGGGGTGGGGGGAAATGTCATGTCTGTTACAACAGTGGTAAAAATATTATAGAACTATTTGATCTCTGATCTTACGTACAAACCATTGGTGTGACTGAATCACCTACAGGACAAATTTTTATATTCTGCCTATATCCACAAGAAGGGTGCATTGGTTTCTGTCTGATTAATTGTGGGCTGGGGCTGCGGGACCTGGAGGAAGTGTTGCAGCACAAGAAAGGAGAGGTTCTCTTTAAGGTCATGACCTCCAGTCCAGAGTCACTCCTTGTCCTCAGGCAGTGATCTTGTTACAGTTCGTAAGCCAAGTCAGGCCAAGTGCTTGAAAGAGAAACTTCTAAGAAAATACTCAGGTGCTGCAGAAAGTTGGGTTGGGGATTGAATAGATGACATTATTCCCTCAGAGTCAGTCTAAAGAAATGCCCCAGCGTAGTGTGTAAGAGGCCCCTGTACATCTAGCCGTCTATGTATTTGTATTGTGCTCAACACTGTAGTGTCTGCTAGAGGGACCATCTTTCAGGTGAGTCATTAAACTGAGGCACTAACCAGCAGTGGTCATTAACACTTTTCATTGGCGCAGACATGTTAGCCCCAGTGTCCTGCCCACGCTCTAGTTTGGATAATTACAGTCTTCCTAGCCAGCTTCCCCCTGCTGTTTCAAACTGAGAAGTTATTCTTCACTTCCCATCCTTTAAAAACAGCCCCTGTGTAGCATTGCTCTCATGTTCCATCACAAAATGGGCAGCATTTCAGTAGTGAGCAAAAGAAACATATATATGCAATTAAAACTCTCACTATGTTAAAAGAACATTCAGGTTGCCAAGCGAAGCTCTCAAAAGTCAGGAAATGATGAAGTGAAGGTTTCCCACAGACTCTTAACTCTGCTCTCTAGTTGCACAGTCACAAACTAAATATTTTCCCTGCTGGACCCCTGCCTCATTTAGTGCTCAGATTGGAGGGCACACAGTCAGGCAATTCTCCCATATTTTTTTATCATCTCTGTTCAGTGTCTGAAGGGCTTGCCTCATTCATTATATGTTATCCATCCTCTCTCTGGAGAACCCAAATGTGGCACCCATGTAAAGTCAGAATGCAGCCACTGATTTCAATGGATTTACTCCAGATTTCCAGCACAGTAACCACAAATAAAATGAGCCAAATTAAGGCATAGATCTGCAGGACCCATCTCTTTCACTGTGCACCATCCCACCTGCGCAAAGGATGAGGTAGGGTCCTGCAGAGATGAACATATACAATTAAATGCTGTATGGAATGTGTAAGTACAAAGGGGCGGCGATGAAGCACTTTCTGACTTTTGTGTGCCCCATTTTGCAGACTTAAAATGATTTTTCTTTAGCATTTGGATTGACTAGTCTAGGTTTTTGAAAAAGAGAGAACTGGAACTATTTGCACTTGGGACATGGAACTATTTGCTAGGTAGCACTCAAATGTTCTGTCTTGCATAAAGGCGCATTCCAGGAGGTACGTGATTTCCTTCTTTGTATAGCGAATGAGGCAAAGCAGGACTCATTCTGAATTTTTGTTCCTTCCATCTGTGGAGGCAAAGAGGACAATTTGGGCCCAAGATACATAATATACATTTGATTTAAGGAGTGTCATTTTATTAAGGTGAAAACAAAGTGGAACCTTGAAAAGGGCCTGGCAGACAAAAGTATCAATATAGCAATGAATAAAAACAAACAATAAAAAAGTGCTCAAGAACTAAAAAACCAAATGCAAACAACAACTACCCCAATGTATCCATTTATATAAGATAGCTAGAGAAATATTGGGTGGCTACTTTGCTATTTATTCTAAGCACTAATCCTAGTCATATTACCAGAGTGGATGGTTTTGCCTTTTAATGCCATGTTTCATACTGAAAACTGCTTTCCCTTCTGACTTAGTTCTAACTTTTCCAAGGTGGAGCAAGTCTCTCAACACCGCTCGCCAACTCTCAGCTGCAAAATTAACACCAAAAGAGACACACAAAATAAATACCCTGGACAAAGCAGTCCAGGCTAGCAAACTAAGCACATTTAAAGGTTTCCTTCGGGTTTCTCTGCTAACTAAAAAAGAAACCCTTCAGATGACAGCAGTGCATCCATGCCACTGCTTTGCATAGGAGCTCTGTGGGGGGTGAAGGGGTGTGTGTGGAGAGAAAGGTGGTGGGTTGAATTTAAATGCATTTTAGACGTCCTCTCTTATCAGAATGTCGTGTCACCCTATCTCTCATGTCTAAGAACTCTGTTCAGCATACTAGGAATGTCATTTGATTTTCTCTCAGAGAAATGCATGCACTATGCCTTTGAAAAGTTTTTTTTTTTTTTTTTTAACAAATCTTGTAACACACCTTCATTTGTTGGCAGTATTCCTACAATTGCAGCATAGATTAGAATGTTGATTTTATGAATTTATGTTTAAATCCTTTAACTCCTCCTAGATGTTTCAGAAAGCATGAGCAACTAAATCCTGCAAGAATCCATTATGAAAACACCCTTGACAAAAGAAATTATACTTGATCTTTAAATACTATTTACCTCCAATCTTTGCATTCCCGATTGCTCGTAAAACACCATGCAGAGCAGTGGTATTGCATCAATAAATAGTAGCCTGATAAGATAAAATTCCCTGCATCTCTCCTTCATTTTGAATGTTTCTCAGGGTGGGTTTTCATCTGTGGCCTTACACAGCAAAGTAAGATCAGTCCAAAGAAGACAATAGAGGTTTATTGCCAATTGTAGTGATGAGGGGAAGATGGAATGCATTGTGTACTAGGAACTTTAATGGACCTGATTCTCATATACACTTTTACAATGTCAGTGTGGCATAAAGGGGACTTAGTGTAAGTGAAAATCAGGCCCAGTGAAACAAATAAATTCTAATGCAAGCTGGTACAACTCCAGTGGAGTTAGAATTGGCATAAACCTCCATTGTCTCCGTCGCGCTTACATTTCTTTGCTATATAAAGCCATTGACTGAAAGAGCACCCAGAGAAACACTGTAGAGTAAACGAGACAGCCCCACTGTGCCAGGATCTTTACAAACCCATAGTAAATCCAGTGCTCTACCCACTGACCACTTTACCTCCCCTGCAGGGAACTTACTGTACTGATTTTTTATTATTATTATTACTATTTTATTTTTTTTGTTATGCCACCATGTTGGTGTTTTACATGCAGTTATGGATGCAAGGCAGACAGACAAATTGTGATATAAATCACATTCACTATTATTCCTTTTGTCAAGGATGAGTTTTTTAAAAAGGTTTCTTGCAAGCTTTGGTTGCTAGTGTTTTCTGAAGCATCTATGAGGACATAAAGATTTTAAAAAATAAATGCAGAAATTCAACCTGGAACTGTGCCTGCTTACATCAGAGCTGAATTGGACTCTAGTTTAAGGCTAAATTGGAAGACAGACAGAATATGCTGGGTTTGGTCAGGAAGTCTGTGAAATATAATCAAGCCAAGGGTTCAAGTTAGCATTGCTAGCCAGAATAGGTGATGATTATCTGTGTGTTAGGAAGGAAATACTGGGGGTGATATGTTCACTCTGTGCCAGGATGTGATGTCATCCTATTGTTAATATGAAGCACTATAGTCCAATGGATAGTGCACTGGCTGGGGAATTCATGAAACCTGCTTTATGTTCCTGATTCTGCCATGTGGCCTGTCTGTATGAGTTTGAGCGGGTTATTTAACCTCCTTGTGCTTCTGTAAAATGGGGATGCTATCCTAATCTAATCTAATCTAATCTAATCTATCCTTTTAAGTGTTTATATGACCCCCATCACCATAGTATCCGAGTACCTCAGAATCTTTAATGTATCTGTCTACACAACACCCCTGTGAGGTAGGGCAGTGCTATTATCCCCATTTTACAGAAGGGAAACTGAAGCACGGAGAGGCTAAGTGACTTGCCCAAGGTCAGACAGAAAGTCTGTGGCTAAGCAGAAAATTGCCCTGAGGCCTTCCGAGACCTACGCTGAAGCTACCTAACACCTGGATCAGTTCTTTGTAGAGCCTTGAGGTCTGCAGATGAAGAGCTATTTAGGCATTAAGTAGTATTAATCTTGGCTCTTCTTTGATTTATCCTAAACACAGACAAGGGACCTAATCCTGCACTTTTTCCTGAGCACTTCATAGGATGAGCTCCATCATGTCCAATCCCTGATTTATATATTCCAATGTGTAGCATGCAAACTGCCCCATTTTTATTAAAGTAAATATCAAGTTCAGGAAAAGAAGGCAGGCAAGTAAATGGCAGAGTCAGGGCCTGAATTGCAATTTGATAACACTGATGCAACATGATTGCAATAAAGAAACACTTGACAAGTGTCATAAAGAGTCCAGGCACTTTAAACTGGACAGAACACAATGTTGATTAAGCTTCAAACAGCTGAAACAACATTCTCTCTCCAACCACCCCCATCTCCCATCTCTCTCACATGCAGACAGACACACAATGAAAAGAACAGCAGCTTTGCCCGAGTAAAGATTTGAGTCTGCCTGGGCTAGTTTATACCTAGACTTTGTGGGGATACAGGAGGGAGGAGGCAATGATAAGCCTTTTTTCCTACATAAAGGTAAGGTTCAGTGACTGTCTCTGAACATGGGTGTGCAAAGACTGCTCCCATCCTAATCCTTTGGGGGAACACAGAACCCCAAAGATGGAGAAAAGGACCTTGGCATGTTAAAATTACAAGCTACCACTTTAAATTCTAAGGGGTTTACTGGTCCTGCTTGTGGACTGGAGGGCTCTATAGGGAGACATGCAATCTAGCTCTTCAGCCCGCAGTCAGTCTGCAGACAGACAACTAAAAGCAAGACATGGTGAGTTGTGCCTCTCTGGTGCAGGGAACAGCCTGTTTTGTCTTTTTCTGGTTCTGGTTACTGTGTGGTATCATTCTGGATTCTAAGACATAAAGTAGTGTCAGATTGCAACCTTCCAGAAAGAGGAATTCATGTTTGTAATCGCACTTCTCTGTGTATATGCAGTGAACATAACAAAGATGAGTGCAGTGGAAGGAGTAAGCTGCATGTCCTGAATGGGCGAGCAACTCCAGTGTGAGGGAAACATGGAGAAGAATTCTCCTGATCCTTGAGTGGTGTAGCTATGCTCCACCCCAACATAGGATTGGGCTGAAATGGTGCAATTGAAACATTATGCTATAGGTGCTGGAACTAGGGGGGCAGAGGGGTGCTGCAGCACCCCCTTGCTTGAAGTGGTCTCCATTATATACAGGTTTTACAGTTTGGTTCAGCTCCCCCACTATGCAAATTGTTCCAACACCACTGCTTTATGCTGTAAGACCCTTGAGAGCAGTCAAATCTGAGTCCTATAGAGTGCCAAGCATAGCATCAGAGCATCAACAAGGAAATACGACAATATTAATAGGAAAGTATGGAGTCACTGGGGGTAGCATGAGGAAAGGAAACCATATTTTAGAGCCATTAATGGATAACAAAATTTTACATTCAAAGACATGCACTTTTGCCTTAAATTCTCTTTGACTTTATTCACAGTAGGACGCTTGCTGAGGCTGACCATCATCTAGCATTTCCACCTCTTGGTGAGCCTTAAACAGAGCTTTTCATGTTCAAAGAGGAGGGGAGGTTTGAAGGTTGAGAGGCTGTCTCAGCATATTGAGGTGCAATCCTCTGATCTTCATATTTCTCAGTTCTTCCAGGAGAACCCAGACTAATTGCGGTTTTAAAAGACTGTTTAATTTTAACTCCCTCCCCCTCTCACCCATTACTAAACCGTCATGGCTTTCGTCACTGAAAGGGTACATGCCATGTGAGGAGAAAATGTGAGACGGTATCTTATAGCTATTGAAATAAGTGTGTGTTAGGGGCTTGGGAAGGGATGGGGAGGAAACTGCATCTTCGAAATTAGGGTGAGAGGTGCTGCAGCTCTTTGGAGTTGTGCTAGATGCAATTGATTAGTGTTTATAAAGCACTCTGATGATGAAAAGTGCTGTGTTTAATTATTTTCATTGAGTTATTTAGAGTTTTCACTAGCCCCCTTCAAATACTGCCCAACTTCCCTCTGAATAGTGAGCTAACAGTTTCCCTTCAAGAATGCAACATGAATTTCACAGAGGTGATGGCTAAACTGGTTTAAGGTAATATAGAAAAACATCTCTGGCAATACATTGTGTTGTTTGTCATAACTCTAGGTTGTGGCTTTAGTGCAGGATCAATACTCAGCAGTTCTGTTTATTATGGTTGGGGTTTTCAAAGGCACCTAAAGGGAGTTAAGTGCCCAACTCCCATTGAATTTCAACTCCTTTGAAAATCCCAGACCTATAAATATATTTTTTTAAATTGTCACTGAAAAAGAAAACAACTTTAGGGTAGGTCTGTGCTCGATGTTTTTTTTAGTCATGTTTTAACATGTTAAATAACATGTATTAACTAACATAATTGTAAGTTCTTGTGTAGACTGGACACAAATGTTTGTTGTTGTACACTAGAATTTACAATCAAGTTAGTTAACATACAGATGCTCCCCGGGTTACGCAAACCCGATTTACGCAAATCCGCACTTACGGAAAAAGTTCCATAAGCTAGAAAGTTTTTGTTTCTGTTTTTTGGGTTGTGGTTTTTTTTTTTGCGTAATGGTCAGGTATACCTTCCCAACTTATGCAAAATTCAAGTTATGCAAGGTGTTCCGGAACGGAATGCTTGCGTAAGTTGGGGAGCATCTGTATATTAAGACATAACTAAAAATTCAAATATAGACTTGCCCAGTAAAAGGCCTGAGAGAAGTGACCAGTTAAATACTAACAACTATGGTATGAAAGTAAAAGACTAGTTAAACACATTGGGCTAAATTCTGCAGGGCAGATCATCAGATGGTATAAAATGTAGTTCCATTGATTCCAAACCATGCTTTGAAATTGGCCTATACTGTTCATATTGATAGAGCTCGTGTTTTCCCTTCTTTTAAATTAAGTAGATAAAAGATCCCTCTCCACATCATTCCACCTGTCTCTGTAAGCAAGATGTTTTGTTTCATCAAGTCTTCAAATACCGTTCCTGCAGGGGCATTTAATCCTCAATGATTTTCTCATTTAAAAATATGGGTCTCCTCATAAAAATCAGAGTGTCTTGTTAACTAAAGAGGGGATAGCACAAGAGATTTATGGGCCAGACAAATGGGTTGAAATCTTGATTATCAAGAGTAGAAACTTGGCTATAGAATTAATAACAAGGTCCATTTCTCCACCTTTTAGTGGGATATAGTTTTTCATTTTCCATAGATTTTTTTTTTTTTTTGGTAATTTCCCTGAGGTCTAGTAGAATCTAATCAGAGAAATAGTATAAGCTTTGTCTGAAAGTAGGTATGGGTGAGTTATGTCAGATAAAATAAAATCTGACGCAAGCCTTTGCACTTAACTCAAAACAAAATTGAACTGGTTTTGAAGTTTAAAACAGTTCAGTCTGTTTGCTGGTTCTTTTCCTCTCACTTTCTTGCCTCTCTACACTTTCTGGCACAGAGGAGGACAGGTGTACCAAAACAATGAGAATCTCTAGCTGCTTTTCTCATCTTTCAGAATCAGAAAGTACAGGAAATCTCAAAAGATAGCTAGTTTCCAGATCAAAAAAGTTGGCCAAGTATGGTCATTTTAGGGCACTATTTTGCATCTATACCACCCTTGTCTGACTTTGGGGGAAAACACTGGTAAGTTAAACCTTTTTTAAATCTTGGTGTATGTTTAGATGCCAGTTTATATTTGTTAGGGATTCCCAGGACTGACTCCAGTTTGTCTATAGAAAATGCTTAATCCACGTGTTATTTGCTTTAGCCACTGGATTGCGTATATCTAGCCCCTATCCAAACTGCAAGGCAGAACCAGATTAACCTTTTGTGGGCCTGGCACCAAATATATTTGTGGGCCCCCATGGGGGGCAATGGAGCATGGCACGGGGAGGTCGGTCCCCGGAGCAAGGGGCCGGCCGGTGGCAATGGGGCCTCACTCCACCCAACCCAGTGCAAGGGCACCATTTACCAGATGCATAGTGTCCTGGCCAGCCCTGTGCTGCCAGCGTGCCCCTTCCTGTTGGGGGTGGGCCCATGCCGTGCCACATAGCCCCCCACCCAACACCCTTCTGACTCCCTATGCCCAGCGCCCCCCCTGACCTGCTATGCCCAGCTCCCCCCCCGACTCCCTCCACAAATGCACAGCACCCTGCACAACACCACCCCACCCACAGCTCCACCACAACTGCCCAGCACCCCACACAGAACTCCCACTCCCTAGTGCCCCAACACACACAGATCTTCCCCGCCCCCTCACAGCCCAGCACACACACACCAGGTCCCCCAGAGACCCACTCCCCCACGCCCTGCCTCCTAGCTGCTTGCTAGGAGGTGACTGTGTCCGCCAGGATGAGCTGGCAGCACAGCCAGGGCTGGTCCCAGGGACAGGAATCACTGCAGCCCCTCGGGAGTGGCACAATCAGCCAGGCCATGGCCTGCCCTGCCTGGGTTCCATCAGGACCCACTTGCCTGGAGGGGCCCAGCCAAGCCCCCCACACTCTCCCGCCCCGACTGCTGAGACTGGCCAGGCTTCTGCACCAGTCCCAGGTGGCTCAGCTCCGGGGAGACAGGTGGGGCCGCACAGGTGGTGGGAAGCAGAAACTGCCTGGAGCCAGAGGTGCATTGGGATCTGGCCCCAGGGCAGAGAGGACCCTCGGTTAGCCAGTGGGCAGGCTAAGAGGAGCGAATGATGGGTGGGGGTGAGCCAGCGGGCTGGCAGGGTCTTGGGGCGCAGTGCAAGCGGAGCAGACCGGGGCCCCTTCTGAGCATGGGCCCAGCTCCTTGGCGCCACTGGCACCATTGTAAACCCAGTACTGCCGTAAGGGGTGGAAAATGCTATGAAGAGTTTACTTAGAGGCATGCAACTCCTTTGACATCAGTGTGGTTGTTTACCTGCAGATGAGAGCAGAACCCCGACCTTTTTATGGGGAGACTTATTCACCCTGTGTAAAATTCATCTCAGTATGAAAGGCTGGAGCAATGTCTTCTGCACCATTTAAGCCCTGCATAGAGGTTGTGTAGAATTAGTCTCCATGCCAGCCTATGAAGGGGCAGCATAGAAGGTCACTTTGAGGGTAGGCTGGGAGTGGTCTGGGACAGACTAGGTAAGGGGCTAAGGATCTATTTTACACATGTCTATGGACTTCACTACTTCCTGCATCTGGCCTAGAGTAGCTACAGCTGCTGTTCCAGCCCTTAGGCAGGAGTAGCATCACTTAGGAGAGGGGGCGGTGCCAGGGGCTGGACAACCGCGTCGGCCCTTGGTCCTATGATGAGGGAGTGGGTGAATTTCATCTCTCCAACCTCCCCACATCACCCTCACAGACCCTTAATGCTCTGGCGTTTTGTTGGTGGGGTGGTCTCCATCTTGCAGTTTTTTCACAGGCAAGTCTCCACAGGACTTCCCTTTTGTCTGCCATAGCAGGATGTCTGACCTCCCACATATGCACCATGGGCGATATTCTATAACAATCTTTTTCCTCCTTGGCCATAAGTCAAGGTCTAAGGCTTTAGGGTGTGTTCGTAAAATAAAAATCTACTCTAGTGAACTGTCTGTGCATTTGCCAAAGAAAACTCCAGTCCCCTCTCTTCCTAACTTGGGATCCTGAAGGCAAAAATACGGTGAATTTTAGAGTGGGATTCACATTTCACTATTAAGGTTTTTCGCTATACTTTTAAATTGATCTAGGCTTCAGTGGACCAGCAAAACTCAGTATCTCCCATGTGGAGGCAAAGGATCAAATTCTGCTCCCATTTACACTTATTTGAAGTCAGTGTGGAGCGATTCCAGCTTCACACAGAATTTGGGATTTTTTACAACATAGACATTTATATTTTGATGGCATATATTTCCTTCAAGGCTTAATTGGGATGTAAGTAGCATATAGAGGATGGGTTATAGATCCTGGACAATGATCCCTCGCTTTCACAGGCCTTGGGAGGCAGGCCAGTCCTCGCCCACAGACAACCCACCAACCTTAAGCATATTCTCACCAGCAACCACACACTGCACCATAGTAACTATAACTCAGGAACCAATCCATGCAACAAACCTCGAAGCCAACTTTGCCCACATATTTACACCAATGACACCATCACAGGACCTAACCAGATCAGCCACAACATCACCGGTTCATTCACCTGCACATCCACCAATGTAATATATGCCATCATGTGCCAGCAATGCCCCTCTGCTATGTACATTGGCCAAACTGGACAATCCCTACATAAAAGGATAAATGGACGCAAGTCAGATATTAGGAATGGCAATATACAAAAACCTGTAGGAGAACACTTCAACCTCCCTGGCCACACAATAGCAGATTTAAAGGTAGCCATCCTACAGCAAAAAAACTTCAGGACCAGACTTCAAAGAGAAACTGCTGAGCTTCAGTTCATTTGCAAATTTGACACCATCAGCTCAGGATTAAACAAAGACTGTGAATGGCTAGCCAACTACAAAAGCAGTTTCTCCTCCCTTGGTTTTCACACCTCACCTGCTAGAAGAGGGCCTCATCCTCCCTGATTGAACTAACCTCGTTATCTCTAGACTGATTCTTGCCTGCATATTTATACCTGCCTCTGGAAATTTCCACTACATGCGTCTGATGAAGTGGGTATTCACCCATGAAAGCTTATGCTCCAATACATCTGTTAGTCTATAAGGTGCCACAGGACTTTTTGTCGCTCATTGCAGAGTAGACACTCAAGCACATGCTTGGAAACACAAGTCAACTAACCCGGGCTTAGCATGCAGCATAGACAGATCTATATGGAACCCATTCTCCAACTACAGGATACAGGCAACTCCTATTGAAGTCAGTGGGAGTTGCATGTATCTTGTAGTAAGAGAACTTCTTGTATTGGTGCAGAATAGCAGCTAGGATCCACACAAGTAGTGGTTGCATTTCAGTGATGAAGTAGGAGGTAAGTAAGAAGTGCCATACATGCATAAGGCAAAGTTTTCCTTTTATCTGCAGTGCAGATCTCTTTTACAAATTCTGCACTAGTTACACACACACAATTCCTGTTGGCATCACTGGAAGTTCCGTGGACAGAAGGTGCAACACAGATTTGCATTGTGGGTGAGAGAATCATCACTGTTGATCAAAGAAGAATTTTGTCCAAAGTTTGTAAAGCACTTTTGGATCTTTCATAATAGAAGGCCCTATATAGATATAAAGATGCTGCTGCTATTGTTTTTTAGAATTTCCCTGGTGCACAATGGGAGAATAAACCCTTAAATTAAGTTCAAACATATTAATATTGATTAAGAAATGAATAAATTCTTCTAGAATTTTATCTGCCTCTACGAATGTGCACTTGATCTTCCATTTTCAAACAGGACATAGTAATGCCCTAGAAAATTGCAGCCTTGAACTCCATCAAACCACAGACACAGATTATATATTATTAGATATAATTTTGGAAATCTGTCTGGAATACACCATAAAATAGGAATAAAAGAAAAACTATAAGGACATTTGTATTTGTCAGCGTGTCCCCAGACAGAGCCCCGCGGATATGGAATTCTCAGAATAAAGCTTTCATTTCTCAGTGCATCAGTGGGAAAATTAACACGCTAACCTCGTACTGTTCCATAATTCATTTTCTTTGTTTTAGATACTGAGCTGAGCTGGTACTGTAACTTAAATTGGGAGAACAGATTTTAAACAGAGCTGGATCTTGGCTGGGTTTTCCCCCCCCATCCCCCTGCTTGCCAGTGTCTACATAAGTATTTTTAGTAGTATTAGCACTGAAGTGATAGGCAACCTCTATTTATTTCAGACTGTATCTTTTAAATATATGTATTATTTTTAAATGAACACTGCCAAATACTTTTATAATGGTTTTAAATACATTGTGGCAGACTCACCCGTGCTAGTACAGCAGATATAAACTTCCCCTACTTGCCACCACAAAGGATATTTATCCTGAGGGAGCACAAGCAGTATTCCTCTCATTAGCCTTCCTCAGTGTTTCTGCTGAGGTGATGGAAGCCTATGGCTGGGTCACCATAAGATCTGACTGGGTGCAATTCCCCTCCATGCAGAGAACCAGTGCAAGGCCTATATACCGCCTTAGTTTAACATAAGCCTCAGATACCAAAACCCTAATATTACAGCAACGCATTATTTTTGTTCACTGGATTTTGTAACTGAACCATGAGGTTACATTTTTCAAGTAATATATCAGTGAAACTAAAGTAATTTCAATGACACTGTGTCTTATATCAGTGAGCATCAAGAGTGTTAGCACTGTCCTCAAATGCCCTGGACCTCCCGAAGCTGAAAGGAGAGAGAGAGAGAGAAATATAGCACCACTAGCCTTTGTCACTGAGAAAACTCTCCCTGCGTTAAATCTGGCAGAAATAAAGAATAATTTCTGGAACTGACTCAACCAACAATGAAGCCAAAGCCTTGACAGAAAAGGGACTTCTGTCTCATGCCAATGCTCTGTACTCTGCCAGTTCAAATGCTGGACAAAAAGCAAAGCCCGAGTTTGGATGCATTAATGGAAGTTCTGTATTTCCTGATACTGTACCAGCAAGCTCTAATACTGCTTCTAATACTGATCTAGCTCCAAAAAAGAATATTTGTCTGCACAGAGCAATGGAGCTTGCCTCAACAACTGCTAGAAAAAAGTTTGCCTGAAAAAAGCAACTTACCTATTTGGAAGAGTTTGCCTGAACTCTGGTCTGTCAGAAAGAAGCTTTGTTAATTCTGCGGGGGGGGGGAATATGCCTTATGCCTGCTACAAAGAAGTCTGCAAGGAGCTTGCCTCCCTTCAGCTTGATTCATCTCTAGAAGCTATGTGACCTTGCGTTAATTACATGTACGGGACCTAGAAAACTGTTAATTTTTTTTAAATGTACCATTGTTTCATTCTACATCACAGAAACAATGGTTGAGTTTGGAAAAGGGGACTGTTAATCTGTCAAAAGGAGTGACTGGCCAAACCTGGAACCTCAAATTCGAATCTCTTAACTTTTTGACTGGTGAGGGAAATTAATTGATTTTGATGCTTGTGTAAGCCTTCAGCAAGGTGGTGTCAGCAGCAACAAGGGCCAGGTTCAAATATCTAGGGAGTCCCTCTAAAATTAATAAACACCACCATCTTGTGCCCCCACCCAGAAGAATCTGAGATACCTGAGAACCAGGCAATATTCCCTGCGTGTAGTCGCAAGCACTGAGTCTGTGTATGAAACCAGGAAAGCATTATAAGGGGGAAAGGGAACACAGCATCAACTAGGGAAAACACAACAATAAATCAACAATATAAGAATATAATAACTAAAACACCAAACTCATGGTAACTTTGCTGGTAATTCTGTATCTCAGTTCACCTCCCCACCGGTCTGAATGTCTGAGGAGAATGTTCCTTAAACACATTACTGTGATGTTTCACTCCATATTCTTTATGAAAATATGCTTATGATATGAATATGACATAGCTGAGATATACTTTATACAAGATGGGTCTTGTAAGATATCATTGGAAAGGTTATGATTTACTGAATGTGATTATCCAGTTTGCATATGTGACTATCCATTTCTGTATCTAAAGTTAGAAATATGGACTATGTAAAAATTACAACTGAGTGTGGGTATTGGGAAGACACCCACCAGACAACAGGCCATCAAATTTGATGAGCCATCAGGAAAGAACAACAAAACCATGAAGATACTAATCTCTCTTCCCTCCTGGGAGTTGTCCAGGAACGTAACCAGGACTGGCTCTAGGCACCAGCAAAGCAAGCACGTGCTTGGGGCGGGATTCCGGCCTTTTTTTTTTTATTATTTTTGCTTGGGCAGTTGCGCTCTCGGAGCTTGGGGCGGCCCTGGACATAACTGTGACACTACTAGGTCAGGGGTCTTGTCACCTGATACTAAACATTACCTGAGACTTCTTGTCACTTTCCACTGGAAGGGAAGGGGGAGGTGTCACGTTTGGGAAACAAAGGATTCCTGCCTTATGTAAATCCTATTTAAGGGTGGGGAGGAAGGCAAACGTGACTCCTTCTCTCCATGGCCTGTCTGCCCAAGAAGGACTGCTAAAGCCACCTGAAGGGAAGGGGAGTCCAGACTGAGAAAGGGGTCCAGTCTAAAAAGGAATATAACTGGAACTCTGAACCACAGAAACTTTGCAACCTGCCTAAAATAACATTTAGGGTGAGAATTTACATTTTGTAACCCGTTTCTTAAGTACATTGAGCTTAGCTTGTGTATTTTGCTTTATTTAGTCAGCAATCTGCTTTGTTCTGTCTGTTATCTTTTATATTCACTTAAAATTCACCTTTTGTAATTCATAAATGTATTTCTTGTTTATAATATAACCCAATTTATTTAATTTCTAACAGGGGTGGGGGGGAATTGTGCATATTGCCTTCCACACTGAAGGAGGAAGTGGATTTCATAAAACCTTTGGGTTTGTACCCCTTAAAGGGACTGGGTACCAGAGTGTTGGGGAGAGCCCCTAAGGCTGAATCTTTCCAGAGCAGATCTCTGTGTCTCAGTGCAGCTGGGTGTGGCCCTGCCTGTGTGCTTGGTTGGAAGAGGCTTGTGAGCCTAACCCAGCAAGGCCAGGTAAAGGGGACCCCGGCTGGCAGAATAGGCTGACTCAGTTAAACCTGGGTTGGGTCCTGATTACTGACTTTGGGAATAGGGAGCCTGATCCCATGAGGTGTTGACTGCCCTCAGATCCTATTGACTTCAATGTGCATTTGAGGCATTCCACACACTGGGGTATTGAGCTCTGTGTGAGCACCTAGCCAGGAAGAACTGTGGTGAAATGTTCTAACACGGTTCAGCAAGGCAAGTGCAGGAACGTAGGGCTTGCCATGAGGGTTAGAGCAATAGAGTATTGTAGTCCTGTGTCCTAGCTCTGACATCATGCAGGAACAGTTGCTTCAGAGGAAGATGCAACCTCCCCACAATTAATTATGGAGTAGTCTGACCATAGTGGACATTTCTTTCTAGCCCAAGGCAGTCAGTGGTTGGGTTATGTCCTCAAGCAAGAGAGCCGATATCCTTCATAAATGTTTCTATATCCTAGTTAATGCAACTGTGGATATTTTAAATATTTGTATAAATGTCTAATCCTCTTTGAATCCTACTAAGCTACTAAAATCTCGTGAGAATGAGTTCCAAAGGTTAATGATTGTCAAGTGGAATAGGGTGCTAGATACTCCAGTCCAATAAATCCATTTAGTGCCATAATCACAGTCAAAAATCAGCCCCAACATATCCTTTGGTCCATTTTAAACGACTTGTCCTTTAATTTCACTGAATAGCTCCTTGTTTTTGTATTACTTAAAAGGGTAAACTGGAGCAGCCAATCTGCCTTCTCTATAATATTCATTGTTTTATTACCTGTCTCATGTCAGGTGGTGATTACTAAATCTAAACAATAACAATAATTTGCCCAATAAAGTTTATAAAAACTCTCTAAAAATTCTTAGAATAAGGTTTTTTTTTTCCTGTAACATATGCAAGATGTGCAGAATGTAAGATGGTGTGGCGTAGCGTAAAGTTTTTATCAGCACTTGTGGGACAGCACTGTAGGGAGCAATGTGGAGCTGCAGCATCCCAGGAGGAGCCTGGAAGGGATTGTGGCTTGTGGGCAGGCCTAATCTCTCCTAATACTTCTCCTTGCACCTAGGCGACTGAGCAGATTTCTCCAACTCAGTGCGCCAGCCCTGTTCCATGGGCCTGTGCAGACACTGCTGGGGCCATGACCTGGCCTCCTTCCCACTTGTGATGGGGCATAAACCTTACACCAGCACCAAAAGGGTTAAAGTAGCCTGAGAGTGCTAGTAACCTCCCTGATTGCACCTGGGGAGGAGGGTGTGACCAGGGGAAGGGGGTGGACTTTGGAGAGAGAAGATCAGTTCAGAGGAGGCGATCCAGTGGAGAAAGTGTATTGTATGTCTTCTGTCTAAAGTCTGATAGAAGGCTGGAAAGGCAGAGAACCAGACAGTCAGCTTCTGAGATGAGCCTGAGGGAAAATCAGAAGCTGCTGAAGGATGATGGCCTGTGTGACACCCTGGGAAGTCAGAGAACTGTGCCAGCCGTAAACTGTGGGATGGAGTGAGGCACGGGGGCTTGAAGACAAATGTGAGGACATTGTGTTACAGCTGAGGCTTGCCTGTGAAGGAGAGGGGTGGCCAGCTGAGCCCAACTGGGGCTGAAGATTCAGTTGTCTTTATATTTCTTTTGGATGTGTTAAAGGACTCAGAACGTGTGGAAACAAAATATGACCTGACTGGAGGCCATGTTGTGAGAAGAGTCAGACCCACCCCATGGGACCAGAATGACTGTCGGAAAAGGGCGTTAGATGAGGAGAGCCTGCTACGTCATGCACCGCCATGAGGGGAACATTCCAGCAATGAGTCTACTCTTCTACACCATCCTTTTCTGCCTTCCCATTAGCTGTCCTGCTCCTTGAGGTGGAACAGGAGCAAACTGTCCCTGCACCTCCCACAACTCAGGGACTGCTCTTGTGAGTGGCGCCTGCAGTATTGCAAGGGTGGGGCGGCTTCTTGCTGGCCCCTTTGTCCTTGTGCATCCATGCAAAGACCTCTTGCAATCCGGTCCTGTGTGTATCTCTGTTTGTACATCGTTAGAAAGAGGCATGCACACACACAAAGGTATATGTGAAAGTTCTCATCGGACAGTGTTTGGTTAACACACCAAGGCTGATTGCCTCCAAACAGACCTGGGATTTGGAGATGCTGACACAGCTTAAGGGGACTGGACTTTACAGACTCTGTACTGGTGCTCATATCAACATGTCCTGTCTTCATTGAAACAAATTGTGGCCATCGGTCTGTTTGGGAGGAGGGGGCATGAAGGGGAGAGTGAGATAGCAGAGGTATTTCGCAATACCACATCCTGCAACTCAATTAGCCTTTCACAAAGGAATAAGGTAAGGGGGCAGTTAAATTCGATTGTACTCGATTAGGCTTGTGAAAGGGGCCCTACAGAACAGCTGCTGCACACTAGTAAACCGTTGATAGATTATTTTTAAAAGGACAACAACAAAACAAACACAACTGATGTGGCCCAGGCAGGTAATAAATATCCCAGCAACACTGACTTCAAACAATTGGCAGAGCCTAGAATATGAGGAACTGCAGCAAATCTCTTTTTTTTCTCTTAAGAGCATCTATGAGCTTTTTATTTCTTAAATAGCTTATTTTTAGCTCTATGCTATCTACACAGAACCTATTTGCTGCAGGTGGATGCCTGGCCAGGCCAGCATAAAACAGATCAGAATGCAGATGGATGCTACTCCAGCGCCACTACAGAAAGAACTGCCTTAAAATGAATGGAAACAAGCAGAGTGAGATATAAAAATTTTATTAAAGTGAATGTTTAGAATTTAAATATATGCAAGTAAAGAGGGAAGGTACTGTACATCTGGGGTCAGGCTTGGGTTATGAGGGATTACAGGCCTCGGTTGCAAGGGTGAAGAGATACATACATATCACATAGCCAGCATAGACCCAGATTGGGGTGCAAGAGTTTTTCAAGTGTCAGTGGGTAAGTGGGCTCGGGTACGCCACCCATGGAATGTATAAGGAGTCCAAGTCAGTATCGGTGTAGTGAATGAGTACATGGGTGGGGTGCGTCCCTTGGTTCGTCAGGGAAGGAAGTGGGTTATTTCCCTGGTCAGCGGTCTCAGTTACTCAGTGTGGTATTGGCGGTGTCCTGTGATGTGTTCCATATAAATGTCTCTGGACCACCTGATGGTGTCGGACACCATGAGCTGTCTCATGAGCTAGGCATAGCGTCGACCGACTCGGCACGCTCTCAGAACCAGCTCGTTGTGGGGGTCCCACAAGCCCAGGGCTCCCACGATCAGGGCATGTATCTGGACCTCGTAGCCCTGGGCTCTCAGGATCTCAGCCAGTGGGGTATACTTCGACTCCTTCCGTGCTCGGGCCTCATGGAAGGCCAGTGACCTGTTTTCAAAAGGCACTGTGACGTCTACCAGGAGGACCTTCTTCTTTTCTGCCTCTGTCACGACGCTGTCAGGTCACAGTCGGCTGTCTGTCCAGGGGATGGCGGAGTCAAGGGTGATCTTCCCCAGGGACGGTGGGATGGCTTTCACCAGCCAGTTCTGGATGGCATTGTGGCGGTGCCGCCAGGCTCCGGAGTGCTGCTTGCATCCACACAGGACGTATAAGCAACATTTTAGCCACTAGGGCTAAGATCTTTATCTTATTGGAATTTTTTTAAAACAAGAAAATATATAATCGTTTAGTAAGCCGCCTTGAAATTCCAGCCATATTCAAAATGAGAACAGTTCAGACTACAAGATACTGAAGTGTAGTCAGAGTCAGAAAATGTGACCGTAAAAATAGCTAATTTCCTTTTGTTTGGGGATTTAGCCATATGACTCCCATTGAAATTAATGGGAGCTGTGTGGCTAAATACCCTAGAGCTTGAAAATTTTGACTATTGTCTTCAATGAGAGAATGAGCCTTCTTGAGACAATGGGCTTAATATTTCTTCCCTGTTGTCATTACTATTTATGTTTGTTTTATGAGAGCATCTAGAGGTCCCCAAACGGGATCAGGACCCCACTGTGCTTGGCACTGTTCATGTTTATAACAAAAAGATAATTCCTGCCCCCTGTGCATCTGAATGATGACTTTTCACTGACAAAAAATGAACTTTCACTCATGTTCGCATTGCAGAGCAAATGCAGATCCAGGTGAGTAAGATAGGTTCTCTTCTGCACCATCTCCCAAATTATCAGCTGAATTTTGATTGGGGAACCTTTAGAACTGGCAATGACATACGAGGCAGAAAGAATGCAGCTTGATATGTCAACTCCCAGGCTGAGTTAGCAGTGCTAGCAGTCAGAAAAATTTAAATTCAAACCTGTAAACTAAACTGATACGAATGGGAAGTCACTGAGAGAACAGAAATATAGAACTCCAAAGTAACATTTTTGCAGTCACTTTTCTGTCAGTAACTATTGCATTTGAAAATAAAAGAATAGTTTTATACACAATAATTACTAAGGGCTTGAGTCTCATCATGCTTAATGTGCTTTTACACCAGTGCAAGGGAGTTGCTTATGCTTAGGCATATACTCCCTAGTGTTATCTGATGTGAACTCATCCTGGTTGACCAAGAGACCTTCGCAGAAATGGGCCACCTAGGAAATCTCTTGTGTGTAATGCAAGTGGTGCTTTGTCCTATTTTAGCAGATATTGGCCTTTGTTGTATATTTTACTTTTGGGAAAGATTAATGAGAAGATTGTGAAGTAACTTTGCAGGTTTCTGGAGTCCAGAGTTTCTTGTCTTCATTCAGTCTGTTTTCAGAACTTTGTATGAGAGAGAAGCTGCACTGTTTGCATTGATCAATGATCTATTTAATCTAGTTATCCTGTGCCTATCAGTGTAGTATCTAATCCCCACTGTCTCTTCAGTTACGTGCCTTGGAGGATTTCTGCAGACAGTGCACTGATGAAGAGTGAATGTCAATGGATCAATGAACAGTTTCTTCCCTGATATGACAGGGACTGCTGCTCTACTCCATTCACATTCATTTACTTTTTAGTGCACTGTCTGCAGTAAGAGACTAGGTGTCACTGGGGACCACAGCCTGATGTCACCACAGAATCTTATTTAGTTGCTGTTATCAAACCTGGACACACAAGGCTGAAATTCTGGAAATCTGTGAGCAAGTCTTTTAGTTTTCTTTGTGCCACTGCAGAATAGGGATGGACAGGAGTTAAAATGTATTTTCCCTTTACTGGTCCTTTTACGAGTCAGAAAAAAAAAATCTAAACAACACTCCAGATCTTCAGGACACAAAAGGGCTAATATCCAAAAGTTCTAAGTTCATCAGTAACAAGCAGAGAAGCACAAAGAAACTCTCAGATCCTGGTATTGGGAGGGGAA
Source organism: Malaclemys terrapin pileata (assembly GCF_027887155.1). Lineage (NCBI taxonomy): Eukaryota > Metazoa > Chordata > Testudines > Emydidae > Malaclemys > Malaclemys terrapin. The sequence goes on along the minus strand of NC_071506.1, from coordinate 206,443,711 downwards.
TACAGAATGGTAAAGGATCTCCGTCATTGGCTGCATCCTGTTTATAGTCAAAATGGTAGAAAACAATAAGCACATCTCGACATTAAATATCTCCATGCTTTTTGTTTGAAGTGTCGTTTTAAGCAGTAAAACCTTCACACACTAACTCAACATAATGCAACACATGGGTCCAGTTCTACCCTTATTTACATAGATACAGCCCCCATTGAACCCAATATCGACAGCACCAAAGGGGCTACATGCTGACAGCCATCTTTGTCTGTGCTTTCAGTTACCTTTAGCTGATTTTCTCCAACCCTTCCTCCTCCAGGCCTTATTGTACGTCATGCCTTTCATTTCCTTACTTATCCCAGTTTACATCTTCTGAAAGTCAGGAAGCAGTGACTAGTGCTTAATGGCTTTCATTCTTCTGTATGTCAGTACCATTTGGGGGGAGGAGGTATAATAACGTATCTTGTTCAGTTCCTTTCCTCTTTGGCTTCTATGCCTCGGGCTGGCTTTCTGAAAGCTACATATGGTAGACTGTGATTCATATATTCTTCCCTAGCTCTCTTGTGCTCTCTTTCTGGTACAGAGAAAGTATGACTGATAGCTAAGACTACGTTTTAGTCATGGGTATTTTTAGTAAAAGTCATGGACAGGTCACAGGCTGTAAACAAAAACTGACGGGCCTGTGACCTGTCCATGACTTTTACTAAAAATACCCGCCATGACTAAAACTTGGGCAGGGGGCTGCAGGTGCCTGGGGGGTGTGTGGTCTGGGGGGGCCATGGGTGCTGGGGGAGTTGGCGCGACCCCACTGGTGCTGGGGGGGGTGGGCCGTGGCGTGTGACTGGGGACCCCTGCTGGTGCTGGGGGAGGGGGCCAGGCCACAGCGCATGGCCTGGGAGTGGGATCCCTGTTGGTGCTGGGGGGGAGATGGTTGGTGGGGCTGGCAGGGGCTTCCTATCCGGCTCCGCATCCCTGCAGCTCTTAGGCGATGGAGGGGCCAGGGCAGGGCTCTGCTGCTCCTGCCACAAGCGCCAGCTGCCGCAGTTCCCAATTGGCTGGCAACTGTAGCGAATAGGAGCTGCAGGGGTGGGGCTTGCGGGTGCGAGCAGTGTGCAGTGCAGAGTGCCTCTCCCGGCCCCTCCACCACCTAGAAGCTGCAGGGCCATGTCAGTGGGAGCCAGGGAGCCCTCCACCCCGAGGTAAGTGCCCCCACACACACCCTCCAATCCCATGCCCCTATCCCTGAGTCCCCTCCCACACACCCAAACTGCTGCTGCTTGCCCAGGGGCTGCCTGGGCAGTCCCTGAGCCAGCACCAGCCGCTGCACAAGTCACGGAGGTCACGGAAAGTCATGGAATCCATGACTAACTTGCAGCTTGACTGATAGCACTGATGGAAAGTAGCATAAAGAAGGCTGTTTCTTTAAACCCATTGATATATATTGTGGCCTGGTGGGTTTCTAAATAGCAGGTTGAAGAACCTGTCAACGTGACTGTCTCTGACTAGTAAAGGTGCACTTGGTGTGGTGGAGGTTATTTATGGCATGTGTCTGTCATCAGGCTAAATGCACCTCTGAGCCCTCCTGGTCTTTTCTAGCGCATCCCCCTCCCAGGTTTGGGGCCTCAAGCCATCATCTTTCTTGGAGTGGAATCATGTGATTCTTCCACTCTCAGCTGGACCTTGGGCTGCTGCCCCCAGAAGCTAACCATGATTACCTCAGTGGGCCTGACTTATGTTCAATACCTGCAGTGTTGTTCCCTCCAGGAGCAGAGACCAGTGGTTAGTACAGTGACTAAACAGCCTCCTTAAAGCAAAACATTATTTATTTAGAACCAAAGCATTTAAGAGACAATAGATCTTAATACAATAAACCAGTGTGTATGCATGCCTGCCTCCCCCTAAGGCTTACCATCTCCTGGATCTGGGGAAAGCCCAACTTCTTCACACTCCCTCTGCAGAGCCTCTCTCTGTTTCTGCCCGACAGCTGACCCTGCTTCCTCACCTGAGGAGGACTTTTTAACTGTTTTAGTGTCCTTTTGATCTCTAGCTCCCATCATGGGCAAAAAAAAGCTTGCATTTTTGTTGGAAATAGCTTTGAGGTTCCAATATCCTAACAGCTCTCCCTGTAGTCTTTCCAGAGTGTGCTGGGAAAGTCTAATCTAGGGAGCCATTGTGTTGACTTCCTGCTTGTTCTTCCAACAGCCCTAATAGCATTAAAGCAATGTAGGTGTATAATAAAAATTTCACTAACTCTAATCTAGTTATACAGTCTATCTCAATAACTAGGTCAATACAGTATTCATAACGTTATTATAGTAGAACCTCAGAGTTATGAACAGCTCTGGAATGGAGGTTGTTCGTAACTCTGAAATGTCCATAACTCTGAACAAAAGGTTATGGTTGTACTTTCAAAATTTTACAGCTGAACACTGACTTAATACAGCTTTGAAACTTAACTATGCAGAAGAAAAATGCTGCTTTTAACCATCTTAATTTAAATGAAACAAGCACAGAAACAGTTTCCTTACTTTGTCAAATCTTTTTTTTAAACTTTCCCTTTATTTTTTAGTATTTATGTTTAACACAGTACTGTGCTGTATTTGTTTTTTTGTTTGTTTGTTTGTTTGTTTTGTTTCTGCTGCTGCCTCATTGCGTACTTCCGGAAATGAGGTGTGTGATTAACTGGTCAATTCATAACTCTGGTGTTCATAACTCTGAGGTTCTACTGAACATATCAGTAACTCTTAGATGCCATAGCAGCTCCACATCTGCCACAACATGAATGGGGGAATAAGCAGTTTAGTTCCTTTATGAACAAGAAGTTTACATGCGACTAAGGAAGCACAGAGGTTGATTGGGGAAGGATATTCTTTCTCATCGGTAGATTTACAAAAGAATATAAGAAGGGCCATATTGGGTCAAACCAATGGTCCATCTAACCCAGTCTCCTGACTTCCAACAGTGGCCAATGCCAGGTGCTTCAGATGGAATAAACAGAACAGGACAATTATTGAGTGATCTATCCCCTGTCATCCAGTCCCAGCTTCTGGCAGTCAGAGGTTTAGGAACAGCCAGAGCATCAGGTTGCATCCCTGACCATCTTGGCTAATAGCCATTGATGGACCTATCTAATTCTTTTTGAACTCAGTTATACTTTTGGCCTTCGCAACATCTCCTGGCAATGAGTTCCACAGGTTCATTGTGTGTTTTTTGAAGAAATACTTCCCTATGTTTAAGTGAATGTTCCCATTTTTATGGAAAGAGATGTCTTTTCTGATACCCGAAGGCAAACTATTGGATGGGTTGGGAAGTTTATTGGCAAAAGACTCAGGTTTGATGGTAATGAGCTGTCAACAGAACCACCAGGCCACCTTTGAGACTGAATATGGGACTGCTTTCTAAGCATGTTGATCTCCACCTTAGCTGGAGTATGCACTTCATGTTGCCCTAGATCATGTTGGTAAGGTCCTACAGAAGGACCCTCCACGGCTATAAGTATAAGCTATATATTTAATTATTTTCTGTGAAAATTTTGGCTTAGTGCCTTATTGATAACATGGTTTGGGCTTCCTGGCTGGACTGACTCTCCCACCATTAATCACCATGGTCTGCATTCATTGCTACGCAACCCCCCGTGCATTATGCTATGCAATCCCAGTGCTTCATTGCTATGCAACCCCAGTGGTCATGAGATCAGCATGAGAGATGTTGTCCAGCTGGGAAGTCTTGCCCATAAAAGAAAATGGAGACATGAGCCATTTGAACGACAGCTCCCATGAGGCATTGCAGCAGTGTTTCCAAAACAATTTTTTTCAGTTTTGAGGACTTCAGTTTTTCTATGACAAGTCAAAAATTTCTGTGAAAAGCAGACACTGTGAAAAATTTTGTCATATCAAAAAGCTGATTTGTCCACAGGAAAATAGTATAGTTTAGATGGAAATTTTTCCATCTGCCCTACTTTCAACCCAGCTCTGATTCAGAACTGAATGCTGCCTATCCTACACCTCAGGCATGAGGAGAAGGAATGCATCTGTAGAATGCAAATTCCTCCTTGGAGGAGAAATTCTACAACTGAAGGGAGAAAAATGAAAAATCTGGGAGCTAACCTGAGTTTGTTTTTAAATGGCAGTTGTTTGAAACTGCTTAAGTCTACCCAATGATAACCAATCTGCTTTGACCACATGTATGAAGCTCCCATTGATCACTTTGAAGAGATCTGCAATGTAGATTGGTAAAGAATTTTCCACATATACTAGTATTTTAATATTTGTCCAAGTGTGGCAGGGAGTCCTGTAAACAAACAATGCACTTTTTAGTGGCTCTTCACCAAAGAAGTCAATGGCCAAATGAAGGATCTCTTCCCATTGCTCCTACATCTGAGCTTTTCATTGAAGGAAGAAAAAGAAGATGATCTGAAAATATAAAGAAAGTTTTAAAATCAGTCTTTGTGCAACACTTGAAGTGGCTTATCACTGTTATTTTGGTAAAAACATTGATGTGTTCTTGTCAAACTTTGCAAAAATAAACATTAAATAAAATGTTAATGGTTGTAGGTGTTTGTCTTTCTGTATCTTATTGTAGAAACATGGGTGTATGTGTAACAGACCAACATATACTGTTGTGGGTAGTTACAAGAACACTTTCTCTCTTTTATAAATGTCTCTTGGAAACGTAAAAATAATTTTTCTTTCTCATCTCATTTTGTCTCTTCCATTTGCCAAGCACAGATTTATTGTTTTTAATTAGGGATGGTTGAATTAGCTCAGAACTGGCCTATATTTCACTGAACTCAGTTGAAGCTATCTAGAGGTTCAGATGAGTAGCTCTCAGCAGACCCATCTTCTTCCTAACATACCTGTCCCTGATTTCCTCCCTCCCTATAACAGTCCCCTGGGATCATTCCCTAACCAAGACCTTTAGTATGCATGTGGTCCCCTCCCTTCTGCCAATAGACCTCTCCACTCCCTCTCACCAATAAAGGTTCTCCCCCCTCTGCTTTCGCCCCTCACCCACTCACCACAACCTCCATAGAAAATGCAGTTTAGTTCCCAAGTCACCTCCAAAAGAAATATACCTCACTCCCTGTGATTTCCCACAAAGGTCAAACTTTGGATCTGATCTTCTCGATAGTGATTCTCTTAAGAGTCAGCCATTCGTGCAATGCTATTTATAATGAGTGTCCCATGTAAACTGTCATAGTTCACTGTGGCAGCTCAGCCTGACTTTGGGACTAGGAAAGCTCCCTGAAATTCCTTTTCCTAGTCTAATGAAGCATTATAACTTTCCAGGTGTAGGGCCTAATTTAGGGCCAGATTGTGATACCCTTAAAAGTATCTTATCTTCAACAAGTTCAGTTGAAATCAATGTATTACCTATTGTGTAAGGTACTACTGAGTGTAAGAAAGGGTATCCATTGGCTTCATATGAGCTAGGACAACTTACACAAGTTGAGGATCTGCTTCATAGCACTGTTATTTGACAAAATGGCAGTAGTGGTCTCTCTGATATTGGTAAGAACTGATACTATGCTACTGTAAATGGGCAACTAAAATATGATCATGAGAGTTGTGTGCAAATGTTTGTAAAAGTGTCTGCCATTCTGTTTCAGGTGATTTTGCACAGATAATTTCACTTTTTCCTAAAATGTCAGAAGACTGACTTTCTTTTTTTCATCAAAGCCTGGGAACAGCCACTTTCACTTGAAATTTCAGGCTTGCAAATTTCTGAGGAAAAACAAACGATCCATTTTCTGAGCTTCTGTGTAAATCTAGGGAGGGGAAAAATGAATTAATGATGTGCGCAATGGACAAATCCAGCATCACATATTGCACACACCCTTGTGGCATGTACTCACCTTCCCACTCCCTCAATGGTTGGTTTATAAATTGAACGCTGCTTCTGTGCTGCTGTTCACCCATGAAATGCCCTCCCCCCTAGGTGCTCCATAAGACTGCTCCACTCCCTTCTTTTTAGTCCCTTCTCAAGACTCACTTTTACCATGGAGCCTATGTGAAAGTATTAGCTAATGAATTATGGCTTGGTAGACAGATAGGGAGAGATGCCATTCATTGTTTATGTTTTTATATCTATCTATCTATCTATATATATATATTGTTTCTTCCCCTTCCCCCCTCCCATTCCTTTCAATGTCACCTGTAGGTTCTTTGGAGCAGAGGCTGTCTTCCCATACGTTTGAGTAACTGTGACAAAGTGGGGGATTTTCTTGTTTTTTTTCTTGTTTTTCCAATGGTTTGCATGCAGAGGGGGTGGGACTCAGTTTCCCTGGGTGTTACTGATTTAACGAGGTGAGGGGAGAGGAAGTTTGTTGTTACAGAAGACCGGAGAAGGAACTTGGGACCCCAGCCAATGGCCCGGAGGACGGATACCTCAGCGACTGGTGACCTGATGACCTGGTGACCTGGAGAGCCAACTCAGGAGTCTCAGCCGGTTCTGGCCAGTGGGAGGACAATGGGCTGTAAAGAGAGGACCCTGAAGGGAGGACCCCGGTGACCTAACCAGTCGGTTCCAGCCAGAGGACAGAAGAGAGAGGCCCTGGAGAGAAGACAATGGACAGAGGTGGGGCTTGGGGCTGGTGACATCAGATGCCCAGCTGGGAAGCAAGAGGTGGTCTGGGCTAGAGATGGGGGCAGGCAGAGCCCACCTGGATGCAGGGGAGACTGGGATGTGCTGTGCTGAGGGAGGCCAGGCCTAAGGCCATGAGAGTTTCCTGTGCTGTGTTCAACACTCAATAAACCCTCCTGTTTTACGCTGGCTGAGAGTCACTCCGGTCTAGAGAACAGGGTTGCATCATCCCCTTCAAGGGGTGGAAGCCCCGGGGGTCCAGAGCGAGTGGACTCCCTGAGGGGGCCCACGGCGAGAAACAAGGCTCAGAGAGGTGCGACTCCAGGAGGTGGAGGGGCCTAACCCCGAGAGAGAGTGGACCCCCGAGAAGGACTGTCTCACTGAAAGGGGCACCCCCCCACGGACCACACAGGGCCGACCTGTGAGTCTGTGACAGTAACCTTTTCTTCAGTGTGTATTGTACATCACCCTCTAATTCCTGGTACACAAAGAAGATGAATCTTCTACAGCTACCCTCTAGAGCAGTTACTCTTTTAGCTCAGTTGATAGAGGTGTGTGCTTTTAGCCTTGGCGGTCCTGGGTGCAATCCCCATGGCATCCCATGATAGTGACCGTCGCATTTGGACACTATCCAGCATGTTGTGAGCACTACTGAAATTCACATCATCATAATAAACCAAAACTGGGTGGGGGGAGGGGAACCAGCTCTCTGACAGCTACAGACACTATGGTCTGGTTGTGACGAGGTCAGCAGGAGGCCGTGGTGCAATGGCTCAGCCCCTGCTTTTCAAAAAGATCATTCTCCAAAAGAGGCACATTCTCCGCCTCTGCTCCTAACCCTCTTCATTATGTGCCCGGACTCTGAGAGGTGCTGAGTACTTTGTGTTCCCACTGAAACCAATAGGAGCAGTGGAGACTCAGCACCTCTTGGGGGAAGGTCTTCTGTGTGGGATGCCACAGCAGTCAAGAGGAGGACTCTGACCTGTCTCAGGAGGCTGTGTTTCACTGCTAAAACACTATTAACACATTGAGACTTCCTTGGAATCTCCACTACTGGAAAGGGAAATCACTAAGGAGAGGAAGCGGCAATCAGCACCTTGGCTGAAAATCGGAAGGATTAAAGTAAGGCAATAAACTCAAAGTCAACCCATCTGTAAGGTCCACAGGGAAATTAAACAAGGCAGTGGCAGTCAGTCCTCAGTTATTTAATACAGACACTGCCTGTGTTAATAGTACTGGCACAACAGAACAAACAGAGTAGGACATGGCACCCTACAATAGTAATAATATCTAACACTCATAGCACCTGGCACATAAAAATCTTAAAATGTTTTGCACTGGTGGGTAAGTATCCTGACCTGTGATTTACAAACAGGACGCTGAAGCAGTGAGTGATATGAGTGACTTGTCCAAGGTCACATAACAAGTCAGTGGCAGAGTTAGGAATAGCACCCAGGTCTCCTGACTCTATACCAGTCCCCTGTCCATTGGACAACGCTGTCCCCCTGCCTTGATGCAATGGAAAAAATATAAAATGTGAAATATTATCTAACGTGATCATCTACACGACACAAACAAAATGCAGGCTCCTTATAGCTCAGAGAGCAGTAGCCTAAGTACAAAATGTTCCTTCAAACAAATAGTCCATATGATTTCAGCTGGACCCTCTTGTTATGTGGTAGACTTGAGCCAATCAGGAAAGAACCAAAACCATGACCATCCCAAATATCCATCTTGATGTTTGAAGCTGTCCTGGGAAACACTGTGCTAAAATTTCAGTTTGTCTGTTGAGCTCCACCCTGCAGCAAGTGGAGCACGTTTCAAAAGGGATTCAGAGCCCTCAACTCCTCGAGTTCATGTGCATCACTAATTAGATGACGAAGCATTTGGCTATTTTTAAAACCCGTGTGGGTCCTTTTCTGGGTTATTTGGAGTGTCAGTACACTCACGGGTGGCCCATCCTACCCATCCATCAATTCCGGTTAAGGTGTGCAATCATGAATTAACAGGTTGAGATTCCCACCTTCGATCCGCTGTTAGTCATAGATACTCTTGCCGTTTACCCAACGGATAGCGGGAGAGATGGAGGGCCGTCAGGACCCCGACCACCCTCTGGTTCTCTGGGCCTACCATCCAGCAGAGTGCGCCGGGAGCCGCCAAGGAAGGACAGCGGAAGAAAGCTCCGTTTCTCCCCGCCTCCCAGGCGGCCCAGGTTACACCCAGGGTGACAACCCGTGGGAGAGAGAGGGAACCTCTCTCCCTGCATTCCCCGTTGCTCCAGGTGACAGTCGGTAGAGTCCAGCAGCGGAGAGGGGGGGTGGCCCTCATGCAGCTTTTCTTCCCCTCGGTGCCCCATGTCACACCGAAGAAGGATCTTGGGCCTTCCCCCCAGCAGAGTGCCCCGGGAACCGCCAAGGAAGGACTTCGGAGGAAATGGGGTGAGCCTCCGAAGAGAGCCCCCCTTCTCCCCAGGCAGCCCTGGTTACACCCAGGGTGACAGCCCATGGAAGAGAGAGGGAGACAGGGCGAGGGGCCATAAAGACTTCCCGGCACCTCCCTCGAACCTCTCTCACCGCATTCCCCAGTGTTCCGGGTTACAGCCAGGAGAGAGTCTGACAGCAGAGAGGGCGGGGGCCCTCGCTCTGCTTTTCATCCCCCTGGTGTCCCGGCTCGCACCAAAGAAAGATCCTGGGCCTTTGCCCCGGAAGAGTGCTCCAGGAGCCATCAAGGAAAGACAGCAGAAGAGATGGGGTGAGCCTCCAAAGAGAGCCCCCCTTCTCCCTGCTTTCCCAGGTGGCCTGGGTTACACCCAGGGCAAAAGTCAGCAGAAGAGAGAGGGAGACAGGGCAAGGGGCCATAAAGACCCCCCAGCACCTCCCTCGAGGTTTACAGACAAAACATTTGCATTTAATTTTTCACATGCTTGATGAAAGCAAAACATTTGGCAAGGAATACTGCTTTTTCAGGGCAGCTCAGTGACCTCAAAAAGAGTCAAATTTTACTGCAAATATTTCATATAATTCTAGTTAGGATTATATTTAATTGAGGGTACTGCTAAACATGGATTGATAATGCTACAATTTTTCCAAAATACATGATTCAAACCTGCAGATTTGAAGATCTGTTAAAGAAGGAAGAATAAATAAATAAGCAAGAGAGACAGCTAATGAATCACTGCTGTAAATGAAATTATTTTAATTAGGAACATAATCTCTTGAAATACGTGCTACAAATCCATTTTGTTTCAACATGACTCTACTTCATAATAATAGCATTCAGTACTTATATTGTGCCTTCCATAAAGGAATATCCTAGGACTTCACAAGCATTAATTGATTAAACTTCATAACTTCTTGTGAGATATGTATGGAAAGTATTAGCCCCATTTTAGAGATCAGAACACTGAGACACAAGTGGTAAAGGGGCTATTTCCCCTAAAAGTATTCATTATTTTGGGGTTCCTTCATTTTTGGTGCCCAACTTGAGACACCTTGGACTTGATTTTTAGAGAAGCTGCGTATCTCTAGCTCCCGTTAATTTCAACTGGAGTTGTGGGTGCTCAGAATCTTTGAAAATCAGGCCCAGATGTCTCAAATTCAGCACACAGAAGTTGAACAGGCACAAATCAGAGGCCACATGAAAACATTTTTGCCTAAGGGCCAGATTTTCAAAGGTATTTAGGAATCTAAAGCTGAAGATAGGTGCTCAGTGCAATTTTCAGAAGTGCCTATGCAGGTTAGGTGCCTAAGTTCTATAATTAGTATGTCTCTGTACATCCTGCAATGCCAACTGTAGTGTATATAGATATGTAACCGAATGATGTGTCATTCACGTTTCTGTGTACTGGATCTTTAACTCTATAGCCAAGCCACACTGAACATACCTGATCTCATCTATTCTTGGAAATAAGCAGGATTGGGCCTTGTTAGTATTTGGAATGGAAACCACTTGGGAATGCCAGCTGTTATGGGTATTTAGGCCCTGAGATACCACAGTGCATGATGGGATAAATGAGAAAGAGAGGAGTATTCCTGCTTGTTGCATGGGCAGCTGCCATTTTGTGTTTCCGCTCAGATGCAGAATGTTATAGATAGAGAGAACGCAGTGACTCAATCATGGAGACTTTGTCATTGTTCTTTCTTTGTTGTTTCCTTTAATCAGAAATAAAAGTCACCTAGATTGGAAAGTAAATGTTTTGCTCGTGGTTTATGGCAAATCATAACATGCACAGCTCACCTGCTGCTCACAGTTACAGGTCTCTTCACTGTAGGCTCTACAGTCAAATAGAAAGTCACCTTGATGCCAATAGTTGTCCTTGTTTTTAGTCACAATGCATAAATCACATTGCTGTTCCTTATCTGCCAGTGGAGCCTGCTGAAACAGGTAACACTACTGCTTCAATAGGGAATGAGCTAGAACAATATTATCACGATAAAGTGAGGAGAGTACACATCCATCAGTGGGAGAATTAGTAATGTCATAAAAGTGACTCAGAAATCAAATAGTGAAATACAAGTTCGTTTACATCCATCCAGAACTGTATACTAGCAAATCTTAAAAGAGAACAAATACTTAGGAGTATATTCTCTGTTAGATCCATGTCCAAAGCTCCCATTAAAAATGACATTTTGCACTGTCATAACATCTTTCATCCCCAAACTCTTCACATAATATGTACAGTAATATTCCACTATAGCTAGCTCTTTGCTGGAGAGTAGCAACTAGAACCCAGTGTATATAGAAAATTTTGCACAAGGACATCAAGGCAAAACCCTCTACTTTTACCAGCCGTGCTATGCAGAACTTTTAATATCTATACCAAAGAGACAGACTTTTGATTTTTAAAGTCTTACCCCCTCTACACACACATGCACAGAGGCATGAATTATATGATACTCAGTTTATCAACCTCATAAGGATGAAAGAGTTTGCTGACGCTGTGAGGATTTGAACCTTGTGGTTCCATGGAGTCTAGATATTGCAAACCTGATACATCGGGCTATTAATCCATGTGGGAGTTACAAGCAACGCCTCATGGAAACAGTAATGTGTGGGCCAGATCCTCAGGTGGTTTAAATCAGGATAGATCCAAAATCAGTGGAGCTACACCAACTTATACCACCTGATAATCTGGCCCCCATACCTCTAAATCTGCTAAAACAGTGGTTTGCATCCATTTCTAGGAAGCTTTCTTAGTCATAACCCTTAAAGTTTACTCTAAAGATTTGTAGATGTAATTGTATGGGGTTTATGGCAATTTTACAGTTTATAGCACACTTTAGGTGGTGGTATAAGGCTGAAAGCCAAGCATCTAACCACCCAAGAAGAAGAATATCCCCTAGAAATTCATTGCCTGCATGTAGTCTTATTGAGATTCAAATATATGAAATGTAAATAAAAATAAGAAAAGCAACCCATGCACTTAGGACATTATTGACCTGGGAATGGCATAACTAATAGCCCGTGCTTTTGTATTATTATCCCTAACACCACTTCTTATTGCTTAATTCAAACTCCGCCACATCTCCTGGTCTATAGCTATTAAAACACCTTAGATTAAATTGATAACCTATATAAACATGCAAATAAACTCAGGCCTTTTATTTCTGAGCTACATATTATTTATTATTATTCACTGCCCAAAAGCTTCAGTAGGACAGAGTTAAGGTTGATTATCAGTGCCTTGTACTCTGCCAGAATGTCAAATGCACCTCTATTTAAACATCTGAACAGGGCCGCCCAGAGGGGGAGCAACTGGGGCAATTTGCCCCAGGCCCCGCAGGGGCCCTCACGAGAATCTCTGAGGCTCCCCCCGGCCCCGCTTTCGCCTTCCCCCATCCCCCGGTGCCTCAGCGCACTGCATCCAGGAGTGGCCCTGGACAGCGCTGCAGCAGCGTGGCTCCGGCGGTGCCTGAGCTCCTCCAGCTCAGAGCCGCGTGGTAAGAGGGCGGGGCTGCAACCTCCGGGCCGAGCGGCGGGAGCTCAGGTCCCGCTGGAGCCACACCACTGCAGCGGTGTCCAGGGCCGCTCCTGGACGCAGCGCACTGAGGCTCCGGGAGAGGGGAAAGGCGGGGGTAAGCAGCATGGTAAGGGGGCCGGGGGGGTTGGATAAGGGGTAGGGAGTCCCGGGGACAGTCAGGGGACAGGAAGGGGGCAGAGGTTGTGGGGGGGACCGGTCAGGGGATAGGGGGTTGGATAGTGGGCGTTCCGGGGGTCTGTCAGGACTTGGCTGGGGGGTGGATAGGAGTTGGGGCAGTCAGGGGACAGACAGCAGGGGGGTTGGTGGGGGGTGGGATCCCAGGGTGGTGATTGGGAGGGTCTCGGGGGGGCGATAAGGGAACAAGGAGCAGGATGGTCGGGGATTCTGAGGGTGGCAGTTGGGGGTAGGAAGTGGGTGGGGGTCGGATGGGGGCAGGGCCAGGCTGTTTGGGGAGGCACAGCCTTCCCTACCCTAAAGCTCATTCAGCAGTTTGAGGCTTGCAGACAGCTATTTAACACAAAATGCCAAGCTGTTATCTTTTCCCTTAGGGCTACCATCCTTTTCAATTCTCAAATGCCAAATTATAGTCTACATTTAATTTCAGTGCCATAGGGAGATTCATGTCAGGGGAGGGTAGCTTCATTTAAAATTAGCCACTTTAGATTAACAGTGATGGAGCCAAGAGAGCCATGGGGGAGGGATCACATGAGAAGAGCAATATCCTATACCACCTATCTCCTTCCCAACCCTACCAACGGAGACCCCCGCTCCCCTGCATTCCCCGAGGCTCCAGAGGGGTTAATTCACTCGTTCTCAAACTTTTGTACTGGTGACCTCTTTCACATAGCAAACGTCTGAGTGCGACCCCCCTCCTTATAAATTAAAAACACTTTTTTATATATTTAACACTATTATAAATGCTGGAGGCAAAGCAGTGTTTGAGGTGGAGGCTGACAGCTCGCAACTCCCAGTAATAACCTTGTGACCCCCTGAGGGGTCCCGACCCCCAGTTTGAGAACCCCTGGGTTAATTTAATTTTAGCACCCTGTGTCCATTCACATGAATGTGCTATTTTGAGCATTTCAGTTTTCACAACATAGGCTCATCCCAGATTCTGGAACAAGCTCAAATGCTCAGTTCGTGGAGTACGTACATAAGCTATACTAAAGACAAACCCACAGTCACCGTCTCCAGTTTGTGAGGAAACAGATAAATTCATGGAGGTTAAGTCCATCAATGGCTATTAGCCAGGATGGGTAAGGAATGGTGTCCCTAGCCTCTGTTTGTCAGAGGATGGAGATGGATGGCAGGAGAGAGATCACTTGATCATTACCTGTTAGGTTCACTCCCTCTGGGGCACTTGGCATTGGCCACTGTCGGTAGACAGGATACTGGGCTGGATGGACCTTTGGTCTGACCCAGTACGGCTGTTCTTATGTTCTTATGTTCTAACCTAAATGAACCCAAAGTTATGGAGACAGATATGAGTCAAGGAAGCCAGCAGAGTATCAGAAACCTGGAAATATCTCTGACTGGATGGGTTCAGGTGTTTGGTCACAAGCTGAGGTGGTTCAAAAGTTTTGGATTTTTTTTTAAGCAGAATTTTTTTTATTGTTTCTTTAAACAATCAAACACAGTAAGCAGCAAATATTTGGCCACACACTTCTGAAACCCCCAAACTATGTTCAGGTTTTGGCTGATTTCAGCTTTTCAATTAAAAAAAACACAACAAATTTTGAAGGAAAGCAGATATTGTCCGTGATTTTTTTCTGCTTTTTAAAACCCCTAGTTTTTGATCCAAAAAAAGTTTTGACGGAAAATATTTGTCCAACCCTTTTAATGAGCTTTAGTGCCTTTTAGCACTAGCTGATGCTGAGAACCAGTGATACCTTGTAAAGGTGACTTGAAAAGAAGTTTTCTCAAAACTGGGTTTGTGCCGAGATGCGGAAGGTTTTTATGTGTTTATTTTTCCCAGGGCTGCCTGGGGGTGGGGAGTGGGGGGGGGGCAAGTGGGGCAATTTGCCCTGGGCCCCATAGGGGCCCCCATGAGACTATAGTATTCTATAGTATTTCAACTTTTTTTTAAGGAAGGGGCCCCTGAAATTGCTTTGCCTCAGGCCCCCTGAATCCTCTGGGCGGCCCTGCATCTGAAAAACAGGAAATAAAGAGTTAAGGATAATAACAAACTTCAATTTCTGAAAACTGGCCAGATCCTTAATTGATGTAAATCAACATTGCTCTATGGACCTAAATAGAGTGATGCCGATTTACACTGGCTAAGAATCTGTCTCACTGTGATTAGAGCAGGTCATGTGTATATGCAAAAAATAAAAATAAAAAATATCAGCGCCTAAAACAAAACAGTCTCTAAGTGCCTGGAAACGTTCAATCAGATGAACTCTAATGTGAGTTAGACCAGATCGGTCCCAGTGTGAATTAGACCAAAAGACTAAAAGAGGCCGTTGGTTCAAATAAACATTACCAGAAGTAAAAACAAACTAACAAAGAAAAAAAACCCTGAGAGATCATGTAAATAGCTTCAAGGGAAAACGATGCAATATCTATGCTGAGATTCAGCCTTGGAAATATTTATGAGACGACAATACTGCTCTTAAATATGCAAGTCACCAAAAATTCAGTCAAGCATCATAATTCACTCTGAAGTAAACACAGAGGGGACTAAGCTGACTAAATCTGGACAGCCTCTCTGCAGATACAATCATGTATTGTATATCACTGCTGACTGCACCAGAAAAATAATACCGTCATCCATTGCCCAAGTGTTAAAACGTGCATATTCATCCAGATTTTCTGGAGACTAAGGCTCTGATCTTACAATGAGGTCTGCACAGGCCAATTCCTTCAATAAGACTCCATGTGGAAATAGGGATCCACTCAGAAGGAGCGCATTGTGGTATGGGGCACACAGATTATGCAACGGTAGGCTACTGACACTCACCTAAAGTATATTATGAGTAAGGCAATGATTTTGTCATGGATATTTTTAGTAAAAGTCAGGGACAGGTCACAGGCAATAAACAAAAAAAAATCACAGAAGCCATGACCTGTCCCTGACTTTTACTAAAACCATCCCTGAAAAAATGGGGAAGGAGGAGGGTCCAGCACCCTGCCTCCCACCCCGGAGAGGCTGGAAGCTGCGGGAACCCCATTGCCCAGTCCCCACCTACCCATCCACCCCGCAGGGCTGGGAGCTGTGGGGGGTCCCTGCCAGTGGCGGAGGCTGGGGAGCTGTGGGGGGAGCAGCTGCTTGTGGTGGCTGAGTTGCTGCAGCAGGGACCCCTTGCCAGCAGCAGCGCTGGGCAGCTCAGGGGTTGCCAGCGGCAGCCAGTCAGTTGCGGGGGGGTCCTACTGGGCAGCTGCAGGAAGGTACCCCACCGCCCCAGGAGGCTGGGCTGTAGCAGGATCCCCTGCTGCCGGCAGCGAGTGGTCAGCTGCAGGGCCCCCAATGTCACGATGCTCACTGGAAGTCACAGATTCCATGACTTCTGAGACCTCCATAATTATGAGACACAAGACCACAGGCTAGGTGCCTTCCATAACTAGGGCGACCAGATAACAAGTGTGAAAAATCAGGATGAGGAGGGTAATAATTGCCTATATAAGACAAAGCCCCTAATATTGGCCTGCCTGGTCACCTGATTGGTAATCCAAGTAGCACATCTATGGCCTACTAATATACACCCTGAAGTGGCTTAGTCTTATTCAGTTTTAATATTTTAATTACCTTTTTAAAAAACAATGTTATGTGGATTTATGTAACTTAATTCTTGCACTATTAAAGAAACAGTTCCCAATAAAAGATTAATGGACAATAGTAGGGAAACAGTAACAAGCAGCCATCTCTCTATTGTTCTTGAATATATTTTTTTTATTTTTAGTTTTAACCTTTTCTGTTTCATTGTAAAGTCCTTTTACTTCTTCTCCTGGGTGCTCTTTCAACAACCACTTCACCCCTCTCTCTCTTTTGTAAAGATAAAATATGATATCATTGAGTACTTTCCAGTTCGTGCCCTGATTTTGCAATATGATCTGTGTGGGTTGACCCCTGTGCCTATGTGGAGCCCCTTTGACTTCAAGAGGACTTTATGTAAGTGTAAGGGCCCATTCATGCAAATCAGATAGTACGATCGGGGCTTTGATTTGTACACTGGAAAGCGGATTAAAAGTATCTGTTGAGTGAGCAAAAACTGCTGCTGATGGTGCAACCTGGCACTTCTGTAAGAGGGATAGT
The DNA here is from genome assembly GCF_027887155.1 of Malaclemys terrapin pileata. Taxonomy (NCBI): domain Eukaryota; kingdom Metazoa; phylum Chordata; order Testudines; family Emydidae; genus Malaclemys; species Malaclemys terrapin. The sequence continues at coordinate 206,426,906 of NC_071506.1, read as the reverse complement.
TTAAAACTGTCATTTTTTTCCCCTTCAGTCAATCCCTCTTTCCCCACCACCTTTCTTCCCCCTACTTTGAGGCTTGGTCTACACTAACGAGGTAAGTCGATCCAAGTTATGCAAGTTATGTAACTGAAGTCAAGGCAGCTTACAGTGATGTCTACACTGAGCTACGTTGATGGGACATGCTGTACCACTGACTTACCTTCCGCCTCTCGGGGAGGTGGAGTACAGATGTCGACGGAGAGTGCTCTGCCATTGACTTATCCTGTCTTCACTAGACCCGCTAAATCATTGCCCACTGCATCGATCGCAGCAGCACCAATTTAGCCGGTAGTGAAGACAAGCCCTAACTGGTGCTTTCCTCCAGCTCCTTCTACACCAGCTTAGACTGTTTTACACTCATGCACTCAGCCTTTGGTATAACTGAGTCTAAAGGAGTCTGAGTTTTAGGGTATGTCTACCCTGGAGCTAGAGGTATAATTTCTAGCTCAGATAGAATACTCTGGCTAGGTCTGATTGATCTAGTGCACTAAAAATAGCATTGTAGCCATGCCCACACTGGCGGTGGGACAAGCTAGACACCCCAAGTATGTTCTTAGGGTTTCAGAAGGAATTGTAGGTGGCTATCCCACCCCCTGTAAAGCCATGGCTACAGGGCTATTTTTAGCATGCTAGCTCAAACACAGCTACCATATCTACCCAACCTGAAAATTACACCTCCGGCTCCAGTGTAAGCACACCCTAATTGAGTAGAAGAGAATCTAGTTTATATCCCCTTACCCATGGAGCCTAGTGTGCAAAGAATGAGAACCTCATTTCCACTCTGCTGCAGCCACTTTATACTGCTCCTATGATGTAAAGGGGAGTAATAGCCTCAGGAAAACCACCTGGTGTAGGTGAGTTCCCTTGTTATAGAGGCAGTGGGACAGGGTCTTCTATCACAGGAGATGCTTTGGAATCTCTCCTGTGAAAGCATACCAGAGGTGGGGGCAAGGCTGGAGTACGCTGCTGTGATGGGGGGTGTTTACCCCACACACGGCCTGACTAGGTACAAGTGGCCAATTAATCCTGTGACAGGCTGCATCTGGAGGAGAGTCAGTGCCAATAAGGCCTAATGGCTGATGAAGCCCAGCTGAGGGAGGAGCTGGGCTAGGTATAAAGAGAAGAAGTTGGGGGTGAGAGAGGGTTGCAGGGAGGAATTCTACAGTCACTCCCAAGGGAGAAGGGAAGTTGGGTAGGAAGAAGGACAAGGGCGGGGACAGGGTGGTAAACTCTGTGATCCTGCCTGAGAATACAGAGAGGGCCCCAATGGTAACCTGGGGATGGACCATAAGACAGAGATAGGAAGGTAGAAAAGAGCCCAGGGAAACAGTGAGAGGGTCAGACATTGGATAGACTCTGGTTGCTGGGGCATGGGGTCCCTGGGCTGGAACCTGGAATAGTGGGTGGAGCTGGGTTCACCTACTAGCCATTGGGAAAGTGGCATAGTCTGGGCAGTGGAGCTGAAGACTGCCTGAGACAGTTAGTCCTGAGAGACTTTGATACCCTGGAAGGGGAAAATTATAGTGACCTGGACAAAGGGCCAAGCCACAAAGAGGAAACAACTGAGACCAGAGAGGAAGAGGGAGTGTGGGGTGAGCAAGTGAAGGAGGGGGCATCAGACTGATTGAGAGCTAGTCCCTAGATGCAGCCACAAGGAGGTGCCAGAACAGTTGAGTAGTAAATCCTGTGACAACTACTCTCTGGCTCGTCTCAAGTGCTGAAGGAGTGTGAATGCATGTCTTCAGGAGGAAAATGTGAGCTCTTTGTTCATCATGTCTCTTGAAATCTATAGCTGTGACAGCCAATATGCCATCTCCTGGTTACAATTTCACATGCGGACTAATTGGAATGCATGTTATTGGCATAGACCACTGGCTCTGACTGTGCTACCGGTTTGCTCCCACAGTATTTCAGAAAGATGGAGCTAAACAGGCCTTCTCCTTCACCAGGGCTAGTAGATAGGGTCTTCTCTGTTCCTTTCCTAAGGCCAACCGAAAACTTATTTCCACAAACAAAAGAAGCTGCATATATTCCCACATAAGAGCTGCCTCCACACGCAGTTCACTCACTGCAGTGTATCTAATTCTGATTGTCAAGGGTTAAAGAAAATGTCCCTTTTTAAATCCTCAGATTCTAGAATATCTATCTCTATATTTTTAAAGCAGCATGTGCTACCCTAGCAGGGTTTTTGGCCATGTATTTAATTTTATTTCAATCTATCTTAAATATTTTTTTTTAAATATATATCCTCAGTTCAAAGTAATCCCCAGGCCCTAGTAACTGAAATTAATTCATACACATCTGATGGGTAGTTGAAAGCCTACAGTATATGAAATAAATTGATGGTCTTAGTTCAGCTCCAAGAAAATAGTGTCCACATCACAAACACCCTTGCAGTTGGCACTAATTGGCACACTGCTAATCAAGGGGAACAGTAGCACATTCATGGATGGTAGATATTATCTTGGCATATAAATAATGAACATCTCTAAAACGCTCCCAGATGCTGGAATCTAGATTCCTTGTGGGCATGCGAACGATTTGCTCAGAGGAAAAATATAGCAGCTAGACAAGAGTAGAGAGCTGCTTTAGTTTTGTGAAGTTTTCTTCTGTTTATGAGAAATATCAGTAAAGGGGGGGTGATAAACTTCTTGGCTAGTGTCAACCATGGCAGAACAGAATGTTGTTTTTTATCTAGGATATTCCAATGATATTTGGTTCTGTTTTAATATAACAGGGGTCCTTTTACTATTGCCAGTTTACAATTAGGTTTTCAGTTGGTGTTGGAATCTACAGTCTTTCCTGAGAAAAATGAACTATTTGATCTCTTACAATGACAACTTATTGCATAAGATAAGATAGAACAATTAACAAGTGCCTACTGTGAAATATTTCTCATGAGAAACTGCTTCTGTAGATAGCCTCTGCAATTAAAATCATTTAACCCTGATAGTTAATGTTTGAACTCTTACACAAAAAGTAAATAAACAGACAAAATACACAAGCTATGGAGACCTTTCTTAGCCTTTTAGCAATTAGGGTTGTTTGCCCTCAAGGCACTTTTAAATCTATTTACAGTTTAGTTTTGTCCACGCTCTTTAATCTTGTCTAAAAACTTTTTTCTTTTCTTTTTTTAAAGAAAAGACAGTCAAAGCAAAACCGCAAGTTTGACTTAGCCATATATTTGTTGGGTCTCTTGCAACATTTTAGGATTGAATTTTGCTTCGCTTAGTCTCACTACAGTCAATGGAACTCCCATTGGACTGATCCAGCAACCCTTACTCATGAGAGTATTCCTTCCTATAGACAGTAGTGCAATTGAAATCAGTGGATCTGCTCATTGAGTAAAGACTACTAATGTGGTTAAGGACTACTCGTTAGAGTAAGGGTTGCAAAATCAGGTCCAGTAACTTCAGAGGGAATAGGGTTGGGCCAATGAAACTGCTCATGTGAGCAAAGCCATGCCCCTCCCCCCATCTTTGACTAAGCTACTGCTGAATGATCTTTGATTCTTAACCCTTGTGTTAGTAGCAAAATAATGTTAACAAAGTCTTTCACCTGAAATGGTATTGAAAATCTTATCAGCTTAAATCCACCCCAAGATGCTAGTAACCAAACATATTTATCATCTGTCAGGTGTCTGGAGCCATACAATATATGAAATGCATTGGTGGTTCCAGAACAGTTCCTTGTGAATATAGTCCACATCACAGACCTCACCAATGCAATTGGCACTGTTTGGTAAACACCTGATCAATAGACCCTGCTGCAGAGACAAGCATAAATACAATGCTAATATAATAAGTAATACCTAGCTCTCATATAGTACTTTTCATCCATAGAGCTCAAAGTGCTTTACAAAGGGGGTTAGTATCATTATCCCCATTTTATAGGTGGAGAAACTGAGGCACGGAGTGGTAAAGCGACTTGCCCAAGGTCACCCAGCAAGCCTGTTGCAGAGCCTGGAATAGAGCCCAGGATTCCTGAGTGCCAGTCCAGTGCTCTGTTTACTACAGTTTGGGATTAAAGGTCTTTTTGTTGACCTCCAATGAGGAGCTGCATCACATTCTTTAGAACCATTAGATCTGATGTTGCCAGTAGGCTAGGCATTATTAAAAACTAATATGGCCTTTCTGCAAACCAAGAAGTTATTGGGTAATTATTTGTATACTATTAGAAAATATTGAAATAGTGGAGTGTTTACCATCTTTCATTTGGGGAGTAATACGGTGGGAAACAAAAATGAGTTGTCACTTTTTCTTCCTGAAGTGAATGGCACAGGGGTCCAGATGCCAACTGGCGTTTTGGGGGCAATAACAGATAATGTGCTGATGAAGGTATGGGAATGGGTTGCAACGCAAAGCAAAGTGATTGTGTGATGAATTTTAGTATGTTTAGTTTCATGATTTGGGTTTGAATAAAATAATTGATTTTTATTTTGTGAAGGTGTCTTTTGAAGGAGGAAATAAAGTCTGTAGGGTACCTAGAACAATTGCATTTTAAGGAGTCACTTACATTTTTATATTACACACAGTTCAGTATTTAACTTGCTGTCCACCAATCAATTCTGTATTACTTAGACTGTAAGCTCTTTGATACAGAGACAATCATTTTGATATGTTTGTTCAATGCCTAGCACAGTGGGGGCCAGATCCCTGACTGGGGCCTTTAGGTGCTACCAGAATACAAATACAAATAAATAATTCATGATTCCAGATGCTTCTGTTTTGGAGAATTCTCCTGAGCACTTGTCCTTTTTGGGACCCTGCCCTCTGCTCGCTCCTCTCCGTCTGCCCCCCACCCAGTCGCTCGCCCTTATGGCTGGTAAAAAGTGACAGAGCCATGGCCCCCTGCCCCTTCCAGGGCCCCGGAAGAGTTCTTCAATCAGTAGAGGTAATTCACCTCCCTGATAGGCAGTAGCTAGGTCAACGGAAGAGTACTTCTGTTGACATTGGGCTGTCTACAGTGGGGGTTAGGTTGGCATAGCAACATCTCCAAGGGGTGTGGGATTTTTAACACCCCCGAGAAACGTAGCTATGCCAATATTGGTTCCAGCATAGACCAACCCTTAAGGGCGGGGTCTTGAGGGGAAGAGGCAGCACGGAAATGGGGCCTCAGGGGAAGAGACGGTGTGAGCATGGGGTCTTGGGAGGAAGGGGCAGTGTGGGGGATGGGGCCTCGGAAAGAGACAGTGAGGGGACGGGGTCTCAGGGGAAAGGGGTAGCACGGGGATGGAGCCTTGGGGGAAGGGCCAGCACAGGGGCAGGGCCACAGTTCAGGTGCTGGTGGCCCCCCACTTTTAGGGAGTTTCTGCCGCTCCTGAACCTTTCCTGTTGGTGTAAGTAGTGTCTACACTGAAGTGCCACAGTGACACATCTGCAACGCTGCAGCTGTGATGCTTTAGTGGTTTGAATGTAGACATACTCTTAGATAGATAAGTGCTGAGTGAGCCTGTGTCACCCTTAATGAGTACTGTTTAAGAGATCTCTGTTAAATGTTTAGTTCAGAACACAGGAAGTACACTGTTTTTCCAAATCTATTATAATATCCCAAGGATATCCTCTCCAGATTTCTGACCAGGACTTTGGAACGACCCAGGAAGAGACTTCCTCCAGAGATTCTATCTTTTACACCACGCCCTGGTACATGCTGGGACAAGACTTCAAGAGTGTAGTCAGTGTGCTGTGTGAATATTCTTACAGTGCAGGCATAAGGAATAAAGCTCAGTTATGTACCTCAGTCACAATGTCTTGAGGTAAGAAACTTCTCAGTAAACTACCCACTCTCTGGTCAACTTTAGCCTCTATTTGGTAGAATAAAAATGTATTCTTTCCCACTAATCAATTTTCCCATTTAAAAAGGCTGTTAGGGCAGTGTGAAAGTGTTGCAACAGGACCTGAAAGTATGTCAAGCTTATGTGGCTGCAGATTTCATTACAAACTCGAGGCTCATGTGATGCTCATCAAAAGGGTGCTAACCCTGGTATATGCTTGAAACTTTTACCAGTATACTAATGTCATTTAGGGGTGTGATGCTTTGACATCTATATGAGGAAGTTAGTGAGCCATGAGCTAGGATGTGAATTTAAAGTGCACTATCTTCCCATGTGGACATTCCTAGTGCGTCTTGGGGAGGTGGATTACCTGCCCCTCCCTGCCCACCGGTTCTGGGGCACACACAGGTTGTGGGAGAATAGTGGACTTCTAAGATCCAGGTAGCCCATGCAAGAGTGAAAGGGTCATTTCATACTTCACTTTACCTCCTTGTATGGGTATGTCGTGCAAGACAGTCTAACCATGTCTATTAGGGATGAGAAATGAATGACCCTGATCCCAGTATATGGATTTTATCATTTTGAATGTAATGGGAAGCTGCAGTCTATAAGAGTCAGTTCCATCTCCCTTCCTTTTGTGGTAGAGCTTAGAGTGATTAAATCTAGAGTGATGATAACAGCATAAATACATATTGTGGTGGGCTGACCGATCAATGGCATTTTGTGCCCAAGTTCATTCATCATTTTTCCTGGCATAGTATTTAAGTGTTTTTTTAATTACATTAATGTTTTTGCCTTTGGTGGCTTTGACTCCCAGGTCATTTCACACTTCAGTTACAGCTTGTGTAAGAAAGTGCTTCTTGACACTGTCCTGGATTTCTTTTTGCTTTATTTCCATTTGTGCTTATCTATGATGGAATGAAAATAGTAACTTAAGCAGAAATTAGCTATTAGGATTGCTATATACTTTAGTTAATATCCTTTTAAGACAATCTCTCTCTCCCTCATCTGTTCAAACCAGATTTCCTTTTTAGCCACTTCTCACAAGTTCCACGTCTTAGTTTCGGAATTAACCGTTTGAATTCTTCTCTGAATCTTCTGCGTGCTACAATAATTTCCCTATAGCCTAGTGATCAGAAATTAATAAGAGGAATATATTTCAAGCTGCTGTATATACAATAACCAGTATTTCTTTTGCATTAAGTACTACCAGACATTAGCCCCAATTCTGAGGTGCATTCAAGCTGCATGTTAACAGTGGCTGACTACACACTTAGTAGTTAACTAAATAGCTACCAAGGAGTTAGAACAAGGTCATGTGACGAGCTAGAACAACAGACCTGATACAGTATGTGGACTCAGAGCTGCCTTGCAAGCGGCCCCTCGTCTCCTTTTCCCCTCATGATTCCTCAGTAAACTAAAAGAGAGAGACTTTTACAAGTCCAATAACCACAGCCCTCCTTAGGGTCTGGTTTGTTAACTTAAAGATCAAAATTAAACACAAAAATCTTCCTGAGAGCCTTAAACTGTACAAAGCCCCAAACTCACCTGGTGTTTCAGGGCTTCCCTTCTTTGGCAATCTACTCCCAGGCCTTTCTAGCTGGGGCAACTCCCCTGATCTCAAGGGTATGTATATGCTGCAAGAACACACCTGCGGCTGGCCCATGTCAGCCAACTCGGGCTCCACGGCTATAAAATTGCAATGCAGACATTCAGGCTCAGTCTGGAGCCTGGGTTCTGGGACCCTCCTTCCTTGTGAGCCCCACAAGTAAGGGAAGTAGTGTTTCATAGGAAACTCTGCAAGTGAAGCCTCAAGAATTTTCCCTGCCCCACTAGCCCCTTTCCTGGGGTTCTCCATGAGATGGGGCAATCTAGCCTTGAATAGCAACATTAGAGTTTGGCCCACAGCTATTAGCAATCATGTAAGCCCCACATTATTATTACTTATATTTTAATTTAAGATACTTTGCACTAATATTAAGCTTTTCATACCACTGTACAAGCTATCATGTGTAATTGGCTTACAGACAGCCATGACATATCACACAGCTTTTTAGCGAGGGAAATATCAGCATTCATACACTTTCTGAGCAAGCAGAAGTGCTCCCCAGAAGGTAGAAAGACACGTGAATTTGTTCAGATCCTGGTTAATCCTCAAGTCTCAGTCTAATGGATATCTGCAGTCCAGCACCAGCCACCCATTGTTCCTCCATTGTGCGTTGGGTGGTACTGCCGGTTGCGCTTTTTACTGTGGAGGCTTTTAGGTGTGGATCTCACTTCTTTCTTTGAACACCTGGCCCCTTCATTCCTCTCTCCCTTTTTTAAAGGAATCTGAAGACTCTGGACCACATCCACTGGTTTGCTCTGGCTGCTTTGCACTGCACAATAAACTTGGCTTAATTTTAAATTAAACAGGGTTTACTGCTGATTTGCATTGTCGGGGTGCCATAGAGCAGCTAAAGTGTACCACTGAATCTGACCCACGGTGTTGTCAGAGGTGCTTTCCATTTTAATCTCTGTTGACCCTTTTATTATTATTATTATTTATTTGTATTGTGATGGGGCCTGGGAGCCCCAGCCATGGACAAAGACCCCATTGTACTAGGTGCTGTACAAACACAGAACAAAAGACGGTCCCTGTCCGAAACAGTTAAATATAAAATGGGACAACTGGTGGATGAAACAGACTGACAGGGAAGCAATGAGACAATACTGGCCAGCATGACAGATAGGGGTCTCAGCACACTCCTTGTAACTGATGGCTACCAGTTCTTCTTGAGACAACCAAAATCACTAGTCCCTTTTGAAAATGTGTGTGTGTGTGTGAGAGAGAGAGAGAGAAAGGGATGTGTGTACATATAACATATGAAAAAACCAACATTAAAAGAGTGTTGTTTAGATTGCAAAGTCAAGCACTTGAAATGCCATATTTAAGGATGCCAAATTTAACCTTAATTCAGACCCTTTGTGTATATGCATTATGATACTATCCTTAATTACATGGATCATTTAGCACACAGGATGGATGGCATGTGTCATCCAGGTTCCAGCCCTGCTTCCACCTCCTCCTCTCTGGCCTGGTCCCACAGGCTGACCATGTCTCAGGCTCCCAGGTTAGGAAAACCTCTCAGGTCCTGGGGGTTCTTCCCCTTTCTGGAGGCTCCTGATACCCTCACAACTTTGAACAGGGAGACTAACACTTTGTCACTTATCTCTCCTTCTTGCTCCTAGGCCAGTGCCTATAGGAGCTGCTTCCTAAAATGGCAGTAGGATTTTACGTATCACTGCCGCTTCTGAATCGGCAGGTAACTTATCAGAATTGAAATCATATTAAACATGTTTAATCATAGTTTTGTAAGAAATCTTCACGTGCATGTGTCTGTACTTTGGAAATGATTAATGCCTGGGTAATATACATGTTCAACAATACAACTACTTCCAAAAAATAAAGGGGGATTATGTAAGAATTTCAGTTTTCATTTAGAAAGAAAATTAAGCTTCTAGATCATATGATTCCAGAGAAAAGCTTGTAAATGTGACTTGTAAAGGCTCAAAGTCTAGGAGGCAAATTATTGTTTGGCTTTAAAATGAGGCTTAAAAAAAGAAATCTCATGACTTCGGGGGCCTGACACATGATTTTTGAACCCTTGGGGTTGACGACACTGTTACCCCACAATTTAGGACAAGTCTATGCAGGGCCAGCTCCAGAGTTTTGCTGCCCCAAGCGGCGGGGGGGGGGGGGGGGGGAAGGAGCCGTGATCGGTGGCACTTTGGCGGCAGCTCCACCGCGCCGCTTTCTTCTGCGGTGGCACTTCAGGGGCAGGTCCTTCCCTCCCAGAAGGACTGACAGACCCGCCACTGAATTGCCGCTGGACATGCCGTCCCTTCCCCTTGGCCGCCCTTGCTGTGCTGGTGCCTGGAGCCAGCCCTGAGTCTATGTCTGGTTGCTGCAGGAGAGGAGGAACAGAGGAAGCATCCCTTCTTTTCACCCCATCTGCCTCAGGCAGTGGCTGTGCGCAGTTGCAGTCCCAGTACTTCCTAACCACAGGAACTGCTCCCTCCTTGTGTCCCAGGAGACCAATTTGCCCTAGGGAATGAAGAAGCAGTTCCAGCATACACCTAACATATATAGGTTTGTGAGAGAGAGCTAAATAATGTTTGTAAAGTGCTACTGTAGATACTATCAGCACAATGTATTAAGGCAAATCACTGGCAAAGATGGGAAATGAACTTGGGGTACCTAGCTCCTAGCCCTATGCTCAGTATACACACACGCATGCACACACCCCCTCTCCTGTGCAAAAGCCTTTAGTGATGACTTACACTTTGCACTAGATTCAGTGGCTCCGATCCAGTCTTTTGACAGCAAAACTCCCAGTATTAAAATTATATGAATGAACACAAGTGCAGGAGGTTGACTAAGTGCAATGAATGTGAATATAGCCACATGATACCTATTAATGATGATACACAGGGCTGGTGCTACCATTAGGGGCGGGGAGCTGCCGCAGGGCTCGGTGGTCACAAGGTGGAAGTTTCGCCTAGGGCGCGAAACTTCCTTGCACCGGCCCTGATGATACAAGTTGCATAGCTAATTCTTTGTGCATCATGAAGTTTACACCTAGGGTTCCATTTCCAGTGGAGGTGATTCCTGTATACGTGGGAAAGTTCATAGTCCTTCAACTGCAATTCCAGTGGTGTGTGCATGTATGGAGACAGTGTTGCCTAGCTCACTGTACTGAGACTCAGGAGACTTGGATTGTGTTCCCATCTGCTGGGTGACCTTGGGCAAGTCACTTTCCTCTCTGTGCCTCAGTTTCCCCATCTGTAAAACAGGGATGGTGATACTGACCTTCGTAGTAAAGTGATTTGAGATCTACTGATGAAAAGTGCTGTAGGAGCGCTAGGTTATTTTTAAGGGATCAGTGAAGGATATAGTATGTCTGTGTTTGAAGCTAAGAATTAATTTAATTGTATCTTTATTAGCATATAAATCAGAGGGATACAGTCTAGAATAATGGCAATGAATAATAATGCATTAGAACAGCTGCTTTATAGTACAGGGTGGTTTATGTGCTGTAATGTTGAATACTGTAGTTAAAGCTAATGTGCTACTAGAAAGTCAGATTACCCTTCATGACTGGATGGACCAGGGTGACCAAGGGATGTTGCTTCAGTTAAAACAGAATTAAGAACATAAGCGTGGTTGTACTGGGTCAGACCAAAGGTCCATCTAGCCCAGTATTCTGTCTTCTGACTATGGCCAGTGCTAAGTGCTTCAGAGGGAATGAACAGAACAGGTCAATCTATAAAGTGATGCATCCCCTGTCATCCAGTCCCAGCATCTGGCACTCAGAAGTTTAGGGACTCTCCGAGCATTGGGTTGTATCCCTAACCATCTTGGCTAATAGCCATTGATGAACATATCCTTCATGAATTTATCTAATTCCTCTTTGAGCCCAGTTGTAGTTTTGGCCTTCACAACATCCCTTGGCAATGAGTTCCACAGATTAACTGTGCATTGTGTGAAGAAGTACTTCTTTCTGTTTGTTTTAAACTTGCTGCCTATTAATTTCATTTGGTGACCCATGGTTTGTTTGTTTATGTGAAGAGGTAAATAAAACTTCCTTATTCACTTACCCCACACCAGTCATGATTGTATAGACCTCTATCTTATCCCTCACACACACAGACCTTAGTTGTCTCTTTTCCAAGCTGAATGGTCCCAATCTTTTTAATCTCTTCTCATATGGAAGCTGTTCCATACCCCTAATCATTTTTGTTGCCCTTATCTGTACCTTTTCTATTTCTAATATATCTTTTTTAAGATGGGGCAACCAGAACTGCATGCAGTATTATAATGGTTTCAACAAAATCTTGTACGTTTAGCAGTTTCAGCATAAAGCAAATTCTTCCCATGCTTCTGGTATAATTCACATGCCTTTAATTCTAAATTGCCAGTTTCAGGATCAAAATGGAGCAGCATTTCTGTGGGTAGAGGATGTTTTTCCTCTTCTCCATTGCAGATATATGAAGCTACAGTTTTTGCTGAACTAGCTGTTTCTTTGCATGGCCCGGTCTTTGTTTTCATTGGCAGGATAGTATTGCAGACTTTAGAAACCACAAGGAGCAAATCAAGTGCTTTAAATTCTGTAATATAAGTGTTAAATATTTCTGCACTGAAATGCATTATGGGTGAGATTAGATGTCTTTGCCATACCCAAATGAGTAATCACAAATCTTGGGTGTTCATTTAACCCCAGGAACATGCCTGCTCAGCGTAGTAGAGATGCAGGGCTGTCCTTGAACACAAGCAATGCACTGACTTGGCAAATCACAGGATGGTCCAACCTCCAACAATGGGACCAGAGTGAGAGGCAGCTCACCACCCTGCCCGGGAGGTGCTCTGTGTTTGCTTGGAGCAAGAAACCAGACGGCTGAACCAGCACATACATGCCTCTGGCCACAAGGGTTATACCTGTGATGCAGGAATTATGAAAGGGTACAATAATAATTACTTACTAATAGTAAGAAATTTAAAATTGTAATGTATAATATGCTGCTTATTCCTTGGTTGCTACTTGCACCATGCTTTAACTACTTTCTTGCTGGGCAGCTTGGACAGCCTGCCATATTAATTGCACAGCCTGCTTCACGGTCACCTCAGGCATTCATTGTAAAAGTTTTCAGAGAGTTCCTTGTTTAAAATCCAGCTACAAAACAATGTCTTATATGCCCTTCCTTACTGGCACTGAAGTCACAGGACTTTCAAATTTTCAAACATAACGAGTGATTTTACGAGCCTCAGTTTTTGAGTGGCCATCTTGCAGCACCTTAAAGGAGCCTAATTTTCAGAAAGGGCTGAGCACTTGCCCTTTGAAAACTAAGGCCTTAAAAGGTGTCTTGGGCACCCCAAAATCACTGGTCATTTAATGAAATTTAGGCCATTGTGCACTTTTTTTTTCTTTTCATAGAGGTCCTTATCAAGGCTTCAGTGTTTTCTCCAGGCCTCTGCACACTTTGGTAAAGCACAATAATGTATTACATTCCAGTTTGGAATGAAACCCTCAACAAATGTTTTAGCAATGTTGTCATAGTTATTCTTATCTCCTTCTTCAGCAAAGGCAAATGATTTATAAACATTTTCAGTTTCACTCCCCATTGCATAGATTAACAAGCTGACCGATACTTCACTGCTCTGTGTGATAAGCTTCACTGTGGTTCGGGACCAGGAGAAGCATTCCTTCCATGTAGGTATTATCAAACTGAAAGGCTGGTGGAGCATTAAATTTCAGCCATTTCTTTTCCTCTCATTGATGCTGGTTCAACACAAGCTGGTTTCTGGCACAGTGTCACTTAAGGGTAAAGAATCCCAGAAAAGGCTATTTTCTGCTCTCATAACCAGCAGCACTACCAACGCTCCTGATTTGGCCATGAGCCTGGCAAGATTTGAGTTGGATTTCAATTTTTTTTAAAAGCCTCGTGTGATCTTAGGTTCCAGTCTTCAAAACCTGTGAAATTTTCCTAACTCAAAATGGCAACCATCTCCCACTACTTTCAATGGGGCTGAAGCCAAACTGCATTCAGGCAAGATGGCTATAGTTTCCCTACAGGCTTTGCATGTGGAGGGGAGACTGCCCCTAGTAATGACAACTGCTACCTCCCACTGATTTCAATGAGACTGAAGCCAGGCAGATTCAGGGATGATCCCCCTCCCCCGGGGGCTGTGGTTAATGAGCTGGACTGGCCAGGAAACTATGATGAGACCAGAGAATGTAGGGTGCAGGGGAATGTGTGGGTTCAGGGAGAAATTGAGGATCATGCAGAGGAATGTGGGATCAGGAGAGAATCTGAGAGACTGAGCAGTATGCACAGGAATCTGGGGTGCTCAAAGCCTTTTTGGGGTAGGGGGAGGAGCAGAGGGAAAATGTGAGGGATAGGATTTTGTAAAGGGAAAGAGTCAGTCATAGCGATGAAGGCCAGAAAGGACCAGCATATCATTCAGTCTGACATCCTGTATATTACAGGCCACTGACACTAACCAACTCCCATACCAAGCCCAGCAACCAGAATTGGACCAAAGTATTTCAGCCTGCAGGAGACTCAACAGTTGTGTGCCATTGGGGGGAGTGGGGGCAGAGAACAGGAGGGGCTGAGATGCACCAATGGCTGAGGCTCCTGCAATGGCAGGCCACTGATTAGATGGGATATGCCCAGCTGATGCTAACAAGTGACCCCATACCCCATGCTATAGAGAAAGGTGAAAAAATCCCAGGGGGAAATTCCTTCCCAACTCCAAATATGGCAATCAGACCCTGAGCATGTGAGCGAGACACACCAGACAAGCACCTGAGAAAGGGAATTCTCAGTATCACCTCAGAGCACCAGCCCACCCTATCCAGTGTCCCAGCTCCAGTCATTGCCAAATCTGACACTTCCGCGGAAGGAGACAAAAAAAACAAAGAAATGCCACAGGATACATCAAGGGAATAACATCCCCCTTCCTGTAGGGGTAGGTGAATGTAACTGGGGGAGGAGAGGGATAAGAGTCTGTATAGGAGCGTGGAGTGGGAATATGACTTGAAAGAAGATCGAGGGAGGAAGATGGGATGGTGAAGGAAAGAGGATAGTGCTAAGTGAGGAAAATGGAAAGGGATAAAATGGCAACTCCCCCACTCCAGAGATTAGGAGAGGGCAAGGGATGTCCCCTTCTGACCCTCCAATGGGGAACTCCATATTTTTGCAAGGGTGTTTCAGGTAACAAATTTGACCCTGAAATATTCATGTACACTTTGGGGGTATGAAGCTCCCTCCTAAAGACTCAAAAACCAGCAGACACATAAAAACAACCCCCCCAAATGCGTTATTATTTTTAAAAATCTCATGATGATCAAGATAATCTCATCATTCTGGCAACCTGATTTATAATTTTTTAACGACTGGCATTGGCAGTACTGCACTGAACAAGGAACTTGAGACCAATAGCATTACCTCTAAAGCCTCTCTCTCTCTCTCTGTGTGTTAGAGCTTTTGCCAAGAATCTTTCCCAGTTCCTCTTATCTCACTTCATGCTACCATTATAAAGAAACAATACCCACATCTCACATGTGGCCACCCCTGTACATGTGCAAAGGTAGGAGGGTAAACTGAACTACCAGTGCTGCTTGGACTGGACTCATGGAATTCAGCAGCCTAGAATCACAGTTACAAGATCTCTGTGCATAGAATCCTACTGGAATTCAGTGGGAATTCTATGTGCAGAGCACATGGGGGATCAGGCCTATTAAGAGGGCCCAGGATTACAAAGCCTTCACTATTTGACTGCTGCCATGATCCAGTTTGGTGGCCAAATGGGAGCAGTGGGAAAGGCAGCAGCATGCATCTACAGCAGCCTGGGGGTTAAGTTCAACCTAATGAAGACAGCATTCAAAGATTATCTCCACTGTTACTCACAACACCATCTGGCA
Organism: Malaclemys terrapin pileata; assembly: GCF_027887155.1. Taxonomy (NCBI): domain Eukaryota; kingdom Metazoa; phylum Chordata; order Testudines; family Emydidae; genus Malaclemys; species Malaclemys terrapin. The sequence goes on along the minus strand of NC_071506.1, from coordinate 206,411,630 downwards.
CAGATGCACATGTGGGAGATTAAACATGTAAAAGATGGCAACAACAACAACAAACATTTCCATAATAGTATTTTTTTTTTTGAAGGAAAATATGTTGACCATCTAATTTGGATTCATAAAGAAACCTATTAATCTGAGGCTTCAAAGAGTTGTCTCAGAACTTTTAATCAGGAGTTGCATTTTACTGTGGAAAGGAGCGGAGGGGAGTGAAAAAAATAAAACAAAACAACTGTCTATTTGAAAGCAGTCTGGGTGAGGGAACTCAGCAGGGAGCCTCTTCTCACCCACCTGGAGAAGAGGCTCCCTGAATGCTTGTTTTCATTAGCATGGGCCTCTCTGGCTCTTCAAAACTCTTTCCACTAGTTGCCAAGGCAACCTAGAGCCATAATGCAGCACATGGGTGATGCACATCAACTGGCGTATTGCACTTTACTGAAATAAATAAGCAAATAAACATGAAAAATAGCCATGGGCCCAAACACGGGCATTGTCTTTTATCATGGACATCTAAAATTTGTGGGGATTTCAGGTACTCTGCTACATGTATCTACTGAGAGCTGGTTGCTCAAAAAAAGGACAGGACATGCACATTAAGAACCATCTCCTTTGATTTTAATGGGTCTTCTTCCTTGTGTAAGGCAAACAGGATTTGTCCTGGAATGTGCAAACACATGCAGATATTGGGCCTGATTTTCACACAACTTAGCACCTGCAATTGGGACTAGATTTTCAAAAGGGCTCAGGTCCCAGTTAGGCACCAAAGTAGGTGGACACATTTTCAGAAGTCCTTGACCATAGGGATTGCAATAGAAGCTGGTGGTGCAGAGCACTTTTGAAAATCTGACCCAAGTTGTGGCTGCTGCGCACTTGAAAATTTGGTTTTTAAGGGTCTAATCTTGCAGTTGCTACTCATATGAGTCATATTTAGTAATAGTAAGGACTACTCATATGAGTAAGGATCATAAGAGCCAGCCCTCTAGTTTCACAAGGCAAGACTCACATGTTTAGCTAAAGTTACCTTGTGGAGAAGAGAATCTGTGATGTGATATTGTAGATTACTGTTTGCAAAAGAGAATCAGCACTGGTGTATAGGCTGGAGACAAAGTATGAGAGAGGATAGATTGTTGTTTGAATGAGGTCAATAATGAGGAATAATAACTGTAAGACCTCTTTAGATTTGCAGAGCAAAGCCAAAGAAAAGATTTGCATCCCCAGGAATTTTTGTTGCACATCCAGCTAGACATGGCTGTCAAAGAGTTTTCATTTAGATTCAGGAAGGGAGGTGCTGGCTGCAATAGTTGGCAGGAAAAGAAGGAAGGGAGTGGGTCTGAAAATATACAGTCACTTCAACAAATATCTAATTCTCTTCTTCATGTATCATGTTAGCATTTGTTGGAATGTGAACGAGTAGTAGCAGCTCAGTAGACAGAGAGCAGCAGGCTATGTAGATATGATAGTGCACTTGGGACAGTTGCTGTGAGTGTCCACTTTCTTTTCCTCTGCCTCATGCATACAAAGAGAAGGGGTGAAGTCCTGGCCCCATACTAGAAATAATGAACAATAACAATACACCCCAGGACTTTGTGATGGGGTGTCTATACCACACAAGGCCTGAGGTAAGAAGGGCCAGTTAACCCTGTGTTAGGTGGCACCCGGAGGAGAGCCAGGACCTGATAAAGGCTAATTGATGAAGTCTAGCTGGGCAGAGCCAGACTGAATATAAAGCCAATAAGGTGACAGCAGGAAGGGATTACTGGGAAAAACTCTACAGTCACTCCCTAGTGAAGTAGCTATATATAAGGAGGAAGTCTAGGTGGGTGACTAGCCCCTATGATCCTGTCTCAGATATTGACTGTGGCAAGAACCTGAGAGGGATGAAGTAGCCACAAGTTGCAGAGGAAGTTCCAGTGGTAACCCAGAGGTGGGCCAGGAGATAGGGAGGAATCAGCAACAGGGTCTGATGTTTGGTAGACTATGGTTGTTAGGGAATAGGGCCCCTATGCTGGAACTTGTAGTGAGTGGGCCTGGGTTCCCCTACTGACCACTGGGACAGTGGCACAGACTGCTATGGCTCAGAAGACTGCCTGACTTAGTCTCTCAGGACTAACTTAAGTTTTTTTCCTTCTGGGGTATCATAGTGACCTGGCTGGAGAGCTAAACCATGAAGAGGGAGCAACCAAGTCCAGAGAGAGACACCAAGGAGTGAGCAATCAAAGGAGGGGGCATCAGACTGCTGAAGAGCTAATCCCCAGATGTGCCACAAAGCAGTGCCCCTAATGGTGAGTGACTTGTTCTAATACAACTTTATTCTACAATTGCTATATTTTAATGGGTTCTCCTGTAGCGACTCTCACTTTTCTGTGAAGTCTTAAAATGTTACGTTACTTATTCATGCATTAGAATAGTGGCTACATATTTTAAAGTGGTGTGCTGTCATCATCATTTCAGGTTCAAGAACTGTAAAGCTGAATTATTATGGCACCAAATATTGTTTATATATGTACAGATATGTATGCTCAATGTTGATGGCTAAGCCTTCGTACCTCACTTCTTTTACATTTTTCTTTTCCTTTCTACTCTTATGTGAACAGAAGCCTGTTCTATTTAAGCCCCTCTCTCTCATGTATATATATATAGTGGTGATGGCTAAAATGACTGTAAACTTTATTCAGGAATGCATCCTCTTGCTGAGGATCAAGAAGGCCCAAAGACAGAAGGACAATCATAGTGTTGCCTCTTCTTGATCCTAGTGGCGAGTCTAAGTTTGGGGATCTGGGGTTTTGCCAGTTGGAAGCAGAAATTGATGGAGTCTGGTATTCAATGATGCAATCTTGTTTATTTACAAGGGTGGACAAAGTCCATCTTCTCCAAATGCAAGAGGAACCAAAAACAAAAGGAGCAGTTTCTTAGCTTACAAGCTCAAGCCTCTTTAGCCAGCAGACTCCGAGGCATGTTCTCTAGCAGTCACGCTGTGCTCACAGGCTATTGGCTGCCTTTTTTGCTTTTGCCTCTCTCTTCATTCTTCTCTATGTGATGGGTTTGGTCACAGAGACCCCCTTGGGACTGTCACCTGATGTGCTCAGATTACCTCTGAGCCTGTTTTCCCTGCCAGCTTGGGATTCCAGAACCCTGCCTTGTTGAGCAAGATACGCTAGCCTGCTGCAACACAGACCCAGGGTTTGAACACGCCCCCAAAACTGCAGACTTTAACCAAAAACTGCTCAGCGGTTCACCTGCCTCCAACACCCAGACACCAGCTCCCAGTGGGATCCAAATCCCAAATAAATCCATTTTACTCCGTATAAAGCTTATACAGGGTAAACTCATAAATTGTCCGCCCTCTATAACACTGATAGAGAGATATGTACAGCTGTTGCTCCCCCAAGTATTAATCACTTACTCTGGGTTTATCAATAAACAAAAGTGATTTAATTAAGTATAAAAAGTAGGATTTAAGTGGGTTCAAGTAATAACAGACAGAACAAAGTAAGTTACCAAGCAAAATAAAACAAAACGCAAGTCTAAGCCTAATACATTAAGAAACTGAATACGGGTAAATCTCACCCTTAGAGATGTTCCAATAAGCTTCTTTCACAGACTAGACTTCTTCCTAGTCTGGGCCCAATCCTTTCCCCTGTTACAGACCTTGTTAGTTCCAGCAGGCATCTTAGGTGAAAACCAGGGGATTCCACATGACTGGGACCTCTCTTTTCTGTTCCACTCCCTTTTATAACTTTGGCATAAGGAGGGAATCCTTTGTCTCTCTCTGGGTTCCCACCCCTCCCGCTAAATGGAAAAGCACCAGGTTTAAGATGGATTCCAGTATCATGTGACATGGTCACATGTCCTGTGAGACCCCTAGTCTCCATTCTTCCAAGGCTGGCCGGCACTACCCAGGAAGGTTTGCAAGTAAACAGAGCCATTCACAACCAATTGTCCTAGTTAATGGGAGCCATCAAGATTCCCAGCCACCATTAATTGCACACACTTTGCATAATTACAATAGGACTTCAGAGTAATACTTCATATTTCTAGTTTCAGATACAAGAATGATACATTCATACAAATAGGATGAACACACTCAGTAGAGTATACGCTTTGTAATGATACCTTACAAGAGACCTTTTGCATAAAACGTATTCCAGTTTCAACCTATTCACACTATTTTTATAAAGCATATGGAGTGCAACGTCACAATCTGTTCTCAGATTCTTCATGAATTGCACACCCACACACACCTACTCTCACTACCCCGTTGGGGAAACTCCCTTCATCCACATGGCCACAACCCAGCTAGGCCTTGTTTTAGTTGTGGCCCCTTAACTGTCTATTATAACTATCTTAAATGAAGGGTTTCACATAGTTTGTAACAATAGCATCTGTTCAGAGAATACATCTAGTTCTTCTACTTGCTAACATCTATCAGTCACTTAAGGCTATGACTACACTGCGCACACAGTATAACTGCTCTTTGTTGCCAGGAGAGAGCTCTCCTGATAACAAAATAAAACCACCCCCAATAAAGGATGATTGCTTCGTGGGTGGGAGAGCATCTCTCGCCAACAAAGTGCTGTCCATACTGGTGCTTTTCGTCGTTAAAATTTTTGTCATTCAGGGGGTGTTTCACACTCCTGAGCGACAAAAGATTTAACGATGCAAAGGGAGTGTAGACAAGGCCTAAGGCCATAATGAGATTTGAGGATGTCCACTATAGTCTACAAAGTGATTTAAGCTGCATCAGACTTGATCTGGCCTCTCTGTTTAGCTGGTCATACATTTAAGAAACAGGGTAAATTAAGCTGTTATGAAAAAAGCACACATCTACTGGTAATAATATGCTATCCTTGAGCCTGATCCTGCCAACCCTTTCTTAAAGGGGAAATTTCTTCCACTGAAGAGAGGCAGCAAAAGGCATCGGCACCATTTAAGCCCTATTTTGGGTCACAGGCCACATGTTGACTGTCTGCACAAGTGGTGAATTGATGAATAATCCTTGCTCAAGTGAATAGTGCTATTGACCTTAATTAGACTCTTCCCTGCATTAATCACAAGAGTAAAGATTTGCTGGATTTGGCCCTTGTATTTACTAATTTAAACCTCGGTGCACAAAAGGAGTTAAGTGCCTAAGTCCCAGTTTGTGCACCTCTGCAATACACAGCCCCCCCTGCCTAACACTGGAGGTGCCTAGAAGCTCCCTAAGCACTTAACATTTTGCTGAAAAAGGTCCATAGCCACCTGTTTCTTCCTCTGGGCATGTGAGCTGCTGCTTCCCTGTAGACATCTGGACTCCATCTCCTGCCTAAGCCCCAGAATCTTCCACAAACTGGGGGAAGAAGATAGATGCTCCTCTGTAACTTGCCTGCAGGGCCTGATCCAATAAGTCTTCTCTGAATTTGCCTACCAGATCAGGCCCTGCAGGCAAGCTATTACAACATGGCCATGGTGGGAAGGAAAAGCTCCCTCAACTTTTAGCCCAGTGGTTACGGTAATCACCTATGATGTAGGAAACCCCTGGGTCAACTCCCAGTTCTGCCTGATGAGGAGAAATTTAAACTGGGATCTCAGATCACTTCTCAGATGGGTGCTCTAATCAGTGGGCTATGGGATAGTCTGATGTGGGGCTCCCTCCTTCTCTTGATGAAGTTGTTCCATTGTGGATACATGAGCAAAGTAATTGGAGCAGGGGAACTGGCTCCTGGGTCTAGCACTTCCTGGTGAATACTCTGACTATAACCTGATGGGTAGTCTCATGCTTGCTTGCTCACATATGTTCTCTCTCTCTCTCTCTCTGTGTCAGCCAATGACTCTTTAATTATTTAATCCAAAGTGCAACAGCTTCTCCAGGAGAAATTGGGGAAACCCCACAACAAAATAACCCACAACCCAGTGGTTAGAGAACTCTCCTGAGCAGGGGTGGCTCTAGCTTTTTTGCCGCCCCAAGCATGGCAGGCAGGCTGCCTTCGGCGGCACACCTGCAGGAGGTCCCCGGTCACGCGGATTCGGCGGCATGCCTGCGGGAGGTCCAGGGTGACCAGATGTCACAATTTTATCGGGACTGTCCCGATATTTCCTTGTTTGTCCCGCATCCCGACCAATGTTAGGTCGGGACACTGGACAAACAAGCAAATACTCCGGAGCCTGGAAGTGCTCGCGCCCCCCAACCCCGACTCTACTCCCTCCTTCCCCCATTGGCTCCCTCCCCGAATCCCCACCTCTTCCCCAGGCTCGCCATTCCTCCTCCCTCCACAAGTGCTGGAGGGAGGCCCAGGAGACGCAGGGGAAGCGCGGGGCTGGGGTGAGTAAGAGTCCGGCCTGGCCCCGAGCGCAGGCAGGACTCAGTCGGGTGGTAGGGAGAGGAGGGGGGCGGCCCGCGGGGCCAGGTGGCGGCTGTTCTCCCCGGCCTGGGCAGCGGGACTCGGGAGCAGCTGCTGCTGCAGCTCCCACTGCTGCGGCCGGAGGAAGCGGCCATGGCGCTTGGTGGCTGCGGCTCTGGCGCCCGGGCCCGAACCCCCCGAGCCCGGGCCTGTTGCGGGGACCCAGCAGCGCGCACGCTGCGCCCAGCCCCTGGCCAGTCGCGTCTGGGCTGCTGCCCAGCTGGTGCAATCCCGCGGCGGCCCGGGGTGGAGGCATCGGCAGCCCAGCCCCGTTCATTCCCCTGCGGGACCTGAGCAGGACGGGGGGCCTGGGGCCTGCTGCCCCCACTCTGGGGCCGCCCGCGGGATAGCACCAGCTGGGCAGCCAGCCCAGACGCAACTGGCCAGGGGCTGGGCGCAGCGTGTGCGCTGCTGGGTCCCCACAGCAGACCCAGGCTCAGGGGGTTCGGGCCCGGGCGCCAGAGCCGCAGCCGCAGAGCTTGGCCATCGGCCGCTTCCTCCCCCCGTGGCAGTGGGAGCTGCAGCAGTGGCTGCTCCCAAGTCCCACTGCCCGGGGGGGGGAGAACAGCCACCGCCTGGCCCCGCGGGCTGCCCCCCTCCTCTCCCTACCACCCGACTGAGTCCTGCCTGCACTCGGGGCCAGGCCGGACTCTCACTCATCCCGGCCCCGCACTGCCCCTGCATCTCCTGGGTCTCCCTCCAGCGCTTGTGGAGGAAGGGGGGGGGTATTTTTTTTTTTTTTGCTTCCCCCCCGCCACGCCCTGCCCCGCATCCCAATATTTGACCTGGGTGATCTGGTCACCCTAGGGAGGTCTGCCGGTCCCACGGCTTCGGTGTACCTGCCGCCGAATTACTGCCGAATCCACGGGACCGGCGGACCTCCCGCAAGCAAGCAGCTGAAGGCTGCCTGACTGCCACCCTCGCAGGGACCAGCAGGGTGCCCCCCCCCAGCTTGCCACCCCAGGCACGTGCTTGGAGCGCTGGTGCCTGGAGCTGCCGCTGCTCCTGAGAGGTGGCAGATCCCTTTTCAAATCACTCTCTTCCTTATCAGGTCAAGAGGGGACTTCACCTGAGATGTAGGAGATCCCAGTTCAGTGCTCTAACCTTTAGGCTAAGTTGTATGGGAGATCCTCCTCTCCCTGTCATTCCTTGCACACACCCCACCCCCATCTTAAGTATCGAACTCCAGGAGAGAGCTCACACCTGAGAATCACAAGCAGAGATTGGTTCCTCCCTGTAACCAGGACTTAGGTGCCTATCTCTAAGAGGGGCATAGCTTAGCATACACCTCTGCCCTTGATATCTCCCATTGGCTATTTTAGTGGGCTTCCCACCTAGCATGCTGGCTTTTGTGAATTTCATTCTAATGCATCTCTCCCCAGTCATTGTATAGGGAGCCTAGGTGCCTAACTCAGGCTTTGTGAAATTCAGTGATGTTCCTGTGATGTGGGTTTTTTAATAGGCAACTAAAATTAGGCAGTGATGCTGAGGGTTGTAATGCCAAGGTCCCTCTAGGCATCTAAGCCTTTACTAATTATGCTTGCCATGGTTCTTGACAGTGCATATGGATATAGTGAATAGTTTGTATTTCATATAACCAGTGATTTCTCTGTCCCATCCTCATTGAGAACCATATATGGATTTAGTGAAGAAATAAACCTCTGCTTCTGAACTAGACACCTGATAAATATCAGGTGAGACAGACCTGATCCTACGACCTTCTATTCAGCTGAGTACAGTTCATGCACTGAATTATTCCCACTGAAGTTGAGGCTACATGTGAGGGTGGTCCTCATTCACACAAGTAAGGATTTGGACCCAGGCTTTTCAAATTATTTGATTTCAGCAAATTATGGGCCTAATTTTGCCGCCATTGTGAAGAAGTATTTCCCTCTGCAAGAAGCCCTGTTGAAACTAATGGGACCACTTGTGGAGTCAGACCTCAATTGATAAAGCACTTATGCATGTGCTTAACTTAAGCATGTCATGTTGACTTTAGTGAAAGCACTCATGGGCTTAAAGTTTAGTGTGTGATTAAGTGATCTTTCTGGATCACAGCTTGGTTATTACTTTACAGAGGTTGTTCTGGAACAATCTGGCCCTTTGTTATTTTCATTAGTAAAATTAAGGAAATTGTAGTCTAAACTCCCACTCTTCTGTATTGGGAAGAGAAGCATATTTTAAAGATGGTGTTTCCAAAATGTTTAACTATAATGAAATCTGATCTTAAGCCACCACTTGAGACCAGCAGGAATTGTTACCTACTAGATATAGTCCTTAATGAAAGGTCAAACAGAAGTGTACTAGATACCTTAGGGATCTTTTAAAATGGTCCCTTAAGACAGGGAGTGGCTTTTGGAAATTGTCTTAGTAAAGATTTCAGGTTCTCAACTGTTACCTTTTTGAATATATAATTTTATGACTAAATGGACTATTTCAAATAACTTTTTAATAAGCAAATGGCCCCAAAGTTAATGAATAACTTTAAGTGAAATTTGCCCCAGGGCATAAAACCTAAATCCTTAAAATAGGGCTTAAATAGGATTCCTGTGTAGAACAAGCTTTGTGAGTGCCCTCTGCACAGGAGTGAATTTTACCCAATGAGAGCAAGAGCAGAGCCAGACCAGGAAGCCAAATTGTGGACAAGCTCCAGTTGCCTTGTTTAAGCATCAGTATGCTTCAGTGAGTCAGTGCATTTCAACACTTTGGTGGGAGTCACCTTGAGTTTTTAGAACTGAAGACTGAGCCCCACCACAAACGGACACTCCTTTTAAAGCAGTCAATGCTGCAAAGAGAGGCAGGCGCTAAGGTGGCTTTGAGGTTTATGCCACCTTTACACTTCACCCATTACACCTTGCTGCCCAATCTTTGGAAGAAGAGCTCTGTGTAAACTCAAAAGCTTATCTCTCTCACCAACAGAAGTTGGTCCAATAAAATATATTACCTCACCCATCTTGTCTCTGACCACAGGGGGCTGTTTCAGTAGCAAAAATCATCAGCTGGGTGTAGTGGCCTAAAAGCCACTGAACAGAAGGAATCCTCAATTGGTTGAGATGGCTTTTGGCCAGTTCTAATTAGCACCCTAAAATCTGAATGCCTTTCTGAACTATCCAAATCTCAAGGTCTTTAAAAATTGAGTAGAAAATCTATGGAGGAAAAAGCTTCCAAAATTTCCTGCTTCTGTTTGGGCTGCAAATAGCATAGGAACAGATTTTTCTCATTGGAAGTGCAACTATACCATCAGCCAGTCCCACATGTGGCCAGAAGCAGAAAGTGCATAGGTAGCATGGGAATTTACAATATTTTTTTAAAAGTTACTCAAGTTGCAAACTGAGATATTTGGTTAAGAGTTTGGTTTTAGGCTTGGTTCCCTTTTGTGTGGAAGTTTTTAATCAGAACTGATTTGCCCATCCCTACGTACTAAGACCAAAACATGGAAACATTTTTCCTTTTTCTGGGTGAAGTTCACCCTTGTGCTTGCTTTCTGTGCCCTTTAATTCCCATGGAAGATCTTGAGACCAGCATTGGGGCTTAAATGATGCATGGGCATTATCCTGACCGCTGCACAGGAGTGAATTTCCCCCTTGATGTATTTCCCCTATAGGGCAAAGGTGCCTTCCAGACTTAGGGTATGTCTACACTACGAAATTAGGTTGATTTTATGGAAGTCGATTTTTAGAAATCGATTTTATACAGTTGATTGCATATGTCCCCACTAAGCGCTTTAAGTTGGCGGAGTGTGTCCTCACTACCGTGGCTAGCATCGACTTATGGAGCGGTGCACTGTGGGTAGCTATCCCACAGTTCCCGCAGTCTCCGCCACCCATTGCAATTCTGGGTTGAGCTCCCAGTGCCTGATGGGGCAAAAACATTGTCGCGGGTGGTTTTTGGGTACATGTCGTCAGTCGCCCCACCCTCCGTGAAAGCAACAGCAGACAATCGTTTCATGCCAGACACCAGGGCAATTAGAAGAGCACAGCAAGGCGCGCTGTGCATCAGAGAGGCTTTGAAAACCAGTTTCGTGCCTGCCCAGGATTCAGTGTGACAGGTGTGTGTGTTTCTCCTTGATGCAAACCCGCCCCCTTTGCTGATTTTAATTCCCTGTAAGCCAACCACCCCCCCCATTCGAAATAAAGTAACTATTTTGAAACCATGCATTTTTTCTTTATTAATTAAAAAAATAAAAAGAGAGAATGGACAAGGTGGCAGGGCCGGCTTTAGGAAGTGCGGGGCCCGATTCGAACAGTTTCGACGGGGCCCCGGCAGGGATGACTAAAAAAAAAAAACACATTAAAAAAAAAACCCACGTGGGGCTTGTACTCACCGGGCGGTGCTCCTAGTCTTCGGCGGTGGGTCCTTCACTCGCTCCGGGTCTTCGACAGCACTGAAGGACCTGCTGCCGAAGTGCTCCCGAAGACCCGGAGCAAGTGAAGGACCCGCCACTGAAGTGCCGCCGAAGACTTGGAGTGCTGCCGGCTGAGTAAAAATTAAAAAAGGAGCCTCTAGCCAGGTAAGGGATTCTCGGCCACTTGCCCCCACCCCGGCAGCCCTGCCACTGGGTGCGGGGCCCTCTTAGGCGCGGGGCCCGATTCGGGGGAATTGGTGGAATTGGCCTAAAGCCGGCCCTGCTGGGTGGGGTGGGGGAGGAGGGAAGGATAAGACCACATTGCTTATTGGAGCCACACTAAAAATCAAACTGTTTGAATGACAGCCTTCTGTTGCTTGGGCCATCTTCTGGAGTGGAGTGGCTGGGTGCCCGGAGCCTCCCACCCCCCTTCCCCCGCGTTCTTGGGCGTATGGGTGAGGAGGCTATGGAACATGGGGAGGAGGGTAGGCGGTTATACAATGGATGCAGCGGGGGTCTGTGCTCTTGTTGGCTTTCCTGCAGCCCCAACAGACGCTTCATCATGTCCGTTTGCTCCCCCATTAGCCTCAGCATCGCATCCTGCCTCCGCTCTTCGTGCTCACTTAATTCTTTCCTGGCCTCTGCCACTGAATGCCTTCATGCATTAAGCTGTGCCCTATCAATGCGGAAGGACTGCATGAGCTCGGAAAACATGTCATTGCGAGTGTGGTTTTTTTGGCCTTCTAATCTGCAATAACCTCAGGGACGGAGATGATAGGGGGAGCATAGAAACATTCTATGCTCTAAGATTCTGGGGGGATTGCATGGTCACCTGTGCTGCTGAGTTCGCCATGCTGACGAAACAGGAAATGAAATTCAAAAGTTCCCAGGGCTTTTCCTGTGTACCTGGCTAGTGCATCGGAGTTCAAAGTGCTGTCCAGAGCAGTCACAATGGAGCATTCTGGGATAGCTCCCGGAGGCCAATACTGATGATTTGCGTCCGCACTACCCCAAATTCGACCCAGCAAAGTCAATTTTAGCGCTACTCCCCTCGCCGGGGAGGAGTATAGAAGTCGATTTTAAGAGCCCTTTAGGTCGACGGAACAGGTTGGTTGTGTGGACGCATTCATTTTTAAATCGACCTAACGCGGCTAAATTTGACCTAACCCTGTAGTGTAGACCAGGCCTTACAGTTCCTTGTGCCCTTCCTCTATTCCCTTACCAACAGATATCAGCACCACTAATCAATTAACATCATAAACTCAAACACAAGTGAAGTCTTAGAATATCTCCAACACTAAATATGAGCAAACTTTTATAAATCTATTTGCCAGCCCTATTAGTCAGGACAGAAATACACAAATACAGCTTACATTATTGTTTTGTCATCCCTCACCGGCTGTACCAAAATGCAGTCTAAACAGTTATCATGGTATTTCTGATGTTATAACAACCACTGGCTAATAATATAGCAGTAAAAACCAGTCTAATCATCACCTCTCTGGATAGGTCTGTTGCATGCTGTAGATTCCCCCCCTCCCACCTTCCTCTAATGTTAAATGTGATTTTTTTTTTTATCCTCAAAGGGGTGATTATCTCAGTGCAAACCTGGCAAGGTTAAACACTATCTATAAAAAACATTCAGCTGTGTGCCATGAAATGAATTACATAATATATCAGTCATCTACCTGGCTTTTGAAAAAGTGCAAAATGTTTTTGTTCAGTCTGGATGAGTATTTTATATTTGGCTTCTCTTTCCATGAAGGTAAAAATGACCTTGATTATTAGAAAGTGAAGAGATATTGAACTGGCTAGAATCAACGCAGTTCCATTTTATTTAGTCTCCACTAAAATTGCAAGGAGTGAAAATAGAGGTTGAATTTATTTTACTATATATTGCCTCATTTGAACTTTAAGGCATTAGCCACTAAGGAAAACCTTTCCCCTGTCTCCCTTCCATAATCTTATAGATGGCATGTTAAGGAAATTGCCTTGACATTATTGATTCTAAGCTATGAGGTACAACATAACAGCCAGTGTAGTAAACTGGGGAAATGTATGCTGTGCTATATTTCAAGCAATGTAGCACTTAGACACAGCACCTGTGTCTCCCTTCACAGAAATCTGACATTTTAAAATTACAAATTAGTATATATTTTTTTCCTAGGCATCAGGCCATCTTCCCTTTGACACCATTTTAAAAAGTTATCCGATCAATCTGAGTGTTTTACTGAAGAAAGGAAAGCAGCCGTTTGCTAAACTAAAGGGGCCACAGGCCAAAGCTAGTTGCTATATTAAGTCAAGTCACCATATTTCTTGCTAGCTCCTTTCCAGAAATGCCTCCCTTAAAAGAAGAACAACAAAATCTATAAAACGGACAATATGTGATCCTGCATGCTGCTATGTTGTTACTGCTTAACCACTCATCAGTTTGACGTACAACATCTTCCAGCTAAATGAACTGGTGTTAAAGTGACCACATAGATGCAAAGTGTCTGGATTGCTTTATTTTAACTCTTAAGGTAAACTGGAATCTAATAAATTCTGGGCTGAATCCTCAGCTGGCATGTATTGGCACAGCTCTATGGAAGTCACTGCAGCTGCGCCAACTTACGCCAGCTGAACATCTGGCCCCCTGAATGCAAAAATCTACATTAACACTCATTTCCTAGGTGATAATTGGAACCAAGGATATTAGCACTAGTAGATTGAAACTTCACTGTGGGGCATTAACCCCTGTGCATAAGTCCTCTGAATTAGGGCTATCTGAAAATGTTCTTAAAATCAGGTTTTTGATTAAACAATATTTATTTATTGCAAAAAGTACCTGCCTTCCATGGAAAACTATTTTTTTTTTCTGAAAAATCAAATGGCCCCCAAAAAATTCTCTTCAGAAATGCTGCTGCAGTGCTTTATGGGAGTTCATTTGCTTTATGCCTCCATTTTCCTATGACTTTCATACCACTTCACTATAAGCAGAGTTTCACTGTAAGTCAATTCCCTATCGAGTGAAATCCCACCCAATGTACAGCCAATTCAAACACCAAAGAACTAACAGTTTGTCTTGATCTGTGTATCTGAATTTCATCATACTCGGCTGATGTAGCCATAGAATCGGGCAGCTGTAACTTGCTCCATGACATCTCTCTGCTCCCCCATATGCAGCTGAAAGTGGATGCAACAGAGAACCTGGGCCATAGTCCTTGATGCTACCTGTTCAGATATTATAGCCTCACCTGATGTATTTTGGGAAGTGAATTTATTCCCTGAGTGGGTTTCAATAGGATGGATTAGAGTTCAGTTGGCTGTACTTATTTTGTCTCTGCAAAATAAATATAATATACTAGTGACATAAAGTCTACCAAGGGGCTAATATGAACGTATCCTATTAATCAATCAATTACAATACTTGTAAGAGCATGGTCAGGCCAGGCTATAGTCAGAGCCAAACTCCGAGGTGATGTATAATGCAGCACAATTTAGCCTCATTTCCTTCACCTCGTACTGCAGATGCTTTGCACTACTAGACAAAACAGGCCTCCAGGCTCCATAGTCAGCCATAGTGTCCCCATTAGAGTCAGTCATAGGGCCAGTTTAGCTACTTAGCTACCTTTTCCCTGCTGCTGTCTTAGAGGAAAAGGGTCACTGCTTCCCTCTTACCAGGTGCTTTCTGGCTGCCAAAAGGCAGATCTCAGGCTACTCTTACTTGTGCCAGGGAATATCAACTTAGTGCACAATTGGCCTGGGATTTGCTGTCTGTGAAGGTGTTTTAAGATCACCTTTGTACGCCCTCTGAATTGCACTATGTGCTATTCAGCCAGGGGTGTGGTTCAGGGTCCCTGAGCCTTTTCCAGCTGCTGTTGGCTTCCAAGTTTGGGCACAGAGGCTCTAAATTCAGTTTCTTCTCCCTCTAGCTCCACAATTTCCATGTCCTCTCCCTTCTATCTAGCTGAAGTACTCCATATAGCCCCCATTACATTAATTACAAGGTGCTCAGAACCCCCGGTATTTTCACAACCCGCCCCCCCGGCCAATAAGGCAGGAAAATGCTATTCCGGTTTTACCAGTTGAGGAACTGAGGTACAGAGATGAAGTGCAGTGCCCAAGGTCACACACCGTCTGTAGCAGAACAGGAACTGAAGCAATATCTCCAGACTCCCAGTCCATAACCTTAATCACAATGCCATCCTTCCTGCCATTCATATAAACTGTCACTTCCATCTTTCTGAGGGTGAGATGATCACTAGCTGCGTACAGCCCTGCGCCTCTGAAATCCCTACACTGAGGGCAGACCCATATAAATCCCTTGTTTAGGGGCAGGCTAATTTTCTCCCTAAACCAGCTGTGGTCTACCCACTCCATCATATTACAATTAAAATAATCCTGAAAGAAAGGACTACTTAGCCTTCTTAAAATAAATTTAAAAAAAAATCTAAACCTAGAGATACAAAAATTCAGCATTAGGGATCTTTGTTCCATCCTTCAGTCACCTGTTGAGCCTTAGTATTATGCCATATGTGATCACATGTTATTCTGAGACCTTTACAATATCTCTGTACAACAGGGTGAGCTGAGGTTGAAGTGGCAGCTGGGTAACTTTGAGTTTCCTTACTTTTGTTAATTTCACATGTAAATTGTAACATTCATTTAAGACTTATTCTTTGCTTTTTTTAAAAAAAAAATCAAGAAATGACATTACAGCTAAAGTTCC
Organism: Malaclemys terrapin pileata; assembly: GCF_027887155.1. Lineage (NCBI taxonomy): Eukaryota > Metazoa > Chordata > Testudines > Emydidae > Malaclemys > Malaclemys terrapin. The sequence continues at coordinate 206,396,200 of NC_071506.1, read as the reverse complement.
CCCATCTTTGATTCTTTTCCCCCCTCTTCTCCCAAATTTGGATGACTTTGAAGAATCAGGCCTGCTGTGGACTGTGGTGTTTGTGCAGCATTAGATCATGTTAATATTAGATATAATCCCGCACAAATCCTCTTAGTGATACTGGCACTATAAGGGGTGTTATAATTGCTCAGAGCTTAAAAACAATTTTGTAGCTTTTTCTCCCCATGGTGCACCAGTTCCAATTAGGCCAAGGGAACCTTATGAACGCACAGAGGGTCTCTTTAGGACCCAGCCCAATCCTGACAACATGCTGTCATCCCCACAAAGAAGCTGGGAAAATATCTGACTTACACTCACTCTGCTTTGCCATGAACACGTTATTCTTAAAGTCTAGTACAGCCCTCCTAAGGTGATTGTCTGTTCTTGATGCCCCTTTATGTAGGCCATGTGTCCTGGTTCTGTTTCACCCAGTTTTAAATAACATTCCAGTTTCAGAAAGCTTGAGAGAGAACAGTCAAAAGACAGCAAATTTGAAAAATGTGTCTAATACCCCACTTCGGGTGGAATCTGTGGAAAAGAGCACCTAACAGATGAAAGTTGCCTCTGTTCAGTGCCTGCTTTGAGGGCTCATACTGGCCTTCTGCACAGTAGTGAACTTCAGCTAGTTTGAGTAGGCAGCCTCGTGTACGCGTTACTGGAGTACCTGAAGAACAGACCCTTCAGCTCCAACTTACTGTAGCTGGGACTTATCTACTGCAGGATAGGGACAGGAATAGTGGCCATGGATGGTGGTTTCTGCCATACAGCATGTATGTTTGTGGGCCTGTGTCCCAGGTGCACCTCTGCACTTCGGAGTGGGCCATTCCACAGTGCACCCAGGGTGCTGTCATGTGCCTTTCATTGCACCTCTACCTCTAGCATTTCACCCTTAATTAGCTGCTCTAAAAACCTAGATCCTTTATTCCACCCATAAATTAGCTGGATTGCACCACTGGAGAATAATCTGATCTATCTGACTTAGAGCTGGCAGAACAGCCCCCTTCCTAGCAGCCCTCGGTGCAGGTGCATGCTGGGGACCTGGTTCTGGTGGGAGAGGCCAGAGCATGCTCTTCTCCACCCATTGTGGGCTGCCAGCTAGTCCCTTGGAAACCGCATCAAACAGGGTGGAATTTAGACCCATGCACAGGACATAGTTATGCTGGAGGCTGAACCCCTTGTTGGAACCAGAACTGCAAAAGTGAAGTCACTTTGCTTAGGGTTACCACATTCAAACATTTAAAAAAGAGGACACTCCACGGGGCCCCGGCCCCAACTCCGCCCCTTCCCCGGCCCCGGCCCCGCCCCAACCCCGACCCTTCTCTGCCCCCATTCCAACCCCTTCCCCAAAGTCCCTGCCCCAACTCTGCCCCCTCCTCTGAGCACCCTGCGTTCCCCCTCCTCCCTCCCGCTCTGATCTTGGTTGGGGGTTGCTAAGTGCTTCCCTGCTTCCCACTCGCCCCGCAGCCCCTATGCCCTTGCCTGCCCTGCTCCTCCTCACCCTGCAGCCTCTGTGCCCCCCCGCCCCTGCAGCCTCTGTGCCCCACTGCTCCCCACTTGCCCTGCAGCTTCTGCACCCCCCCCGCCCCTGCAGCCTCTGTGCCTCCTGCTCCCCACTCGCCCTGCAGCCTCTGCGCCCCCTGCCTGCCCTGCCCCTGCAGCCTCTACACACACACACACACACCCCGCCGCCTGCCCTACTCCCCCCGCTCACTCAGCAGAGGGAGAAATGCAGGCTCCACCTGGAATCAAACACAGCCGCGCTGCTCTGTGAGGGAGGAGGGGGAGGGGGAGGGACTCTGGCTGCTAGAGGCCCTAGTGGCTGTGAGCGGCTTTCAATCAGGCCAGGCGTCCAATCAGCCGCGCCGCACTCCGCATGAGGGGAAGGGGGAAATCCCAGACATTTCTACTTGATTAGAAATCCCCCCCCGGACGGCCATTTAACGCTGAAAAAGCCGGAACATGTCCGGGGAAACCCGGACGGATGGTAACCCTACTTTGCTCTCCCCTGCTGGTCTGCAGTGTGCTCAGTCCAGCAGAAGAGCTCAGGTAGTTGAAGCACTGATTATGAACATATATAAACGTAGCCCTACATTCATCTTGGCTGAAAGGGGTAGTGAGTGAGATAGGGACAGAATATAGGCTGCTGCAAATTGAGTTCAGTTCAATAAACCACAATGGACATTTTAATCATCCTCTTTTCATCTTGCAACTATACTTTGTATTAAAATGGTGAGCATGGACAAGTAGGATATCAAATTAAAAGGGCCCAGCCTTGCCCCCACCTAGTCAGAGATTCTACAGATCCTGGAAGGCACTGAGTACCATCAACCCCCAGGGACTTCAGTGGGAGATACGGGTGCTCAGCAGTGTTTAAGAAGTGCTCAGTTCCTTGCAAGTTCTAGACCTTAGTGAAGAGCAATCCTCAGAGGTATGGCCAGAATTCCTGGCAGAATTCTGTTTACTTTGGTAATAAGCAAAGAAAATACTTGTTTGTATAGAGTTTTCTTTAAGAATTCTGAATGGGGAAAATTTAGGATGGCTGCTATAAGCATGCTGTGATATTCAGACTTCCCTCTTGTTTGCTTAGGTTAGCTGGAAGAGTGCCAGTGAAATTATGCTGTTTTATTTTCACTCTTCCCCCAGCATTGACTTCAGCCCCACAACGTGTCACTCTTCCTCTCTCCTCCCCACACAAACACACACCCAATGTGTGAGAAAATTTTGCTCAGAACATATCTCCCTCTTATCCCCAGGATCTCAGCCATGTCCTCAGCCTTTGTCTCATCTTTTATGTGAGACAAAAGTCAACCCCAGAACTTAAATCTGTCACTTATATTAAAAACTGCAGCTGGCCCCTGTGGGGACAGTAAAACACTCTCTGATAAATGAGGAGTAACCTTCCCCTCTCATGGACTCTGTCATATGTATCCAAATGAATTTGAAAGAAACAAATGTGCTTACACTTCTGCAAATGGGAGAACGCTGCCTCTAAAATTATTTCCATTTTCAAGGTCAGGAAGCAAAGAATCAGTCCACGTTCCTTGGAGACGGCATCCAATCAGCGGAAGCTGTTCCCTTGTCAGACAGCTGTTATCTGCATAGTCCTCCTTTGCTATTTGATGTGCCACTGGCTTCTTGTCACTTGACTGAGATATTTTCATCATTCTCTAGCTGACACCCTTAAAATTCCATTTTGCCAGACACAGATCTCCTCTCACCTCCCCCTCCCTCCCCCGCCCATCTTACAGCAGCAAGTGGCTGAAAAGCATCTAAATGAGCTTCTGGTCTCTCGTTTCATATTTTTATGTTTCACTGATATGTCTTAAGGCCCCTCTTCGCATTCTATCTGCCAAATAAATACATAATACTCCTGGTAGGGGAGATTAGGCTCCCAGTGAGCTATGCAGTTCATATTCTCTGTGGACCAAGCCTGAGGTCCTGACTCAGCAAACTCCCAATGAACTTGGGTGTTTACTTGAGTAAGGACTGAGGGGTTGTTGTTTTTTGGGGGGAGCAGGGGGGAGGTTTGTTGTTGTTTTTAAAGGCTGATTAAGGCCTCCATATTTGGCATAGTCTGTCAAAGAGGAGCTAAATGAGTATAGTTAAATTTTTACCAATACTAAGGGATACCATGCTAGTTCTCCTTTGGGCACTGTCTAATTCATACGGCCTCTATACTTCCTCCCCTGGTCCTTGATGCAATTGCATGATACAAAGAGGGCAACCCGGAGAGTAAGACAAGGCTTCATATGTTACCTCTCTGTACATAGCTACCAATATCCCCTGTGTGTAACTCTACAATCCTGGAGGAGCTGTAGAACAGTCCCTCTATGTGGCATGTTCCCTCCTATTCGGAAACCTCTCATCACTTAATAATGACTGAAGCAGGTACCTTCATCTTGTATATTCTGGGTGCCCTTACTAGTAGGGTTACCATACGTCTGGTTTTTCCCGGACATTTCCGGCTTTTTGGTAATCAAACCCCCGTTCGGGGGGAATTTCCAAAAAGTCGAACATGTCCGGGAAAAATACTCCCTGGCTTACCTTAGAGCGGGTGCCGGGGGCTGCTGTGCTCCCTGACTCCTGGACTCTGTAAGAGCCGAGCTGCCCGAGCGCTACCGGCTTTGGGCAGCCCCCATGCCTCTGGACCCTGTGCCCCCGGCTGGGCACTTCCCCTCCTGGGCTCTGGGGGCGCAGGGTCCAGAGGCATGGGGGCTGCCTGAAGCCGGTATTGCTCGGGCAGCTCGGTGCTTACAGAGCCCAGGAGTTCAGGGAGCACAGCAGCCGCCGGAGCCCGGGAGGGGAAGTGCCTGGCCGGGGGCGCAGGGTTTGGAGGCATGGGGGCTGCCCGAAGCCTGAGAGCTACTGGCTTCACGGTTTGCCGGGCAGCCTCCAGACCCTGCGTCCCTGGCTGGGCGCTTCCCCTCCCAGGCTCCAGCTGCGCTGGGGAAGCGCCGGCCGGGGGCGCAGGGTCTGGGGGCTGCCCGGCAAACTGTGAAGCCGGAAGCGCTCGGGCAGCCCTTTTCACGTGGCTGGGAGGGAGGAGGGGGAGTTAGGGCGGGGACTTTGGGGAAGGGGCGGAGTTGGGGCAGGTCTGGGGGTGGGAAAGGGGCGGGGCTCCTTGGAGTGTCCTCTTTTTTATTTTTTAAATATGGTAACCCTACTCACTACAGGAGTTACAGAACACAGCTACTATGTAGGAACCAAAGACAGCACGACCACACTGGCAGTGTTGCAAGGGGAGGCTTTCCTAAGACCACAGAAGGACAGAAACTCTGCAGCTGGGCCCAGAATTTCCAATGGATCTCAGGCCATTAGCTTTCTCTGACCCCGTTGTGTACATGCACCTCTTCCCCCATCTCACAGGGTGGAGAAAGACGTCCGATCACTTCTATGGGTACAGGAAGAGCTGATAGAGGGTGCTGTGACAAGAGGCAGGAGGGATTCTGCTGGCACGTGGAATTGAGAGGATGCAGGTTACAACCTTTGTCTAGATCCCAACTGACTTCATATTCTCTTGCTGGGAAACTCCCCTCCCACCTGGACTGTGCTCTGAACGCTGGTTTTCACCATTCTGCTCATCTTGAATAAAGCAAATAGTGATCAGGGTTTTTTTGCCAGTTCCTCTTCCTGATTCTCACAAATTGAACACACCACTGTTGCGTTTGGATTCACAGCACTGAGGCAGGAGAATGCTTTATTAGAGTGGGTGGGGGTTGGTAAGCTAACTCAACCCCTCACCATTTTCATTAACATTTAAAAAGAAATAATGAAAATACCATTTTTGCTATGCTTGGTAAGTACCTGTCTAAGACCACACTCTTTTTTTTAATTAAACATCTAAATGTTTTACTTAAAACTAGAGTGTTCCTTAACATGTTTAACCTGCAGTGAGGTCCCTATCCTCCCAAACAATTGACTGGGTTACAGCATGATTGGTCCCTGACCTGTAAGGTCACTTCTTCAACTGGAAGCTAATGGAGCTGTGTCAATTTATACCAACTGAGGATCTGGCCCTTAATCTGGAAGGCAATTAACCATGCTGCAACCAGACTGCATGAAAGGGCTAGAATTTTGGCATAGCCAAGACTTTAGTCCTGGGATGGGACATAATTATGGTCCTGTCCACACTACAAATTTTCAGTATTTTGTAAGAGGATCCCCTAGTTCAATTGCACAGGTGTGGAGATAGCAAGTGATGGCTCTGGCCCTATAGGGCAAGGGGGCAGTTGCCCCCGACCTTGGTTTGCCTCCCCAGACTTTTGATTGGCCTATATGTCTTCCATTTTGCTCCCCTGACTTTGCAGGATATGATATAATCACATAGAATGTTCTATATGCTGACACAACTTTGCCCCCTCAGAATTTTTCTGAAATTCTGACCTCTGAGGGGCCCATAGTTACTGAGCTGAATTTTAAATAAACTACTGACAGGTAATACCAAATATGCCAACAACACAAATTGTTCCTGTCAAAGGAATCCTTCCTCCTCCCTTTTTAAATTTTTTTTTAATGCTTTCCATATCAGATGCCAGCTATGTTGTATCACACTGCTAGTAGCGAGCATGCCCTGCTGGTGGGCTACAGAGATCAACACTAATAAATATCTTGAACCCTCTCATCCTCTGGCTGACCATTGCTCCCACAAGATATATAGGTTCAGCTTTGAGATGTTCAATCTTTCCATAGTGCTGAAAGTGAGACATAGCCAGCATAATTCCTTAGCATGCAGTATGGTGAACTGCTCTACATTAAACACAAATGGTAAGGGAGTTTACACACCACAATATTGTAGAAAGCAAATTGCTAAAGTCTAAAGGGAAAAAACAAAGTTGTGCTCTCAAGACCTCTAGTGTTGTAGGTTTTCCTAATGATTTTTTTTTTAATTAAAACAAAATATTATATATAATGGAAAAACAAAAGAGTAGGAGGGAGTTGCTGGTGGATTATCAGAACAGAAGATTGAAAAATCAAAGCTAGGGATTTTTTTATAAAATGTTTTCCCTGGCTGACTTATATCTCAAGAATCAATTAAAAAGTTTTCTTTTGTGTGGCTGGGATTCAGATGACTTACAAAAAAACCCACACAAACTCCAGTGTTTTGTTTTTCAAGTCAGCTAAATTTGTGCTAAATTTTTTCAAGGAAAAGTGATCTGTGTGTGTGTAGTTTATGAATTATAACAAGCTGGTATATCCACACAGCTTGTTGTTAATGTGTAAACATCCCTGTCTCTCCTGAATTAAAGCTACAGGACAGTCAATGAAGGGGGAAAATAATGAATATCTTTAAAGGGCCAGTTCATAACACTAGACCAAACATTCAGGAATGCAGAAATGTGAAGTCCTGAAAGTGTAGATCTAGAAATCGCACTGGATTAGCATTATCTATTGTAGCTTTTAAAACTACATATAACATCATGGAGCAGTAAAGGAATGTATTGGGAGGGAGGAGGTACTCTTTCAGATCACTGTGTACATGTGTCAAGCCCCAGCTGTTTCAATAGTTCTTTGCATCAGCAAGAAGTTCCATTCATGCAGAACCAGGACCTAACTTGGGCCTTGATTCTGAATTGAATAGTTTGCCGAGAGAGAAGCAAGAGTACACATCTGCTGTTTTTCCTTTAAAGCAGGGAGCTAACCTGGTCTAAAGAAAAAGGCTGAGACTGGTCATCCCTTCCACTGCACTTGGCAATGTTAAAACAGTCATAAATGCATCAGGTTTTATTGGTACAGCTAACGAGTGCCATTTTTTCCATATTCTCACTTCACAAATACAACCGGACCAGCTCTAATTCTGAGTTATGGTAACAAATGTTTTAACAGTAAAACAAAAGCAGGCATGTGAATATATTCTATGAATAAAAGCACCAATTTCAGCTTGCTATGATTTGGAGGAGGTCCTATTAATCATTATTCTTGAGCATTTGGAAAACCAATTAGTGTTTGTGAGCATTTTTACAAATACCCCTGAATGTTTCATTCATTTTTGCACCAATGACTGTCCAAAAATTCCTTCTAAATTCATCATCCTAGATTCCAAGATCAGAAGGGACAATTGTGATAGAACATCCCCAAAATAATTCCTAGACCATATCTTTAGAAAAACATTAAATCTTGACTTAAAAATTCAGTGATTGGAAAAACTTACTTACCCTCACTGATAACACCTCGTTTCCAGTGTGAATTTGTCCAGCTTCAACCAGGGCCAGCTCTGGCTTTTTTGCCGCCACAGGCAAAAAAGCCTCCCCCCACCGCCCCACGGGAGGAGGGCGGCGAGCCTGCCGCGGCTCCGCTCTCCCCAGTGGCCAGAGCGCTGGGGGGATGGCAGCGAGCCTGCCGTGGCTCCGCTCTCCCCGGCGGCCAGAGCGCTGCGCCGCGCTGCGCCCCCCCCTCCAGGTGCCGCCCCAAGCACATGCTTGGTGGGCTGGTGCCTGGAGCCGGCCCTGGCTTCAACTTCCAGCCATTGCATTTTTATGCCTCTCTCTGCTAAATTTTAAAAGCCCATTATTAAATGTGTGTTCCCCATATAGTAACTTATAAACTGTAATCACGTCACGCTTTAACCTTTATTGTTAAGCTAAATAGATAAACTCAAGGAGTTGAATCACTAAAGGTATATTATCGAATCCTTTAATCATTCTCATGTCTCTTGGCTGAATCCTCTCCAATTTATCAACATTATTCTTGAAGTGTGGACACCAGAACTGGACATAGTATTCCAGCAGCAGTCACACCAGTGCCAGATACAGAGGTAAAATAACCTCTCTACTCCTACTTGAAATGCCCATTTATTCATTCAAGGATTACATTAGCCCTTTTCATCACAGCATCACACAGGGAGCTTTTGCTCAGCTGATTATCCACCATGACCCCCTCCTCCCCCCAAATCTTTCTCAGTCACTGTTTCCTATGATAGAATGCCCCTTCATGTAAGTATGGCCTACATTCTTTGTTCCTAGATACTTACATTTAGCCATATTAAAACTCATATTATTTGCTTGTGTCCAGCTTACCAAGTGGTCCAGATTGCTCTGTACCAGTGACCTATCCTCTTAATTATTTACTACTTCCCAAATTTTTGTGTCATCTTCAAACTTTATCAGTGGTTTTATATTTTATTCCAGGTCATTAATAAAAATGCTAAATCACCTAGGGCAAAGAACAGATCCTTGAAGGATTCCACTGGAAACACACCCATTTAATGATTCCCCGTGTACAATTACATTTTTGAGACCTATCAGTTACATAATATGTGCCATGTTAATTTTATACCTTTCTATCTTTTAAATCAAAATGTCCTGAGGTACCAAGTTAAATGCCTTACAGAAGTCTAAGTGTGCTACATCAACACAATTGCCTTTATCAACTAAACCTGTAATCTCATTTTTTAAAAAGTATCAGTTTGACAGGATCAATTTTCCAGAAACCCATGTTGATTGGCTTTAATTATATTACCTGCCTTTTAATTGTTTATTAATAGAGTCCCATATCAGCCTCTCCATTATCTTACACGAGATCAATGTCAGAATGACAAGTCTATAATTAGCCGGGTCATTCCATGTACCCTTTTAAATGTTGTGCCAATATTTGGTTTCTTCCAGTTTTCTGGAACTTCCCTGGTGTTCTAAGAGGTATCTGAAATCTACATTAATGGTCCAGTGAGTTCCTCAACCAGTTCTCTTAAAAAACTTGGCTGCAAGTTATTTGGACTCACTGATTTTAAAAGTACTAATTTTAGTAGCTGCTGTTTAACATTCTCCTGAGATACTAGTGAAATAGAAAGTGTTATCATATGACATGACTAATCTGCTTTTCCCCCAAATACATAACAAATATTTATTGAACACATCTGCCTTTTCTGCATTATTATTGATTTTACTATTTCCATCTAGTAATGGACCAATTCCATTGTTAGGATTCATTTTATTCCCATTATAACTTTTTTAAAAAAATCCTTTTTATTGTTTCTTAACTCTACTGGCCATACATTTCTCCTTTTGTCCCTTTGCTTCCCTTATCCTTTCTATAATGCCTAGCTTCTGAAATATATTCATTACTATCAGCTGCCTCTCTTTTTTTACACACATACCCCAAATGCATCTGCCTTCACTTTCCCTCATTGTGTCACTTCATGTCCTTTAGTTCCTTGATTGATTTTGTTCTCAACATCTCAATTTTGTGATGAGTGCTCATATTGTCCCTCTTTTTACCCTTCCCTTTTGAATTAAAGCTGCAATAATCCACACACAAAAAAATGTATCAAGAGGATTTATAGGAAAATTAAGAATAATTATACTTGTTTTGTCCCAAAGTCACATTAGCCTGAAGTAAACATTTTTTATGTGTTCAGTCACCCAATCAGGGATGAGAAATACCATGTGATTTATATACCCAATCATACACCAGGAATAACAAATATAATTTGCTTTACATATCTGGTAAGCAACTCCTAGGATGAAGACTTGGTGTATACAGTACTTACAAGTAATGGGCCACTTCCTCAATTGTTATCGGTGTTGCTTGACTGAAGTCCATGAAATTGTGCTTATTCATGCCAGGTGAGGAGCTGAGCCAATAACTACATAAACATAAATCAAGACTGGCCTGCAAATGATTCACTCACCAAAAAGGGGGGCTAAATGCATAATGAATACTTGTAATGACCAGCTCTGTTTAAATTCAAAGTAGGCTATTAATTTGGACTGTCCTAGAATACGTCAGACCCACCCATGCCACCTCAAAAAACCCCACTTCCATAATCGTTCACATTAGACAGCGTGATACACCAGGCTAATGTGACTTTGGAACAAACTAGGGAAAGTAGAACTAATGTTGGTTTTCCTCTAAGTCCTCTAGATAGTGGTGAGTTTTGGGAAGGGGGCAGTGTTTTTTGTTTTTGTTTTTGTTTTGTTGTTGTTTTGGTTTGGTTTTGGGGGAGGTGGTTTGGTTTTTTGTGTGGATTGTTGCAGATTTCATTCAGAATTGTATTGACTAATTTCCTTCAACATTGTAGGGGGTTGCTAAGCAACATGGAGTCTTTCTCTATGTGTTTGTCCCATGGAGAGAAAATGGGAAATAGAAAAAGATTCACCTTCTCTAATACCTATCAGATCACAGGGTCTCTCATTTCAGGCCCAGGCAAAGTTATACTATTCATAGTTCTTTCTCAGAACTGGAGTAGATCCTACTTAATTTGGTTATGAATTTAGTTAGAAATAGATCCTACCAAAGGGACAAAATTTGCTATCGCTTTCAAGGTGCTGTCGGACTGGCATTCACACACATCTATCTGTGGACAATGCAGTGTAAATCTGGCCAACAACTTTCTCTCCTGTGCAATGTGACTTGGGGGCTGATAAACAGAATCAAGCTATACTCAGCATGGAGTTATTCTTTGAGACCTTAAAACAGACAGCATATCTGGCAGACAGCTCATTCTGACCAGCCAAATTGATTCAATCAGGTCTTCCAGCTGCTTCATTTCTTAGTGCTGAGCCTTTCAAACAGCAAAACCAATCTACTTGCTGTGTTGTAATGTGGCTTATCATAGGGTTACCATACGTCCGGATTTCCCCGGACATGTCCGGCTTTTTGGTGCTCAAATCCCCATCCGGGGGGAATTTCCAAAGAGCCGGACATGTCCAGGGAAATAGGGAGGCATAAGCCAGGGTCCGCCCAGCACGATCCGCCGGGTCCGCAGCGCAGCCCAGCTGCCCCAGCTACAATGCTCAGGCGGGGAACGGGGGGCCCTCGGGCTTCCCTCGTGGGCGGGGACCCTCCGGCCACTGGGGGACCCTTCCTGTGGCCCTGTTGCCCCGCGCAGCTTGGAATCCAGCGCCACGGGAGCTGTTTCCAGCGGGGACAGACAGGCCGGGGAACGTGCTCGGTGGCAGGAAGGAAGCTGCGGCCGGGGATGCAGGGACCCGCGCTGCAGAGCATCTGAAGCCCCCAGCAGGCAGAGGCTACCGGGTAAGCAGGGGAGCAGGGCAGGCGGGGGCATAGAGGCTGCAGGGGCGGGGGGGCACAAAGGCGGGGGGCACAAAGGCGGCAGGGAGTGCAGGGGCTGCAGGGCGAGTGGGGAGCACGGGTCACAGAGGCTGCAGGGGCGGGGGGGTGTAGGGGCTGCAGGCGAGTGAGGAGCAGGGGTCACAGAGGCTGCAGGGGCGGGGGGGTGCAGGGGCTGCAGGGCAAGTGGGGAGCACGGGTCACAGAGGCTGCAGGGGCAGGGGGGTGCGGGGGCTGCAGGGCGAGTGAGGAGAGGGGTCACAGAGGCTGCAGGGACAGGGGGGCGCAGGGGCAGGGCAGGCGGGGGTGCAGAGGCTGAAGGGGCAGGGGGTGCAGGGGCTGCAGGGCGAGTGGGGAGCAGGGGTCACAGAGGCTGCAGGGGCGGGGGGGCTGCAGGGCGAGTAGGGAGCAGGGAAGCACTTAGCAACCCCCAACCAAGATCAGAGCGGGAGGGAGGAGGGGGAATGCAGGGTGCTCAGAGGAGGGGGCAGAGTTGGGGCAGGGGCTTTGGGGAAGGGGCGGGGCTGGGGCAGAGTTGGGGCGGGGCCAGGGGTGGGGAAGGGGTGGATTTGGGGCAGGGCCAGGGCTCCTATGGAGTGTCCTCTTTTTTCAGTGTTGAAATATGGTAACCCTAGCTTATCATGACATGCACCATATATTACATCTCTTCCATGGGGTCATCAAGCAAATTAGGATTCATGACAGCACTGCTGAGGTTGTCAGAAACATGCATGTATTCACAGGGTGTATAAAAAACAGTGCTGCATTAACATCTTCCATATCCTAGATGACAACGGACACCCAGGCTTGTGGTCTGTCAGCAGATTGATCTACTTTCTCTGCTCTTTAACAGCATGACTCTCTCTAACATGCCTCCCACAACTTCCACTGGGGTCTGCAAGCCTCAGCTCCCAGAACTGGAAGGTAGCATGTGACAGTGAACAACAGTGATGATCCATGTAAGCAATAGAAAATAATCCAACTCATTCTCCCAGAGATATAGGAGTTCTGCAATGCAAACAGCAGCTTAAAGGGAAATCTTTTAGTTGCTAAAGAAAGCAGGCATGACTTGGAGTACATACAGGCTGATCCAAATTATGCTCTGTAATGCTGATATAAATCCTTTGACCTTAATGTCCCAATGCCATGTGTAGTCGATGGAGTTAGTCTTGATTTGTACTGGTGTAACTGAGAGAAATTGAAACCTATAACTGCAGTTTAAGGCCAAATCCTAATCTCTGATACATCTATATTTAACTTCTATTGACAGCATGTAGCTGAGGATTCTTAAACTGGAAAGGTGGTATTGATTCATTTCCCTCCTGTTTATAAAGTATGTTAAGTTCTGCTTCTCTTTAACAGCCTATTGAGGTACAAAAATAGCAGCTATACTCAAACTCATTCCAGGGGGGGAAAAAATCCTAGTAAGTAGGTGTAGAAAATTGTAAAATTCTGTCTGCATAAGTGTCTTACAGAAATGTAGAAAAACAAGTCTTGGCCATCGCTGGTCAGCTTGGAAAAGAGACTGCTGAGGGGAGATAGGATAGAGGGCTATTAAAATCCTGAATGGTGTGGAGAAGGTGAACAAGATAGTGTTAGTTCAGATAACGAACAAACCAGGGTCACCCAATGAAATTAATAGGCAGCAGGTATAAAAACTAACATAAGGACATATTACTTCACACAACACACAGTCAGCCTGTGAAACTTGTTGCCAAGGGATGTTGCGAAGGCCATAAGTGTAACTGGGTTCAAAAAAGAATGATGTAGGTCAATCAATGGCCATTCTCCATGAATCCATTAGCCACAATGATCAGGGACACAACCCCATGCTCTGGATGTTCCTAAAGCCAAATTGCTAGAAGCTGGATCATTGGATAATTCCCCTTTTCCGTTCATTCCTTCTGAAGCATCTGGCACCAGCCACTGTCAGAAGACGGGATACTGGGCGAGGTAGCCCATTGATCTTACCCAGTATAGCTGTTCTTATGACTCATCACAGCTTGGATGACAGTTTAAATACCATATCTGGCTAATATATTTTTTGTACTATGTCCAAATATTCATTCATCTTTAACTTATTTTGAAAGTGTTTGTAACTTTGTCAATTTCCCACTGACACTCTAGTGTAGGAGTTTTACTGGTAGAAATGTTGGTAGAAGTGATATTAAGCATATTGGAAAGTCTGTGGGAAAGCAGCTTGAATTCTGATTTTTCACGACTCATAATGACCAACTTGCTAATGAGGTACAGACAAGAATTCTTCATGATATTCAACTAATTATTTTCTTCTATTGTGAAATTCTTCCCGGCACAAGTGCTAGGCACCATTTCAGTCCCAGTTATACGATATTCTGAAGACTTAAGTGGGACTGAAGGGGGTGCCTGAGCATCCACTGGCCTTCTACACATGGGTGAATTTCACCCATAATTTTTTTTTTTAAATGGCAGTTGCTCATCAGTAATTCACAAACATAAGGAGGCAAAATTCATTTTAATAAATTACTTGACTTGAATTATACACCAAGTTCCCATAAATATCCTTTCCAAATTATCCATTACTTTTTGAATGATGATTTAATTACTACATGCAGAGATGAAACCCTCCTGATTATATATATTCCTGTTTGCAGAACACAGACCTGATCCAAACACTTGTGCCTGTCAGTAACTTTATTATTCAATGAGTCTAGTCCTGAGTAAAATAAGTGTTTACAGGATGAGGTCCCATACTGTATTTGTAAAAATATTAACCTCTTTTGTTTTTCTTCTCATACTGAAGTTTAACTGTAATATGAATCATTTGTATCTGAGTCATACCAGGTATGTTTATAGATAGCTCATTGTATTTACACTCATGAATCTACAATTTAGTACAGCAATCCAGTGAACAAAGCAAACTGGAAAAGTAAATTTCTTAAGCAATAATAGGCAATGCTAGCATGCCTTTTCTGTACAATTACTGCACACCCCAGGCACTGCTGTAAGGCAGAGTCAATGGCTGGGTGACTCAGCCATTTGATAAATGCTTTCAATCTCTACTTTATTGCTACTGTGAAATGAAAATTGATGGGTAAAGAAGAAATAATACCTGCACATTCATTAGTAATTGTTACTGTCTACTTTACATGGCCCTATCACCTTCCCTTTATGGATCTCAAAGATCTTTACAAACCTGAATTACACCATCTTTAGTCTTAGGATTCTTGAGTTATGGGCCCACTGAAGGAAATAGGTTGTCTTTCTATGACTTCTATGGGCTCTGGATGAAGCCCTATACATAACTACAATATTTGACAGATGGAGAAACTAAAGCACAAAGGCCAGGTCTACACTACCCGCCTGAATCGCAGGTAGAAATCGATCTCTCAGGAATCGAATTATTGCGTCTCGTCGGGACGCAACAATCGATCCCCGAATCGATGCTCTTACTCCACCAGCAGAGGTGGGAATAAGCGCCATCGACGGGGAGCTGCGGAGGTCAATTTTGCCGCCGTCCTCACAGCGGAGTAAGTCGGCTCCGATAGGTCGAATTCAGCTATGCTATTCGCGTAGCTGAATTTACGTATCTTAAATCGACCCCCCCCCGTAGTGAAGACCTGCCCAAAGAGATCTTGTCTTGCTCAAGATCACACACAGTCACTGGTAGTTCTGGGAACAGAAACCAAACTTCTTGATTTCCAGGCCTGTGCTTGAATCATTGTATAGCATTTTCTCTCCAAGTGTGTGTAGGCTAGGAAAATGTGATATTTAAAAACATACTGACTCTCTTCGACTCCACAACTAACACCTCTTTAGTGTTAACCTGTGCATACTAGGGTTTAAAAGCTTATTAGTTAAAATATGATTAACACATTTTTAAACATGACCTCTTTTCCTATATTAGATGTGGCTTTCTTCCAACACTACATGCACCTAAAGTTCTTTCCAGTTAGTTTTAACATTCCTTCCAAATTAAAAATGTTAGATATAAAACACAATAAAATGGCTGTAGAGATTTTGCTCATAAAAAAAGACAATGGAAAATTTCAGCTCAGCTGGATAGAGTTCTAGATGATTATTTATCTCTAAGGCTACAATTTAGTCATAGAGGTCATGAAAGTCACAGCATCCATGACTTCCAGCAACCTCTGTGACTTCAGCCTGCAGTGGTTGGGAGCTGTGGGGGCCGCCAGAGGTGGCAGCTGCCATGGGAACCCCTGAACTCCTATCCACTGTGGGTAGTGGGGGAACCCCCCCAAACTCCCGGGTGGTGGGGGGGCTACCAGAGCTCCTATCCGCCATGGACAGCAGGGAATCCCTGAGCTCGTGGCGGTGGGAGGCCCCCACAGCTCCCTGCTGCTGCAGGTCATGGCTTCTGTGAATTTTTCTTTTTTGCCCATGACCTGTCTGTGACTTTTCCTAAAAATATCCATGACATAATCTTAGCCTTATTTATCTCTGATAACAAAAGGCTATAAATCTGTTTTATTAACTTTAACTGTACCATTTGGTGCCATTCACTCACTATGAAATATTAATAGATATAAATATGTATACCACAAAGAAAGTTTCATACAAAAAGTTAACATCTCATTTCCCATGCATCACATACTTTCCCTCTACATAAGTATCATAGCTCCAAAATGTGCAGTTATGCAATGCACCCACTAGATTCCCAATGATTGCACTATAATACAAAACCTAAACTGACTTCCTATTTCCCCATGGGGAAAATAACACTACATATAGCTGACCAGTGCATGGATGTCTACCACACATCCATGTTGATATTGCTGAGGATTTACATTAGATTGCAATCGTTAAATGTGTATTTTTAAGCATTTATTTCTTTTTCAACTTGCCAGTGACGAAAATATCTTCCATACTCACAGACCCTTCTACAGAACTTTCCATTTTTCATTATTTATTTTTTTAAAGCAATACATTGTATTGGCTCCAGCTAAGCAGGTAGACCGTTCCCTATGGACTAAACCACTAAGCAGACTTTCATGTGTTGCTAGTAGAGATGTCAGTGAATCGCAGTTAACTCAAGTAATTAACACAAAACAAATGATATTTTAAAATAGTAGCGACTGCAGTTTTAATCGCACTGTTAAACAATAATAGAATACCAATTTAAATTTATTATAAATATTTTTGGATGTTTTTCTACATTTTCAAACATTGATTTCAATTACAACATAGTACAAAGTATACAGTGGTCACTTTTTTTATTTTTATTACAAATATTTGTACTGTAAAAAAGATAGTATTTTTTCAATTCACCTCACAGAAGTACTGTAGTGCAATCTCTTTATCATGACAGTGCAACTTACAAATGTAAAATTATTTTGTTACGTAACTACACTCAAACAAAACAATGTAAAACTTTAGAGCCTACAAGTCTGCTTAGTCCTACTTCTTGTTCAGCCAGTAGCTCAGACAAACAAGTTTGTTTGCATTTAGAGTAGTTAATGCTACCCATTTCTTATTTACAATGTCACCTGAAAGTGAAAACAGACATTTGCATGGCACTATTGTAAATACCTTGCAACACTGGCTATGTGTCAGATATGCTAAAAATTTGTATGCCCCTTCATGTTTTGACCACCTTTCCAGAAGGCATCTTTCCATGATGAATTTAAATTGGTATTTTCTTCTTGTTTAACAGTGTGAATAAAACTGGGATTAATCGTGACTATATTTTAATCTCTTGATTAATTGTGATTATTTTTTAATCGTTTGACAGCCCTGTTTGCTAGTACCTGTGATATATTGTGCTCATGAAATGCACCCATAGTAGACAAGATTCAGACAGGAGTGTGCATGTAATTGTTGTGGAAGATTAAAACCTACACATTTCAATCAAAGGATGCCTCATTTTGGACATTTGAGCACAAGTGCATTAGATGTCTGTCCTGATGTATCATGTTGGATGACAGCAGTGTCCCAGCACAACTGCAGATTTGAAAAATGTGTGTTTGTTGCTCCTCAGACGCAGCCAGTATATTGCCCAACATGTAGGGCCTGTTGTACAGTCCACTGAAATCAATGGATTCGAAGTTAAGTCAAAGCAGAACTAATGAGAGAGGCCAAATCCTTCCAACTGATGTCACCTTAAAAAGGAGTGTGGTGGCAAATCCCACAGAAAAGAGATGGAATCATTTTTAGGCAGGTTTTCTAAAAGGTAAAATGTTAGCCTTCCAAGCGATTGGTTTTAGTGACTTATTGTAGCAACATAACAATATTTGGTCTCTGGGTGGGAGAGAAATCAGGATGGTCTTCATCACACACTTTGAGCTGTACAGGTCAGAGGTAAATAAGAACACTATTGTGCCTTTTAGGTGATCCAGTCATAGGCTGCTGTTCCTGGCTATGTTTTATGTCCTTGGTGAGCTTTTCCTGTGGAAACAGTCATTCATGTGGTAGATACTGTGAACAAGGCTTGCAGTCTCCACCCACTAGATGTGCACCATAGGAAAATGTTCAGAAGTGCCTTGTCACTGTTACAGGGCTAGCTGCACTCCTGACCCTTCTTCTGGCCTATAAGTGCATCCCCTACAGGTATCAGACCTAGTGCCTTCACCTATCCCGGAGTGGAATTCCACAATTCTCCCACTCGGGCTGGGCTACAGCACTGTGTGTACCAACAGCACTGTGCTTGACCAGCAGATTCAAGTGGGTTGGACACCTGCAAGACTTGCCTTTGAGAGCTTGCAAGCCATGGTTAATACTGTAAGACGAGGGCTTTCTCAGAACAAAGTATTGTTTAAGCTTAAGAAAGGAAAAGAGAAATTTAAAACAACAAGAGGTCTATATGCATCTCTCTTACCCAAAGGCCTTCTATGCCTTCCATCCCAGGTTAGAAACTCCTAACTATTTCAGACACTCCAGTGGGGTCTGTCTATCCACCCGTTCTGTACAAACAGCTCCCAAATGCCTGACCTCAGGGCTGGAGCCAAGGAAGTAGCATCTGACAGCTAATAGCTCAGGTATTGACTCTTAATAACTCCCCAAGAATTTACTGCGAGACTGCTTAGCCGGAGCCATTGTTTTGCCTTCCTGTTTGTTTCCCCCACCCCTACTATTGCATTAGACTAACACATGCATCTGGTAAACATTTCAATAATCCACTACAGCCATACAGTAACATACAGTATTCAGGTCACGTACCGTTAGTCAGAAAAGGCAAAGAAACATGGGGCTTATCTGTCAAAATACGCACTTTTGAAAGTGGGATACCACTTAGGCTCCTAAGTCCTACTGAAAGCCAAAGTCACAGCAGTCTTATACCTCTCTCATTCCCTGTAGCTTTGGTGGTCCTCCTCCATCTGCAGCCTCAGTCTGGAGTCCTCTTTCTCCTACCACATGCTCAGTTTTTGGTCTGTCTTCTCTGTTGCAGCCTCAGTTTTTGGCCCTCCTTTTCCAACACATCCTTGGTCTCATCCTTTTTCTGCAACCCCTTCTCTTCCAAAGATGCAACCCGTTTCTGCAATGTTATTCTCTTCTTCTCCATCTGAAGTCCCGTCTCCCTCCTCACCACCCACTGCAGCTTAAGAAAGATCTTTATCCTTGATATCAATTTCTATCACTTCACGTTGTTTAGCACTCTGCTTCCCATCTTTTGACCTCTGGTTGCACCTCTGAGAAGGTCCATTCTCATGGTGCACAAAATGAGGGAGGTCTCAGTGTGCCCAGGGTTTCATTTATGGCTGGAGAGCTTGGTACAGAATGCGAGTAAAGATTATGGCTTCAAAGTGCAGGAATGTTGCCAGCTTGGAGTGTAGCTATGCTGCACACTGATAAGTCTGCACAGAGCCCACCATTTGGTGCAGGCCTTAATTGCTAACAAAATGCGATGTCCATAGTCCTCAGTTCTGACAATATTTTCAAGTGAAATGGACCCTTGCTGCTTTCAGCACCTGAGAACAGAAGAAAAGTTGAAACCCACAACTTTTGGCAAACACAACTTTTTTTGTTTAAATACCTTAATCTAGGCTTGGGGGGAGGGATAATAGGGTTCATTGACCATACAAGCAAGAACTGAAGGTACCCACTGGATAATGGAAGACATAGCAGTGAACATTGCCCCACAGGCTGTTCTAGAGTTTCCTTTTGTTGTGGTCAGAAGTCACCCTCCTCCTGAACTGGAACTCAACAGTCTAGATCCTCAGCTGCTGTAAATCAGCACAACCCTTAGGCTTCAGTGGAGCAATAACCATTTGCATCTGCTGAGGGTCTAGGCAAGCATTTTTAAATGGATGATCATGGCTGTTACCCTGTCCCTTCCACTGTGGCAGGGCATCATGTCTCTTAACAGAAAGTCAGGGAAAAGGCACTTTACTTTGTAACCTGGTCACCAAGCAGTTGGCTGAGAGTGTTCTGTCTCTGACAGCAGGAGACCAGAGAGAGATCATAGCTGAGGTAAATCTTGATCTGCAGCACTAAATATTTATCCTGGGTTTACTACACTGATTAGGTATATGCTAGTTAGTGTGTTTGGTATTACTTGCACAGTACAATAGACTTGGCTTTTTTGGTTAGCTTTAAATATTTGTCTTTAAAAGTTAAAAAAAAAAAAAAGGCCTCCATCAAACTGGCATTCAGTAGCTATTTTTGTGCTAACCACAGTGAGTTAAAAAAACCTATGGGAGAGGGGTATTCTGGCAACTTCTGCTCTGAGGCCTGGCCTACACTAAAAGTTAAGTTGACCCAGCTATGTCACTGGAGGGGGTGAAAAATCCACCCCTTTGAGCAATATAGTTAAGCCAAGTTTAGAGACCACTAGGTTGATGGAAGAATTCATCCATCAACCTAGCTACTGCCTCTGCACTCTAGGGGAGGTGAATTATCTATGCTGATGGAAGAACTCCTCCCCTCTTTCTAGTGTAGATACTGTCTCAGAGTTTAACAATATTGGTAGCAGCTGGAAGCCAGGCTCACAGAGGAAGTTGGAGCTAAAGGGCAGCCACGGAGTTGGAGTCACTGGGCCTGGGATTAAGTTGTGGTAGGTAGCTATATTTGAGACAAGAAAAAGAAACCTCCGAGGAGATTCCTGTTCAGTCACTCACTCACTCACTCAGGCTACCTCTAGGAACAGAACACTTTCTATCTCCAATTATCTGCCACTGTAATAACAATAATGGAACTGCCAGGTAGTGTCAGCTCAAGTGCTTTGATTTAATTTGCCCTCTGTTTTGTGGTGCATGCTTAATCAGCAAAATTATACAACAAAACAAAACACAGATCTATACCTTGTGCAGAGGGCACCTTGCAATCTATCAGCTTGTCTGGGTTCCCATCATGCTGCTCTTTCAGGCAGGCCTTGGCCTCCTGCTCCTCAGTTTGCTACCCCAACCATATATTTCTTCCTGGATACTGCTCACAGGCACACACAACTTACTCGATGGTCAATTCACAATGACGGAGTCCAGTTCCTCAAAGAGAGCCCCTGATTCGGTTGTTCTCTAAAATCTGGTTGTTATCCTAGCAGTACTGCTCTCTTCCCCACTTACCTTACCTCGGCAATGCTTAGTACCTCACTCAGTGCCCACCTCAGTGAGCCCCCCCAACAACACCTCAAGGGTAATCCTGAGAATTTGATTGTACTAGCAAGCTTTCCTGGGATTGACTCATCACTCCAGATTGCTCTCAGGGGCTTCCCTCAGGCTTTTCGCTCAATCAAGTATCTTTGCAGCAGCAGGCACTGTTATAAGAAAAGTGTGGTGAAGTGGTGCCAATCCTTCACAGAAGTTCGACAATCTCAGACATGTAGATGACTTTTTGATTCAAAAATATGGGCCTGATCCTGCAGCTCTGACTCACAGGAACACTCCTTACTTTCTTGAGTATTGACTTCAATGTGACTATTTTCAGGAATAACTACTCGCTTTGGAAGGAAGTATAAAACTGGTCCTGGAGCTAGGCCCAGTTTTTCACGAGTGGCTACTGATCTTGGGTGCCTTAATTTGCAGATGTCTAAAGTTGGCCAACCAAAAATGGAGTAACCCTCTTTTTTTGAAAAATCGGGCCTAAGTGATTTGCCCAAGATCATGTAATGAGTCAGTGGCAGAACTAAATTTAAACTAGCTAGTTCTTAGCTCCTAATCCCTTACTTAGTCCACTGGCCCACATCACTGCATTTTTTAAAAACCCTTTTTTAGGTTATTCATAAAATATTAATGGGATATCCCAGAAATGTCTCCTCTATGTTGCTGTAACTGCAAATGAGGAAAGTGTTTGTTCTCAACCAGCACTTCTGAAAGAATTTTTATCTCGCCCCTGACAGTAATATCTGAGCTCAAAAACAGGAAGAAAAGTATAAACAGTGTGCAGCCATACAAAAGAAGATTTGCCAACTGCTATTCTTAAATGCACCTACACTGTCTGTGCACAAAACTACCACAGCCAATGATTCCTGAAATTCAGATGTGTCATGCCATTTATTTCAGGCTTAAGATTTATGAAAAATTGATGATTACTATCCTACTGCTGGCAGTATGATAATCTTGGGATCTGTTCCAATTCAGAAACTGTCCAGAGCGACTGTTACTGAAGAATAGGACACAGCAGAGCAATGGATTCAACATACCATGAGGATTCAGCATTTAAGGGAAAATTCTCCTCTCCTGTTTGCTCTGTTTGGATCTCTTCTGTTGTAGATCTGGCCCCCCCTTCCATGCAGGGAGCCTGTTAGTGTCAGTAGGCATACTGCACGTGGAACACGAACAGATTCCGCAGTGAAAAAGGAGGAAACCGAGGTGCAGAGTAGAGAGGAGGATTTAGCTCTAAGAACTGTAACACACATTCTCCTTTCTTCATTACAACTGGCTCTGACCAAAAGCTGCTAGGTCTGTTAAAGCTGGGTCTGTTAAAGTCATACAAACCTGTAACTCTGTTGGTTTGGAACAAGTGCAGCTAAATTGGTAAAATCTCTAATGTAGATGCAGCTATACCATACAAAGGTGTTTATATTGAGTTGTACTCCTACAAGCACCTTTGTGCTAGTATAACTAGGCCCATGCTAGGCTTGTACCAATTTAACTAGAGAGGTAGAAAAAGGCTTTCCTCTGCCCAAACTGAAACTCTGCCCAAATCTGTACAAACACTGTGTGTAGTGTGATAGACCCAGACCAGTTGGGAACAGCAGAGTAGCAGAAGGGAGATATACTGGTCACTGGATAAGTAGTTTTCTGTTCCCTGAGTGACCAGAGCAGGGGCTGCTGCAGGCTAATAGACCACCTGATTCCAATTAACCTGCTAAGAGTCAGGTGAGGCAGTTAAGCACCTGACTCTAATTATGGCCTCTCTGATGCTATAAAAGGGCTCACTCCAGTCAAGCCAGGGAGAGGAAGTGAGTGTGAGGAGCTGGGGGTAAGAAGCTGAGAGTGAGAGGATATGCTGCTGGAGGACTGAGGAGTACAAGTGTTATCAGATATCAGGAGGAAGGTCTGGTGGTGAGGACAAAGAAGGTGTTGGGAGGAGGGGGAGGTGGAGGAGGAAGAGGCTATGGGGAAGTAGTCCAGGGAGTTGCAGCTGTTACAGGAGGCACTATAGACAGCTGCAGTCCACAGGGCCCTGGGCTGGAACCCAGAGTAGAGGGCAGGCCTGGTTTTCCCCCCCCATACCTCCTAACTCCTGATCAAACACAGGAGGAATTGACCTGGACTATAGCTTCTACCAGAGGGGAAGGTCTCTGGATGGTCTCTGACCCACAGGGTGGATCTGTGAAGTGAGCAAATTTGCCAATAAGTGCAGGCCCCACCAAGGTAGAGGAAGAACTTTGTCACAGTAGACAAGAGCTAAGTAAATTTTCATTGTTAGTACATATTTGTCTTGTTCTTCACTGTGGTGTTTATTATTTGTCACTGATAAGAATAAACTTTTTTTAATAAACTTGGACCAAGTCCTTCTGAGGACCGTTTATGTGGCAATAAAGGTGCCCACATGTGCTCCAGGCTGCCACCTGCCCAAGCAGTGCTTCCTGATGCCATCTCTCTCCTAAGTAAGGCCACCAGCTGCAGAGGAGCAGCAACCCTCTGGTCTAGGGTGCCCAGATGTCTTGTTTTTTGGGACTTTCTTATATAGGTTCCTATTACTCCCCATCCCCACGGTGTTTTTTCACAGTTGCTATCTGGTCACTCCCTCAGGAAGAGAATGAGAAAGAGATTCCAGGAGAGTTTTTGGCAGAGAGGAGACAGATTAGTTGGGGAAGAGGAAGCTCTTTTCTTCTCTGGTTTCCAGGGGTATCTTTTGCCCAATGGATTGCATCTTTTCTCCCTTACACTCTGTTCTGCACTATAGCCACACATCCTATTTGTTGTCAGGGAGCTGAGGAAGAACATATTTCCTGCTGGGATTCACCCAGGCATTGGGCATGATCTGTTCCTTCTCTTGATACCATTCCCCAGTAGCTGCATGAGCTATACATGAGAAGCAGGGTGCATTGTTTGTGACTTCCATCCTCAGATGGGAAAGGGAGTTGGACAGCCACAAACTCTGAGACTGGCTCTGGGCAGGATTGTTCCTGCTTATGGATATAAGGAATCCTCTGTGAATATGGAGCCCAGCTGTGCTACAGTGAACTCCATGTCATTTTCTGAGCCTGGGATTTGGCCCATTAGGCTTTAGATGTAAATCCATACAATAAGCATTTTTATAGCACTTCTCAAAGCCCTTTACAAGCATTAAGTACTGAGCCTCACCATGCCCTGTGTTACTATTATTGCACCAATTTACTGATGAAGAAAAAGAGACTGTTACCCAGGGTCCCACAGTGAGTCAGTCAGGAAGAGAGCCCAGGGTGTTAGTTAGGATGGTAGCTTTTTAACTAGGAGACTATCAGGAGAGGAGAGTTGCAGGGAGATTCTTAGCACCTAATTCAAAAAGGGAAAAACTAAGGATTTAGCTAAACAGATGCTAGCAAAGCAGCAGGCTTGAAGTGTGCAAATAGACAAGTATGAAAAGGAAAAGTGTGTGGGCAAAGGCTTATCAGCTGTTTTCAGCAATCATTTATGTTCCTCATCATTCAGTAATAATAAATATCTACAGGTGCCTTCCCACAGGAGGCTTGTAACTGCCCCACTTCTGTATGTGTTTCCACTCTGTATATACTATTGTAAATGATTAGGTAAGAGTTTTCAGGAGGTCTTACTGTTTGGGAGCTTCAAAGATCTGCACAGAATTGCAATACACACATGTCCCACTAGGGGCCTAATCCTCAGATTGGGATGAGCTGTACTCAGTGCAGGACCTGGGAGGGTAGGATCAGTTGGCTGCATATCACCTTTGTGCTCCCCCAATACCAAGGACTGCTTAGGGGCATAAATTAGAGCAGTCCCAGGGCCGCTGTAACTTATGCTGGTTGTTAACAACCTCCTAGAGACCATTACACCAGATCACCAGAGAAGGATTGTGCTTTCCCCAAGCAGACCCCCAAACACTCCTATACCAGGCAGCATAGCAAGGAGCCCTGTATATGATTAGGGCAGCCTTATCATCCCCTTTGTCTCTCAGAGACAGGAAAAAACAGGATGTAGCCCTAAGTTTCTTTCTTCTTCAAATTTTGCTTTCTTAAAATCTGTTACCCATGTATTGCTGTGCTCTATGAACCCATTCCTTTCTGTATGGCTGTCAAGTGATCTGAGCTTCCTTATATTACTCTCATCACTCAGTTCCTCTCTATTTTTCTCCATATTTTTCACTGTTGGCACTAGTGAGAGATAACAGGATAGTTAAGGAAGCCAGAGTATTGGCCTACTAGGCAAGCACCAGGACAGAGTTGGAGGCTTTTATTTTATATATATAAAATAAAAGCCTCCAACTCTGTCCTGGTGCTTGCCTAGTGTGTGTATATATATATATATATATATATATATAAGATATACAAGACCCTTATTCTGGATATAAGTGCTCATTGTGTGTGCAGAATGTCTATTACAACCAATGGGAGTTTTCTGCATAGGATCAGACTACTATATGGCCCCGAGGACATAAGGAAGACTCACTAACTTTGCTTTCTACTATGCAGATAAGGAACCCTCTTGTTTAATCTCCAATCATAAACCGTATTATGCAGTATATTCCCAGAAGCCACAATTATTTCCAGAAGCAGACATTTGAATGACCCAGATAATTAGTTCAGTGTAGTTGGTCCAAAAATTATTTACATAAAAGCCTGTTTTACTTCAGGGGCCACGGGAACCTTTTGCTACCTAAAGCAAATGACCCAGTTAGTTTCGTGCAATGAGTCTGAGAAAGCTGAAAGTGAGTGGCAACACAACAGGCTGTGTCACGGCCTTTCTTCTCATTTTCAAAATACAAACTCTTCATAATGGGCTATGTCATACATCCATCAATCCTTTAGTCTCACGTTCTCCCAGCTGTATGGACAGATCAGACCATCTATAAAGAAACATGTGGTAGGGGGTCAAAGATACAGGAAAATTCAATGAGACTGACCTTGCTGTGTTTCCTGCAAACCATCCCTCATAGGGAAGTTTGCAGACCCATGGCTTTTGAGAGGGCGACACTTTCCGAGACAGACTACCTGTATCTGTAGAGGCAGCAATCCACATGGGCAGCTTCTCCTGGGCTTGGGCTTGGCCTTGCCCTCCTACCTCACTCAGCTATCAGCTTGGGCCAGTGGTTAGTGTAGACTGAGACTCGGGTGAGAGTTCTCACTGCCCTAGAAATAATTCCAGCTTTTACAACAACCCAGATTGGGCCCACAATCCCTAGGCTGCTTGGGGACCAGGCTGGTCTCCAGCATAGATAAGAGTAGTCTCAGTGTTGCTGTAATCTGTGCTGATTTCCATAGAGAGTCAGAGCAAGAGTCATGCCTAGTGGTCAGAGTCCAAATGCCAGGGCCAGAAATCAGAGCTGAGGGTCAGAACCAGATTACCTAGAGCCAGGGAAAGCAGAAGCAGGGCTGTTTCTAAGGTTAGGTATTGGGCAAGATTGAGGCTGGGGCAGGACAGAAGCAAGGCTGGGCACAGCCCAGAGTCTAGTCTATAGTGAGGCAGGAGAACTTGATATGAGAGAAGCAGAGAATCCATATGCATTGAGCATCTACTACTGAACCCCAGCAGCTGCAGCAGAGCTTAACAACATGCCACCTGGCTGCCTTAGCTAATCACTTGACTGCTCTGTCCCAGCTCTGCTCATTGGCTTCATGACTGCTGGGTAGGCACACCTGGAATAGGCCCTCCTTCCTGACACATGGACTGCCTAGCCATGCCTTTGTTCCCTTGGTAATACGCCCTTCCCAGACAGCCAAGAGGGGTGGGAAAGCTTTTCCCTCTGCTGGGTGGAGAATGCAGCAGCGTCTGAGAACTAGAGCTGTACTGGCTTGTGAAAGAAGGAAGCCTGAATCTTTTGCTGTGTTTGTCTTATTGGGTGCTTTAGGTCTTTGTCATGTAGGCGGAGAACTAGCTAGTCACTCACTTAACAGGTTGAGAGCCAGAGCTCCTACCATTGCAGAATCAGACAGGTGTTCAAAGCAAAAGTTTGCTACATAAAGGAATCTACTGAATCATGTGCATTACAAATATCATCCAGTGCTATCACTCCCTCCCATGTAAACATTTGTGGTTTTCTTCTCATAAATTACTCCCAGTGTAAAAATAAAGCCTCCTCTAAAGAAACGGCAAAAGAAATAAAATCTATGGAACAAAACAATATTACAATGATCTTGTGTATTTTAGAGACTACAAATGCTTACTTCAAAACAAAGTTGTTTCCTTAAAATGTTGTAAAATGAACAAACAATAACAGTAAATTGCCCTATGTCTTAGCTGCACCATGTTATCACTTGCTATTAAGGTTGTTATGAATAGCACTTGTTACTTAACAGCAAAGTTGATACCATGATAAAATCCACATTAACAGACAGGGTCTAATTTGCCTCCCCCTTCCTCTGCTTTTACACTAATGTATCCCCATTAACTTAATGGGGTTACTGTTGATTTACAATTGTAAGTGAGGGGGAGAATCAAGCCCACTAATTACAAGTTAACAGGATGCTTTTATGCAGCCTTATTTTGTACACAATGGGCCTGGTTCTGATTTCACTAACCGTGATGTAAATCAGCAGAAGTGAGAATCAGGCCTCTTGTGCTTTCATGCCTTTTGTTTTCAATGAATGTGCATATTTTACACAGTAGAACTTGGCACACCCCTCTTCCTCTCATTCATCCTGTCCTCTTGGGGTTGATCACTCCTGAGGACTCAGGAGGAGCATAACAAACATTTCCCTTGCATATTGCCTGGAGCTGGGCTGCGTTTAATTAAGTGCAAAGCTTGAACATTGCTCTACCCTTTGCCTAAAGGCAACATACACAAATTCCTATATGGAGATATTGTATGGATATAAGACAATTTAGCCTTTAGGAAAGGAAACAAACAGGCCTTGGCTAGGTGGTTTTTTTTTTTTTAATGGGTTTTGTTTAGTTGGTGCAAATCCCTGTTTGGACACTTTTTTAAAATAATTTAAGCTTGGCTCTTATTGCTTTAGGTTAAATCGATTCCTTACCAATTTCAATGCAATTGATACAATCCAGGCTTAAACTGAATTCAGTGTCCACACAGGGATTTACATCAGCCAGTTTAAAAAAACTGATTTGAGTTAAATTGGTACAACTTGTCCTGTAGGGTGAGGGAAGGCAAGTGAGTTTGGTCTAGATCAGGGGTTGGCAACCTTTCAGAAGTGGTGTGCCGAGTCTTCATTTACTCACTCTGATTTAAGGTTTCTCGTGCCAGTCATACATTTGAACGTTTTTAGAAGGTCTCTTTCTATAAGTCTATAATATATAACTAAACTATTGTTGTATGTGAAGTAAATAAGGTTTTTAAAATGTTTAAGAAGCTTCATTTAAAATTAAATTAAGATGCAGAGACCCCCCGGACCAGTGGCCAGGACCCGGGCAGTGTGACTGCCACTGAAAATCAGCTCGCGTGCCACCTTTGGCACACGTGTCATAGGTTGCCTACCCCTAGTCTAGATTCTCTTCCCTCTTCTCACCCTTTGTGCCACTTCAGTGGTGCAAAGGAAATGGAAACTGGGCTCAACTGCCAGGCTCAGGATTGCTCTGACATGTGGCAATCCTAAATTAGCACAAAGCCCCATAGCCTTCTCAAAAGCTGCCATCACTCTCAATCCGCAGCCAAGGGTGTATCAGAAGCATTGAGGGGCAAGGAGCGAGCATGGTGAGCGTGCTGTTCTCCAGCTGGCCCCCTGGAAATGATTACATACTAGCTGACAGTTTTTTAAAGCAGCCTTTGGCTGTTGGCAGGGGCAAAATCAGCCTGAGAATCAGGGAAAGATTCTCAGCTCAGCCAAGAATCTGACCCTTTCTGTGAGTCATCACTGGGACTCTTGCAAAACAATCCTGATTTTCAATTCATGGTTTGGAAACGCTTTCATGGACAGGTGTGTGTCTGTCTCCTTCTAAATATAAGGCTGGTGTAAATCAGCAGCACTCCACTGAAATCAACGAAACGATATCAGTTCACGCCAGCAGATGTGTCCCATCACTATTTTTTTCTCAAAGGAATAGTATGGTATGGTTGGGTTTTTGTCCTGTATTGTTTTAGTACACCCTTGATTACTTGCTATACACGGGGAATGCTAATTCTGACATTTTGTTTCAGCAAGTTTTGTTAGTGTATATTATGGGATTTTCACCTCAGGGGAGTAAAGAGAAAGAAAGGAAGCAGAAGGGAGGAAACTGCACATGTACTGGTATTCATGCTGCTGACGGACCACACCCATCCACCAACTCTCTGCAACTGCAGCATTTGAAGGAAACAGCTTCCCTTTGTGATCTGACTTGGCTTTGTGTCCCAGCTACAATTACACCCTTGTAATGTATGTTCCTGAAATGTATTGGTCACTCTACACTACATGTTGAACTGGTGTTTAAAGCCATTTGAGCTTTTATTTCTCTTTTCTAGGACCACAAACGTAGGCATGCTAATGGGTGATAAGCAGCATTGCTTGCAGGCACAGGGAGCAGAGTCTGATCTCATTTACGTCAGTGTAAAGCTGGAGTTCTCAGGGTTCTGACAATCAAGTTTAGGTCCACATTCAGTCCTCATGTAACTCAATGGAGTTGCACCAGGGATGAATTTAACCCTCAAGGCCAGATTTTCAAAGGTGCTGAGCAACCAGCAGCTCTCAAATTTGGCCAATAGTCCATAATATTCAGTAACTCATCAGCCAGCCAGCTCAATTTAAATTTATCTTCAACAATAATACTTTTAAACTGCTAAGTGCTAGCTTCTATCCTAGCTGCTTTTTATTGGCCCACCATTTCTAGATGTGTGGCATTTTTTTCCTCAAATAAGCTTCTTTAAAAAAAAAAAAATTAAAATCCTCCTGTATTCAGTTCATAGTTTCAGCTGAGCACTGAATTAGATTCTGCCTTCATATATTATAAGCTTACCCTCTCTGTTAGTTTATAGAAAGCCATTTCAGTCCTCAAGGAGTTGGCATTTGACATCCTTGGCTTCTGAATGCACAGAATAGAGGAGTTAAGAACAAAATAACGGTGGGGGAGGCGGGATGTTCTGTTTCTGCTTGGTAACATGAAATGTCCTGGGGTTAAATACCAAACGAATATTCAGTGTTAATCTTTAAAATTGCTAGGAACTCGTCACCTCCTTTTACAGTCTAGGCGCTGCCACACACTCCTACAGACTCCCACTTCCCAACTCAGGGCATATCATGGATTCCTAGTACAGACTTTACAAAAAAAAAGTCCACAAGTATAGAAATACAGTGTTTCTGCTTCAGTTACAAAGATAGGTTAGGGGTTTTTTTTCCCCCTCTATTTGCAGAAAAATGACTCAAATGATTAAGCTTTTAAATTGCTGCTTTCCAGGGCTTATCTATTTTAAGCAATCTCTGTCTAACCTGTATATTTGACAAGATCTTTGG
Organism: Malaclemys terrapin pileata; assembly: GCF_027887155.1. Lineage (NCBI taxonomy): Eukaryota > Metazoa > Chordata > Testudines > Emydidae > Malaclemys > Malaclemys terrapin. The sequence continues at coordinate 206,365,755 of NC_071506.1, read as the reverse complement.
TTTATGTAGACTGTGGTTTCATTGCACGGGGGTTTTAAAAAATAAATAAAAATAAGGGACCGACTTGGCAAATCTGCAAACAGAATCATAAGTACAGAATTTGGGATGTCCAGTAACACTGGCCTAACTAAAGTATGATACCTCAGATAACAAGATTTAGGACTTACCTACAGTGTTTCAAAATTGACCTGAGGCTGATTTACAGTCATAAGAATCGTTTTTTAAAAATGCATGTGTTCAGTGTCACAGTTATTGCTTCCAAACATGGGGGATATTTCTAAGTTTCACCTTATGGCGCCGTCTATACAGTATGCCACATTTCCCATTCAGCACTGGAATCTTAAATGCTCATCTGTAGACACAGAAACAAAAGGCCCAATCCTGCCACGGAGTGCAGCCACTTTGCACTGAAGTGCAAGCAGATTCTGGCCATACAGTCAGCATATCGGGCCTCAGGAAGATTACCCTTTTCAGCTCAGGTGAGGCAGAACTGGCATAGAGAGTCCTGGGCACCCCATTGCCTATGGGTGGAGAACAGGACATGACCTGTGGAAGAGGGAATGGTCAGCACATTTCTTTGCTCACCAATCACCAGCAGCAGTTCTGGTCCCTTTGGGCCAGTAGCAGCCAACGTAAGTTACACAACACTGTAGGAAATATCCTACATTGGCAGGGGGAAGGATAATCTGAGGTCTTTTCCAGCTCTTAATTTCTTGGTCCAGATAAACTATATTTAGCTCAGATTGGGTGGGGAGTGCAAAAGAGGCATAAAACTCAGCTTTGCCTTCTCCCAGTTGTCCTTCCTTGGTGCAGGACCTGTCCCATGGTGTAAATTAGAGCAGGGATTGAGCATATCACTTTGCAAACTCATGTCTAGTTCTAGCTCCTTTAGTATTACAGCTTCCTAGTTTTTGCCCTTTCATGGATTGAATGTACAGTATCTTGGATAATTTCCCTGGATGGTTTAGATTGAGAAGTTCTCTCTAGTCAGGATCTCTTATATTCTGCCTTTAAGGGAAGTGATGAAGCAACTTTCCCCCAGCTGATCCTGATTAGGTGGCTTAATTGGAGTTATTGGAAACAGCTGGGAAAGGATCAGGACAGCTTACAATGAGAAAGTGAGTGCCCTCTTGGAAAGAGGGGGACCTAGAAGAGAGGAGGTTGGGAGTTTTTCCTCTTGGGGAAGGCCTTAATAGGAGTCAGGTGGATGGAGAGCTGTGGAAAGCCATCAGGGAAAAGCTGGCCTTGGAAAAGGGGGAAGACTTCAGGGAAGTAATCCTGGGGGTTGGTGTTCAGGAACAGAGGCTAGGGAGAACTGGTAGGACTGAAAGCTCAAACCCGGATGTGTAAAGGTTGCTTTAGTTGGGTTTTCTGTGGTGTGTTGGAGGATGCTAAGGAAAGCTTGGGGACCTGCTGGGTAGTACTGCAGAGGAGTGTAGGACCATAGAGGAGCCCAGTGTGGGTGGAAGATGCAATGCTGATATCAGCTTTGTGTGGAACCTAGATACGTGGAGGGGATGAGACTCTAAAGTGAGCAGGCCAGAGAGCTGAGTCACAAGAAGAAGCCGGAATGGCTGTTTATGAAGGGCACCAGATGAGGCAAACCTGCTATGCCACAATGGGGTGTGCTGCCTGGTCAGTCACACTTCTACAAACAGTTTAGCATAAAAATCCAGTTATGATGCTGAGCCATTGCTGCTGGGTATAGTGGTGAGCGTTTGGGTAGGCTCAGATGGCTGCTGGCAAAGATTGGTGAAGAGGTGAATGCATTAAATCCCCTAAAATATCTAGTCTCTCACCTGCCCAGCAATAGCGTACTGATTGCATTAGTCACTTTCATATTTCTGGGAAATATTTTCATGTTTGACTTAAGACATCCATTTTTTCAATTCACCTGAATCAGCTGCAGAATTTTGTTTGGTGTACTAGTGTGCTGCAGAAATGAGGGAGATTTGCTGCAGAAGTTTGCAGGGCCTCTTAGTGCAGAGTACATAGGGCCTCCCTTGTCTATAGTTTTGAGGCTTTCTACAGTATTAGCTGCTGTTTCTGAAACTGTTCTGAAAATCTACCCCTCCAAAAGAGACGACTAAGAGGGGATATGATAGAGGTTTATAAAATCATCAATGGTGTGGAGAAAGTGAATAAGGAAGTGTTTTTTACTCCTTCACATAACACACGAACTAGGGGTCACCCAATGAAATTAATAAGCAGCAGTTTTAAAACAAACAGAATGAAGTACTGCTTCACACAATGCACAATCACCTGTGGAACTCCTTGCCAGGGGATGTTGTGAAGGCCAAAACTATAACAGGTTACAAGAACGAGATAAGTTCATGGAGGATAGATCCACCGATCGCTGTTAGCCAGCACGGGCAGGGATACAAACCAATATTCTGGGTGGCCCTTGTCTCTGTTTGCCAGAAGCTGGCACTGGATGACTGGGGATGGATAACTTGATAAATTGACCTGTTCTGTTCATTCCCTCTGGGGAACCTGGCTTGGCCACTGTTGGAAGACAGGAGACTGGGCTAGATGGATCATTGGTCTGCCCCAGAATGGCCGTTCTTGTGTTCCTAAAGCTTAGGTTGGACTTGCACAGGCTGAGCTCTTCGCTGTGAACAATTTTGTTCTCTTTGCAAATGACCTATAAACCAAGCATGTTTTCTCTAGATTTGTTGATCGGCAATAGTTGAATGAATAGTTTTTATGAAAGGATTTGGGACTGTGGGCTTTCACAAGATGTGCACAACAGATACTGCTATAAATTTCTGAGCATTGAGAATTTAGGTTTGTGTGATTGGTTACTTGGTATGATTTCTGTTCCCTGCATGGATGATCTCACTTCTATAAACAGGAGCAGTGCTGCAGAAACCGGAGTGTTGAATCTCTCCAGGAGACGGAAGAAAGCACCATATAAAGGGCCTTGTGCTGGGTGTTGATGTCTGTAGACATGTCTCCACGCAAGAGACCTTTCTGTTATGAGAGCATCCTCAGATATCCCCTTCTACCTTTTTGTCCTTCTCACTGCTCTCTACGCTGATGGTGATCAGTCAGTCTTGTCTGTACTGGAATCACTGCTTTACTGCTCTCCCAAAAAAGCCACTCTTATAGTAAAATAAAAGTGCCCCTACAGGGTATGCATTGGTTTAACTATGCTACTGTAAAGAGAGGGGGGACAGCTTCCATTTAGTTAAAGCTAAACCAAAATAAACCATTCTTACACCAAATACGAGTGTCTACTAAGGGGTTTGGCACCAGTGCAATTTTGTGTGTGGACAAGGGCTTAAATCAGTTTTAAACCCATTTTGATAAACTGATGCAAAACCCTGTGTAGTCACTCTATTTCAGTTTAGTTTACACCCCCAAAGTTTTAATTTTTTTTTCTACAAAAAGTCAAACTTTTTCTGTGCCAAACAGGCATTTTTTGTGAAACATTTTGTTTTAATGGAAAACTCAACTTTGGTCAAAAAACAGTTTTGACCAGACCTAAATGAAGACCAAATAGAAAAGTAAAAAGGCTTTAAAGGAGGCTTTACATCAGACAAGAAGCTACCAGAGGGGAAAAAACTGTGGCACAATAATGCCAGTAAGAAGTTACGGGTCTGATCTGGGGAAACAAATGTGAAATGTTAAGTGAAATGTCACCTGTTACACTTCAAAGTGTGTGGGTGGTGTGTCTGCTGACTGAGAAAGCAACATACTCCTCACTGGAGCTCACAGATGAGAAACACTTGTTGAAACAAAGAAACAAAACAAAAAAGAGAGAGAGAATATGGCAAAACATTGCCAACAAATCAAACTCTGTGGTGAACCATAACTGGTCTGCGGAAGATCTGAAAAAGACATGGATACCTAAAAAAAGAAAATTAAGGGGTAAATCCCTGCCAAAAAGAGTTGCCAGGAACTCTGCAAATAAATTACACAGAGGGGAGCAGCTGAATGAACATGAGGGAAAGGTTACTGAGGTCCTTGAACCAGCAGTTTGCATCTAGCCACTAGGCCACACTATCTAAGACAGGCTGTCTGGCATCCCTAGATTTTATGCATAGCTTTTCTATGGGGTCACAAAGCGTCCTTGAATGCATTTTTAACCTTTCTGTGCCTCCATTTGCCCATATATAAAAATGGGTGTAAATAATATAAAAGCTCCCAATATCCACTCCGTAGTTGAGCACTAGCTCACCATTATAAGGCTGATGTACAAAACCTATCTAACTTACCCCCAAAGAAACTGATCTTCCTGGAACTTTGCATGTGTCTCCTGCACCCATAAAGGCTTTTTTTCTGAGAAGCTTGGGGAACATTAGACCCAATGTAAAGTTATAAGATCAGATTCTTCAGCCTGCTAAGGCCACTTTATGCTGCATAAGGAGCCAGAGATAGTGGAGTATTCCCATGGGCAGAGGAACCCTCTGACAGCATAAAGAAGATGGCAGTGATTCTGCTGCTGCCTGTGCCAGCCAGGCCCACACCACCAGCATAAGGGGAGAGGGGCATGGGTGCTGGAACTGCTGCACCCCCTGGCTTGAAGGGGTTTCCATCATTTACAAGGTTTACAGTTTGGTTCAATGGTTCTCAGCACTCCCACTATACAAATTGTTCCAGCGCCCCTGGGGAGAGGAAGTGTGATAAGATGCTCTGGAGGTGGAATCTGGGCAGGATGTGAGGGGAAGAGGCCTGGCAGAGCAGAGCTCCACCTGATTCTTCTCTAGAGTAAGTTAAACCTGCTCCTGTAACGTAATTCAAAGGCTACTGTTTTTTCATTTTACTGAACTTTCCTACTGATATTTTTCTGCAAAGCTAATCTTCTAATACAACAAAGATAATGAAATATTCAATCTGAAATAGGGTGCTTATGACAGCCCTGCTACTCCATTAAATAGAGCATACAGGCAAGTGTCATCTTACGCTGGGGTTACGTTCCGCTGTCAGTGCATAAAGCGAAAATCACTTATAGTCAAAATTACATTGAGTGGAATGGCGGGTGGAATTGCCCGGACTACAGGTACAGAATTTAAATTGTTATTTTTCTCTTTTTTTGTTGTTGTTTGTTGTTTTTGCCTACCACGCAAAGCTGAATTCGCACATGTTAAATGCACATAAGATGAGACTCGCCTGTATTTCATTTAGATTATGCAAATAGCATAGCTAACAATTATAATTTCCATAAAGACACTATATCTATATATTTATATCTATATGGAGCTCCCTGACTCTCCATATTTTGGGGGGAAAATCATTAAATAAGAATAAAGGACCATAAGGAAGAGGCATGTAGGTTTTCCAACCTGCCTTGATTTATCTCAGGTAAGCTTTTACACTTGTATGCAAACGCAGTCTATTGGAGCTCCCTATATAATTCAAAGCACTCAGATGGCCTATCATTGGCAGAGAATGGTTCCCCAAAAGTGCCTAAAAGTAGAAAACAATCTGATAATATTTTCCCCTCTTTAAATCTAAATATTTAATTCCACTATGCCATAGTACCAAATATCTTGTATAAATCAATAGCGTTGCTTTTTATCATTAAATAACGTCGTTGCCCATGTCCATATGTTCAAAGGCCATCTATTCTACAGATTTAATTACAAAGCTATTATTGCAATAGCAATTCAAGCAGACATGAATTAACTGAACATGCCCAGATACAATCAGAGCTTAAACACAGAGGGTATTTCAAAGCTGCATCTTCCTTTCCCATGAGATGTGGTAGGCATTGCTTCACTTTTCAAAATAATAACTGCTAAGGTAAAGTTCAGTCAGCCAAAGCAAGAACTTCAGTCACTCCGCTTTCCATAGTCTGAATCCGAATGCAAAAGAGTGTCCTTGCTAGTCTGGTCAGGCAGTCTTTCTGTTAAGGTCCCAAAATGGATAGGTATTGTCTGAATGCTGGATCTGCCATTTGAAAGGGAATAATATAATAAAATCCCTCTATTTCCATAGAAAGGCTTGTTCAGCTAAAACTAGTGCTTTCCTTCTGTGCTCGCATGCCTGGATCCACATCTGGGAAAACTAAAATCCTGTTATCTTATAGGTTGGTGGCTTTAGCTTCCTGAAAACTTGTGTCTTCATCCTGTAGACATGATAGGTTAGCCACAATGATAGTATTTCCCTTTTCAGGCTTCTCATTTGCCTTTGTCATGCTGTATGCTTACTCATTTGAGAGGAAGAGGCATGTTTGTCCAAGAGCCAATACCATCTCCTCTTGCTCCATTTGGTAAAATGTCAGATTTTAGAAAATAATCATCTTCCACTAACATTAACATGGTGCTGTGTGTCTGATCTAAAGCCCATTGAAGTCCATGGATTGATTCCCACTGCCTCGAGCCAGATCCAAATATCACTCAATCTGAGACAAAGTGCTTTACAGATCTTAATTAATAAACCCTCTCCTCTCACCCATTAAGTATGATTTGTAAGAGGACCAAAGACTCAAGTGACTTTCCAGAGGCCACATAGGAGGACTGTGGCACAGCTCCCCAATCCATGCACATCAATTGCTGTGAACGGGGTAGCAAAAAAAATGCTAATGCAGATTTGTAATGAATCTCTAGAGTGCACATGCCATTTATGTCATGTTTGTTGTGTTAGATTACCTTTTGGGGGAATCCTCTAACCCAAAGACTCAGGACTAGAAAAACAGGGATGTTTTAAAATGTGCTCACCCTTAATAAAAACAAGGTTTTAAATTACAGGGGAAATGGTTTGTGAACACTGACTAGGCTTGTGATCCTTCATCGTATTTTTAGACACTTGCAAAAGCCTCAACCTCCAGAAGCTTTGCTCATCAGTACGTGAAAGTGCCAGTAGCTCAGAATCTGCGGGTCTCAGTAGCTATAGTGGGACACAGAGGCTCAGTTGGCCTCTTGGGTAAACTGATCCTATATTAATCCCAGCTTTAATCATTGTGCTAACAATAAAACCGTGAAGGCCACTCTGTGAATAACTGGAAGCCAGTGCAGATTATGAAATGTGAAGGTGAGGCAAAGGCCCTGGGGTAGTCTCAGTGCTGTGTTATGTAACATCTGAAACTTACAAGTGCTCTTCAAGAGCAGGTCCAGAAGAACTCCATGACCGAGATGCAGCTGAGAGAGCCTGCACTCTACTGGCAACCCTGTACCTGGAGTGGGAAAGACATGAACCCTTCAGGAAAGACTCCTGAGAAATACCCCAAGTATAAGGGATTCCAGATGAGGCAAAGCCAGTAGAAAGGATTTACACTCCCCCACTCACTGCTCCGGTCACCCAGCATAGTGAGAACACTGTGGGGACAGATTGCAGAGTGGGGATGTGGCCATAACATGCTGGGCTCTGGCTATTCTTGGCTGTGGAAGACCCCCGGACGCTGTTGCAGTAAGGCTGCTCTAACTTAAACAGTGGTCCAGGCTAATAATTTGGGAGTGCAAAAGTGGCTTAAAGTGACCTTTGCTCCCACTTATCCCCATCCCACATTGAGTGTAAGTAAGAAGGAAAAGAGAATCGGGCCTATTGTCAGAGGAAAGTTGTTCCAATTTCAAATCCACCGCTGAGACAGCAGATTAGAACAATTCTATTTATTTAAAGATTGTTGCACTACATAGATCTGTCTGTTTGTGAGGTTTATGCTAGCTTGACAAAGGTTGTCTGTGTCCTCAGCTGTAAGCTCACAGTTCGAAGTTGTCTGGCTTTCTCCAAGTGTTCTTAGGGGTAAAATCTGACTTGCAGGGGCTGCTTATAATTATTTCCCTGGGGTTTCAACATTCTCCAGATATATGTCACTGGAAGTGATGCTCCAGAAGATGGTCATCACAATTGCCAACATGAACACTAACAATAAAATGTCACAGCATGGAACTGAGGGGCAAGTCCTTCAGCAAAAATCACGTACACCATCAAAGCTAAAAATAAAAGGCTATACTATGCTCTGTGCACTACCCCTCCTCTCCTTTCCCATCCAATCTGTGTTGGAAGAAACATATTTTTAAAAGCACCTTGTTTTAATTTGAGTTAAGGCCATGAAATGTAGCACAACCATCATGTCTAGTAGATAAGGAGAACTTGCCATTCCAACATTTATCAGCCTAGGGTGCCAGGCATCCGGTTTTCAACCGGAATGTCCAGTCGAAAAGGGACCCTGATGGTTCCATTCAGCACCATTAAAAGTCTGGTTGGCAGCGCAGTGGGGCTGAGGCAGGCTCCCTGCCTGCCCTGGCTCTGCGCAGCTCCTGGAAGTGACCGGCATGTCTGTTTGGCCCCTAGGCGAACGGGTGATCAGGGAGGCTCCATGCCCTGCCCTCATCCCAAGTACTGGCTCCGGAGCTCCCATTGGCCAGGAACCACGGCCAATGGGAGCTGCTGGGTTGGCATCTGTTGACATGGGCAGCAGCCAGAACCCCCTGGTCCCTCCGCCTCAGAGCCACAGGGACATGCCAGCCACTTTGAGAGGCGCCTCAAGTAAGCGCCTCCTGGCCAGAGCCTGCACCGTGAGCCCCCTCCTGCACCCCAAACTCCTGCCCCAGCCCTGATCCCCCTCCTACACCTCAAACCCCTCATCCCCAGTCGCACCCCAGAGTCCAGACCCCCACCATACCCAATCCCCTGCCCCAGCCCAGAGCCTCCTTCCACACCCTGAACCCCTCATTTGTGTCCCCAGCCCAGAACCCGCACCACCTCCCTCACCCCAATCCCCCTATCCCAGCCCAGTGAAAGTGAGTGAGGATGCGGGAGAGAAGAGGGTGATGGAGTGAGTGGGGTGGGGTCTCAGAGAAGGGATGGGAGCTCGGGGTAGGGGCGGGGCAAGGTTGTTCGGTTTTGTGCAATTAGAAAGTTGGCAACCCTATATCAGCCCTTTAGTGCAAAAGAAGAACTGAATTTTGGGAAATGTCTTAAAATATTCATCAGCACCTAGTTAAAAGAGACAAGCTGTTCATATCATGCTAAACATTTATCTAAACAAATATCTGCCCATTCCTATGCCCCCACCTCTCCATACATATTTTGGTTTTCCTACTGCGTAGCTACTGTAGCTATAAGGCCAAATTCAGAGCTGGTGATTAGGATCTGGTTTATCAAAACCTCTCTTGTCTGGACCGAGTTATGGCTTCAGGTGCATCATGGACATTGAAAAGAGCCCTGTCTAGGTGTGCCATGTCCTCCATTCTCTTTGGAGAAACCAGGTTCTACTGTATTCATTACAATCTCTCTCCATCATGAGTCATCTTGAGCAAATCACATAATTGCATCTTGGTATTTCTTCTTCACATACCACAAGCATGAAGCCCTGCACAGCAATAATGATATACCGTATACTGGATTTAAATTCCAGGAGGTTATTTTTTGCTGCATAAGCTAATAGTCTGTAAACCTGTTCACTGATTTCATCAGCAAACTTCTAGGGGCTAGATTGTGCCATAAAGACACAGCCCACAATTAGGGATGGCTCAGTGCTGTGCCACCCAGGAGCATCTCAGGGAAGGAATTGTGGCTTCGGGAGCCACAGTTCCCTCCCTGCACAAAGTATGGGAGAGGGCTGTATCAGCCCCTGTGCCAGCTCAGATCTGGCTGGTGTGCTGCAAGGAGCAGAGCCATGGTTCCATCTGTTCAGGGAGAGAATAACAGGTGCACGGCACACACACACTCCTGCATACCCGTACCCAGCAGCCAGGTAGTCCATGCAGAGGTGTAAGGTCCATACTTCCCTTTATTCCGCTGTGCGAGTATGCAGTCCTAGAGATAATCAAACCCTACATCCTGCAGTCCTTACACTCAGACCTTCAAAAGCAGCTTTGCTTGCATATGGATGGTAGGATTTCCCTTATTTGCATGAAGGCAGCTTGATGTTGCATCATCAGTGTGATTCTCTGGTGAGAGAGAGTCAGTGTAACAGCTCGTATGCCCTTCCCTCCTTCCCATGCCCAGTATAGGCCTATGACTATGGGAAAAGATATGGCTAGGGCCTCCCTGTGCCCCACTGTTTTTCAGCTATCATGTCAGTGTAAGTTCCCCACACAAGTAACACTCTGATGAGTAGGTTACATCAGCTCTTTGGGCCACTGGCAGTTGGCATAACTTAGAGTAGCTTTCAGGATGCACTAACTCATACTGGGAGACTGGCTCAGCACCCAGGCAGCCCGGGATTAGGGGAGTGTAAAAGCAGCTTTAATCCTGCCGAATGGTACTGTACACTTTTCAACCACAGCCAAGGAAGTGGGTTTAAGAGTTTTGCTTATTTTATCACTTGTGCATGTTATTCCTGGATATATTGAAATAATGTTTTGTTCCTTTGTCTAGAATTTTATTACTTTACAAGGATAAACTCAGTTAGCAGAACCTGTTAATTTCTCAAACTGAACTCATTTAGAAGGGGTACATTAGACCAGTTCCTTGGTGGGTAGCTCCCCTAATGTATATACAGTACTCATCTTAAGCATCAATCAAGCCTTTTGTGATAGGTGATACAACTATTTACTGATGTGTAAAGACTGAATCTAGTCTTACTGCAAAACCCTCCTGAATTTTACACCCAATTGTCTTGCAAAATACAGACATTCTAAAAAACAACAAGATACTCCAGTCTGTGAAAATGAATAAAATACACCTCTTTGAAGGGTGGTGGACAGCTGTTTTATTTGCAATCGTTTACCCTGTCCCTCAAAGACATGAATTTTCAATCTCTATCACTACACTGTAGTAAATGGGAAATAAATTGCCCCATGTGAATGATAGTAATTGTTTCAAAGCAGAATCTAAACTCACAGCTTGAGAAAGAATAGCGTTGCCTCTGAAACAAGAGTATCTGGCTCAAGAGGGAAAAAGTATTTGATTTCCTGTTTATATTCTTGCAAGCTGCGTCCTTCCCTGTGTGATTAGCCCCTGGTTAGATTTCGTCCATAAAGTGGTGATGCTTTTGCTTAGAACCACCCAGGCATGAGAACTGGATATTCCTCTGTACTCTCATTTAATTGAAAAGGTCCCAAGGTAAGACCACAAAGCTCCAGCCGAGTCAGTATCTTGCTTGGCCCACATCTTTTAAATAAAAAGTTGCAAGGCTATAAATCGGATATTTCAGTGTAGGACTTTACTGCCAAGAACAAGTAACCAGTGCTACGTAATTAGTTTCAAGGCCAAAAAGAATGGACTCTAGAGCTACTCTTTTTTGAAAGTTCTATTTTAACATTTAAACTGTGCTGTGAAGTGATAGATATGATCAGCCACTATCTAATATCTCAAATCAAAACACAGCCCCATCACCAACCTTCCCTGGCTCCCTTTTCGATGGGTCAGACGTTCAGTGATGTGTGTCTCCTGATAAAACTTGAGACAACCTTTGTGAGTTTTATAAATGTTTGAAGAGGCTTTTTTTTTTTTTTTTTTTTTTTTAACATGAGAGCTGGAAACTTCGGGGATAGGCAGGGGTGGAAGAAATCAGTGATGTAACACCTAAGTTCGGGAAGCCGGAGAGGCCTAGCAACCTTCTTCTTCTTCTTCAGATTCTTCCATAGAACTCTCTTCTTCTGTCTTACTGGCATGTGTTTCTAAATCAGTAATTCCTTGCAGCATAAGTGGGAACTCTGTTGCTGACATTTTACTAGACCACAAAGCTACAAAAAACCCTGGGAGAGCCGCCTTGCAAGGCAGTGAAGTCTACTGTGTAAAATCTAAGGGGTCCTACAATATTAGTGTACTTGTTTTAGGGCAAAGATTATAGTTTTCATTAGGCTGAGGAGGCCCCAGCTCATCTCTCTTGTGAAATTAATGAGTGGGAAGTGGAGGAGAACTAATCAGCTCCTCTGCACCTGCCTACATAGAAGGCATTGTATGGAGCACCTGTACTTCAGAGTGCAGAGCATCAAGGATTTGAGAAGATTCCAGTGAAATCTCTGACGAACTGAAAATCCAGGGGGAGACCCCACCCTTGGAGTAAACTGATGACATGTCCAGTCAATGGAAGTTAGGAGCCCAAGTACCTTTGAGGATCAGGGCCTTAGTTGCTGGAAGCTCCCATGGTACTAACTTGAACTGATGGTCTGGGAAGGAGAATACGCTTTATTTGAATTGTATTCAGCATCACTGATGTGGGTAACAATAGTTCTTGTATGCTGCTGGTAGTAGGGCTGGTGGTAGCAGACAGGGATGTTGCTATGGCTTTTCATATAGTACCAAAGGTCACTAGCAGCAGGCCAGGTCAGAGGAACAGAGCAATTTCTGAAGTTGGTAGGGAAAATGCCAAATACATATTTCAGCACAGAAAAGATGGGATGAGACAGGCCTTGGCCAATTACTCTAAAACTAAAGGCTCTAGCCCCAGTCCTAGAACATTTCTGTCAAGGTAAATAAGGCAGAAGTAGCCCCAAGTGAGAAGTCACATGGAGAGAACTGAATGCGTGCTAAAGCATTGAACCTTTCTAGAAAGATGAATGGACAGGAGAAAATGAGGGCTTCTTAGGACCCAAAAAACATATGGGGGAAACTCTGAAGCAATAAAATTGAATACTGAAGCCCCTGCACCCAGTTATTTTAATGACACTGGAGATGCACACGTAGAATCTTCTTCCTCCCCCTCCCCCCCCCAAAAAAAGTCCAGTGAGTATGCAGCATCTCGGTTGTCCTTTAGTAGCAAACGTCCGTCCTAAGGAAAGTGTATTGTGAGCTCTTTGCAGCATTCTAGTGAATGACTTAGCAATGTTAAACAGCCCCTTTCATTTAATGAATGCTTTTTTGGTGTGTGTGAGAAAGCCAGCCCTGCTGGAACCCTTTGAATGCAAAAGAAATAGTTCTATCACTTGAGCTAGAGAAGAATCTCATAGAACTGCTTACATCGGCTTTGTAGGCTTCTAGCCACTAGGAAGTGAGACTTTCATAAAATATTTCTGAGTTAAATCTGCACAGTACTATTTCAGATAGGGTTGCTACTTGCCCCAGTTTTTCCTGGAGTTACACTGATGGGAAGATGCTGTAGGGCGTTAAAGGATCCCCAAAAGCAGATTCTGATATCCTTACTTATGATGAGGAATACCTACTTCTTGAATAATTCCAATTACTTCTGTGGGATACTCAAAAAGTAAGATACTACTGTGACAGGTTTGAGCCCTTTGGGGTGTCACTTGATGGGCTGGGATGCCACTGAGTCAGCCTATTCTGCCAGCTTGGGTGCCCTTTACCTGGCCTCCCTGGGTTAGGCTCACAAGCCCCTTCCAGCCAAGCATATAGGCAGAGCCATACCCAGCTGCACTGAGAAACAGATCCGCTCTGGAAAGATTCATCCTTAGGGGCTTGCTCCAACACTTTGGTGCCCACTCCCTTTAAGGGGTACAAACCCAAAGGTTTTATGAAATTCTCCCCCTCCCTCAATGTGGAGTGAGATATGCACAATCCCCCCCCCCCCATTAGAAATTACATAAACTGGATTATATTATAAATAAGAAATAAGTTTATTAAGTACAAAAGGTGAATTTTAAGTGAATATAAGAGATAACAGACAGAACAAAGCAGATTACTGACCAAATAAAGCAAAATACGCAAGCTAAGCTCAATATACTTAAAAAACAGGTTACAAAATATAAATTCTCACCCTAAATGTTATTTTAGGCAGGTTGCAAAGTTGCTGTGGTTCAGAGTTCTAGTTATATTCCTTTTCAGACTGGACCCCTGTCTCAGTCTGGACTCCCCTCCCCCCCCCCCCCCGCCTTCACTTCAGGTGGCTTTTGCAGTCTTTCTGCTTGGGCAGACAGGCCGTGGAGAGGAGGAGTCCCATTTGCCTTTCTCCCCACCCTTAAATAGGATTTACATAAGGTGGGAATCCTTTGTTTCCCAAACTTGACCCCCTTCCCTTCCAGTGGAAAGTTACAAGAAGCCCCAGGTAATGTTTAGTATCAGGTGACAAGACCACCTGACTCTGTAGTATCACAGCGTCCATGAGTCAGTGGCAGTATGGAACGTCTGCAGGAAGGCCAAGCCTTTTCACAGTCCATTGTCCTCGCTGATGGGCCATCAGCTCGGTCTGGTTTTTCCATTGTTGTACCTGAAGTGTTAGCAGTGGGCGTCACCCAAAGTAGCATAGCTGAAATACAGATACATAGTCAATATTCCTAATTTCAGATACAGAAATGAAACAGGCATACAAATTGGATAATCACATTCAGTAAATTATAATCTTTCCAATGATACTTACAAGATGCATCTTGCATAAAGTATATCTCAGTTATGTGATACCAATATTCAAAGCATAGTTCCATAAAGAGTATGGAGTGCAACGTCACAACTTCTCAATATGTGCAAGGATGTTTTTACAATTGAATTTCTAATCATGTTGTAACATACTAATTAACACTTGTTAGCTAACAGTGTAAATTCCAGGACACACAAGTTTGTTGCTACACATACTTAACCATAAAGAGATTGCAACAAATATTTGTGCCTTGCCTACTCTAGCATTTACAATTGTCTTAACAAATGTGCTAAAACATGACTAAAAATTCAAGTGCAGACATTCCCTGAAGACATCATCGTAGTCATGCCCAAAATAATGTGCAGCGTTATCACATCTTCACAATGCTGTACTCCTTTATAAAATAAAAACAGGTGACAGTAATTTCTCCAAGTACTAAAGTAGCACTGGCGGAGTCATTTAATACTATTGTGTCAGATGTTACCAGCCAGCACTGTTACACATAGCCTTCCAAAAAAAAATTGTCAGTTTGTGAGCAAAATGTTCAGTCTTTGGAAGACTTGCTGTGATGACTGTAGTTCTTGGTTTGCAAGGTTTTGTATAGAGGCAGTGGTTCTTGGAGGAAGCTTATGCAAGAAGCAGGACACTTTGCTCTCTGCCTTGTCCTCTGAATTTAGTCAATTCTTGGGGTAGAGTTGCTCCTTGGGAACCATCGGTGTTGATCTGATTCCTGAAAGCAGAAGCTGCCCTGCATGCTGTTTGACCACCTCATTTCCAGAGCTAGTATAAGTGTGTGTGCAGTCCGTCGGTTCGACGATGACGTTTTCATGTTCTCTCTTTTTGTGGATTCTGGAGTGACTCTGAAGTCCAAAGTTTGCTGAGGATCATCCATAATCCTTCTCTATTGACTGTATCAAATGCTTTTGTCAGATCGATGAAAACACTGAACAAATTTATATTTTGTTCAATACATTTTTCTTGTATTTGCCTGATACTGAAAATCATGTCTATGGTGCTACGGCCAGGTCTGAATCCGCACTGAGTCTCTGGGAGATTGGCTTCTGAGACAAATGAAATCAGTCGGTTCAGGAGGACACGAGCAAAGATTTTTCCAGCGACAGATAGGAGAGATATCCCACGGTAGTTATCACAGACCATTTTGCTGCGTTTATTTTTAAATAAAGGAATAATTATGGCATCTTTGAAGTCTTGTGGCATTGCTTCACCATCCCAGATGTCAGTAAGGATCTTCTGGAGTGTTGTTACCACTTTTGGACTCATAGATTTATATATTTCTGCCAGTATTCCATCTCTGCCCAAGGACTTTCCTGAGCTCATCAAACTGTTTGCCTTTTCTATTTCTTCAAGTGAGGGCAGGACCGGCCCGCAACATTTTGGCACCTGAGGTGGGGCGCTCAAATGATGCCCCCTCACTTGGGCCAAAATTTTGAAAGGTCTCAATTCTGCCTTCTTCCTGTTCTACTCCTCCCATGGTACTGCTCTGCTACCTACCCCAATAAAGGAGAACTAACAATTTTAAATGCCTTGTTCAAAAATTTTAAGTAACACTTAACTTTCAAATGTACAGCAAATGTAACTTTTCTTGGATGCATAGTAAACACTGGCATTTTTATCTGTTTGAATAATCAAAATGGTGCTTTCCGTGCCTTCTTGGTTGCAAAGATTTGAACTGCTTCCTGAAGGTCCACAGTCTGGGCCAGCTCATGCTCTGTTGAGATGGTTGCAAGGCCGACCAGGCTCTCCTGTGTCATTGTGGAGCGTAGATGTGTTTTTATTAACTTCAGCTTGGAGAAGCTGCGTTCTCCACTGGCAACTGTTACAGAAAGTGTTAGAAGTATGTGTAGAGCAACAAAAGCATTTGGAAAGAGGGTGGTCATCTTATTTGTGCACATATATTCCAGAACAGCCTTTGGAGTTGATCCTGCTGAAATGTATCTTGAAAGGGCTTTCAGTTCATCACCTAAATCACTCTCATCAATATCGCGCATGTCATCATGTGTCAACACTGTCTCTAGTGCCCTGCATTGCTGGTGTAGGTCTTCTTCAGGTATAGTGAGGAGTTTTGGAATATCATACAACATCCCAAATATACTGCTGTGTTCCTTGAGCTACATTCAACTGACTGTATTGCACAATCTAGCACCTGGTTAAAGAATTCAACTTTGAATTGTTGTTTGGGGTCTTTTATGGGATTATCCCGTGCCTCGTAATCAAAATGTCTTCTTCTTCGGTGACTCTTTTATTCTGGAATGGGTGGGAAAATAGCTTCAGTGTGAAGTTCCTCTACCAACTTCTGTGCACTCTTCAAAACATTTTGAAATCCCTCATCTGACCGGTAAGACTGTAGGTATGACTTTCCTTTGTCCAGTTGTTCCATTGCTCCATATCTATCAAGGTCAACACCTTGGAGTCTCTTGCTTACAACATTTATTTCAAACAGTATGTCATGCCACAACACTAAGCCACACAGAAATTTGAAGTTATATATGTTTCTGGGGTGATTCCATTTCCCTCTACCACTGTTCTCCCACGAACAGTTCCTGTCATAGCATTATCCTCCTCCTCCATAATGGCAACTATGGCATCATCTATCTTCCCAATTTGGTGTTTGATACGCTTTATTGCATCCACTTGACTTTCCCATCATGTGGCACTCAGTGGTTTCAGTGTCAGAGAGGATGTTCCCAGATGTTGCTTCAAAATTTGCCATCGATGAGTTGATGCAGAGAAAAATACATAGATGCTTTGAATTACATTAAAAAATTCAGCAGCCTCACTAGAAGCTGATGCTGCATCACTTACCACCAAGTTCAATGAATGAGAACTGCATGGGACAAAAAAACCTCGAGGGTTTAACTCTCGGATCCGTGTCTGCACTCCTCTGTTCTTTCCTCTCATGTTGGCACCATTATCGTAGCCCTAACCTCTCATGTCAGCTATTGCAATTCCCGTATCTTCCAGCTTTTTAAGAAGCACATTTGTCATACCAGCTCCTGTAGTATCATCAATGTCAATAAATTCTAGAAAATGCTCTCTGACAGTCACCATTGCAGGGACATTTTCACTAGGTTCTGTTGTTGTTACAAAATGCCCCATTAAAGTCATTTGTTCCGTATGGCTAATGTCAGATGTGCAGTCCAGAATAACAGAGTAATATCTTGCTGACATCAGATCTGCCACAATCTTCTGTTTGACTTTTGTTGCCAGTAACTGTATGATCTCATTTTGAATTGTTCTTCAAAGATAGTGGTGTGTGTACATTTCTTAGGTGGTGACTCTTCTTAGATGCTCCTGGAGTACAGCATCAAACTCAGCCATCAGCTCCACAATTTTAAGGAAATTTCCATTGTGTGGCACATACAGCTGAACTGAAGTGCCACACAGTGCTAGGTTTTGGGTAGCAAGCATTCTCACAATGGCAATGAGCCTTTTCAGAACATTTTGCTAGTAAAGAGACTCTGATGCAATCTTCTCTTCATGCTGATCATCTATGGTGGCCTTTAACCTTAGTCTCATCTCAAGCTCTTTCCACCTATGGAATGCTCTCTGGTGATTTGCAGCCTTCTCATAGCATGCCGGATTTCAAGCCAGATTTTTCCAGTCCTTTGTCCCTGTAGAACCCAATGTGGCTAGAACATTAGACTGGAAGAGTTTGCAACAAAAACAGTATGGAAACTTCTATTTTCATTGTCTTTTTCACTTGCTGTGGCCCATGCAGTACTAGGAAGCCCCTCAGGCTACTGCTCAAGTGGGTGCACAGTCCTGGATCATCTAGACTTAAGGAACTAAATTCAGCAGCAGCTGTTTCTTGCGCCGCCACCACACTCTTCTCTGATCTACACTTTTCTTCAGGAACGTGCATGGTTACATCCATTTGAGATGGAGGTATGGATGCTGCAGTAGCTGCCAGGTCACCTGCACTCTGACTAACTGGAAGATCAGGCATCTCCTCACCACTCATATCCTCACTGGGGCCGGAAGGCTCACCGTGGACATTTGTGTCTATGAATCTCAGGAGAGCTCCTCCCTGCTTAGATAGAAAAGCTTCTTGGAAATCCCCTCCTACCTCTGTCCCCTCTCATATATCTCCCTACTCTTAAAGGAGTTGCTGCTGCAATCATCTCCCATAAGAAACTGAAGACAGACATTTTACTGATAACTAAGGACTTCATTTGTAATGGCCATGTGCTGGTATCACAGATAAGACATAGTCTCATTTCATTACGTTTTCATTGTTTGGAACCCTTCTGCATGGTGGAAGGTCACCTTTTCTCCTGCCTGCTTGTTATGTCTCTTGTGCCCTCCTTCCTCCAGCACAGCACTCACCATCTCTATACATCTAGAGCAGAGAGAATACATATGCACCAGCAGCAGGCACAATTTTCTACACTCTGGGACCGGGTCCTAATGCCCACCCCCCCCCCAATCTGGCACCTGAGGCGGCTGCCTCAGTTCGCCTCATGGTAAGGCCAGCCCTGAGTGAGGGTGGTGAGTCAAGGTGGTGCTGAATAGGCTTTTGAGGTGTCAGATTAACAGCACTTGTTTCAATTGAGGATGGTCTGTTCAGTAGTTGGCTGAAATCAACCCATCTCTGCTCCATGCCATGTTTGTCTTTGATGACCGTCACAGGGTTAGGTCGACGTAAGCTGCCTTACGTCGACCTAACTCTGAGGTGTAGACCAGGCCTTGGTTTGAAATCAACAAGATGAAATTCAATAAAGACAAGTGCAAAGAACTACACTTAGGAAGGAAAAATCAAATTCCAAAAATACAATATGGGGAATGAGTGGCTAGGCAGTAGTACTGCTGAAAAAGATTTGGGGGCTATAGTGGATTACAAACTAAATGTGAGTCAACAATGTGGTGGAGTTGCGAAAAAGGATAATATGCTAGGGTGCATTAACAAGAGTATCATCTGTAAGACATAAGAGATAATTGTCCCAACTCTACTTGGCACTGCTGAGGCCTCAGCTGGAGTACTGTCTCCAGTTCTAGCTGCTACACTTTGAGAGAGATATGGACAAATTGGAGTGAGCAGGGGTGACTCCAGGCACCAGCGCTCCAAGCACGTGCCTGGGGCGGCAAGCTGCGGGGGGGCGGCCTACCGGTTGCCATGAGGGCAGCAGTCAGGCAGCCTTCGGTGGCTTGCCTGCTGGAGGTCCGCCGGTCCCACGGCTTCGGCGGCAATTCGGTGGCGGGTATGCCGAAGGCGTGGGACCGGCAGACCTCCCGCAAGGATGCCGCCAAATCCACATTACCAGCGGACCTCCTGCAGGTGTGCCGCCGAAGGCTGCCTGACTCCTGTGCTTGGGGCGGCAAAATACATAGAGCCACCCCTGGGAGCAAGTCCCGAGCAAAACAACGAAAACAATAAAAGGTTGAGAAAACCTGACATTTGAGAAAAGATTAAAAAAACTGGCCATCGTTTAGTCTTGAGAAAAGAAGATTGATGGGGCACGTGATTATAGTCTTCAAATATGGTAACAGTCTTCAAATATGTTAAGGTCTATTATAAAGAGAATGCTGATCCATTGTCCACTGAAAGTAGGACAGAAAGTAATGGGCTTAATCTACAGCAAGGTATATTTAAGTTAGATATTAGGAAAATCTTTCAAACTATAAGGATAGTTAAGCACTGGAAAAGCCGTCCAAGGGAGGTTGTAGAATTCCCATCATTGGAGGCTTTTAAGAACAGGTTTGACAAACATCTGTTAGGGATGGTCTAGGTCGGGGTGGCCAACCCATGGCTCCGGAGCCACATGTGGCTCTTTAGAAGTTAATATGCAGCATCTTGTATAGGCACCGACTCCAGGGCTGGAGCTACAGGCGCCAACTTTCCAATGTGCCAGGGGATGCTCACTGCTCATCCCCGGGCTCTGCCACAGGCACTGACCCCACTCCACCCCTTCCCCCCCCAGAGCCTCCTGCACACCACAAAACAGCTGATCGGGAGGTGCAGGGAGAGAGGGGGAGGTACTGATCGGCGGGGAGCTGATGGGGGGCTGCTAACATATTACTGCGGCTCTTTGGCAATGTACATTAGTAAATTCTGGCTCCTTCTCAGGCTCAGGTTGGCCACCCTGGTCTAGGTATACTTAATCCTGCCTCAGTGCAGGGGCTGGACTAGGTGACCTCCTGGGTGTTCCCTTCCACCCCTGCATTCCTGTGATTCTATAATGGAGTGGAAACTATGCTTATAAAATTTGCAGAAACCAAACTGGGAGGGGTTGAAAGCACTTTGGAGGACAGGATTAGAATTCGAAGTGACCTTGACAAACTGGAGAAATGGTCTGAAATCAACAAGATGAAATTCAACCTCTTGAGGCCCCTTCCATATATGTATGTATATACATACACACACACACACACACATATATATATATATATATATACACATATTGCCTCATCCCCTCTTTGGTCCATGAGTGAAGGAGAGCGGAAATGAAAGGGGAAAAAAACAAAAACAAACAAAATAACCTCAGATTGCATTATTTTAAAAGACAATGCAGAAAAAAAAAAAGCCTCAGCTGTATTTCAAATGTTAAATAATTGGCCATTCTTCATTGGGCACGGCACTTAACTATTTTTTAAGGCAGTAAGTTATTCTCTGACAACAGGAAACAGCTGATAAAAGCAATCACCCTTTGTTTTGGATTTACGGGCCATTTCCCATATGTTGTATTTGCTTTGGATCATGTCTCTGTAATATCCGCTGGAAGAGGTGAGGGGGAGGGGAAACCAAGTGTGTTGTTGAAACCACAGGTTCCCCCAACTGCTGTTGCTCCTGTTGTGCTCAGCATTAAAGCAGCAAGAACTCTTCTGAACCCTGATCCTCCTCCCCGTGTGTATTTAAAGGGCAATTTTTGTGAATTTCTGAGTGCTAGCAGAGCTTCAGAAAGCATCCAAAAGCTGCTGAGGAATAGATGAGCTGGGCAGCCCTCGAACTTAAAATGGAAAAAGGAATAGTTTAAACAAACCAACATGAAAATGCTCTGAAGTATTGCTGTGCACCCCTTTATGCACACCTGCACATTTCATTTTATAAGACAGTCGTTTTCAGCCACCATCACACCTCTGTGACTGGTAATAACTGCCTTTTCCTTCCCTTAATGGTGAGCCTCTTTGCTGTGCCCCGGTTTACTATCACTTGCAAGGCTAGGATTTGGAATAGTCCCAGTGTGGGGTGGAGCACGTACACAGAATAAGAGTCGGTAGGTATTAGCTGGCACAGCCAAGGTTACAAGGATCATTCATGCAATGTGTTGACACTCCATCAACTAGGGTGACCAGACAGCAAGTGTGAAAAATCGGGACAGAGGGTGGGGTAATAGGAGCCTATATAAGAAAAAGCCCCAAATATCGGGGCTGTCCCTATAAAATCAGGACATCTGGTCACCTTACCATCAACTGAGTTTGAGGGTGCTCTATACCTTCTAGGACTGAGCCCATAAACTGGAAAACAAAGACACTGCAGTTGCTTGAAAATGCTGGGAACTGTTGGTTTTTAAAAAATGACCCAAAAGAAGGGGAACCTTTTATTTTTTTGCTGCTTTATGTATAGAAGACTTTGGGGTTTGGGGGTTTTCTGTTTGGGTATTACCTTAGAAACAGCAGGAATGTCAATTCTTGTGTTCGTTTTTCTTCTGGAGAATCCACTGGAGGTCTCAAAGACATGTACTGTGAGGTTGTTGGTTGTTAGTTGAAGAGCAGAGGTATTGAACTTTCACGAAAATATATTTTCTCTCAGGTGTTTGGTGTAGGCATTTGAGTTAAGTAGGTGTTTACAAAACCAAACAAAACCCCAAAGTCTTTTTTCATTCTGAATAAAAATTGTTTCCTCTATGGATTAATCAAATTCCATGCATGGAGTCTTTGATGTAATAATCTTACTATGTTATCCATAGAGTCTTCCAGGAAAAAGAGAATAGACAAGCCATGAATTTCTAATATAAAAAAAATTGCCCCAAAAACAAGTCTTTGTACATCACATAGGAACCAAAAGTGGTACGGCTTAATGCATTTTTTCCCTTTGCAGGTCACTCTTAAGGAGGTTCGAAGTCATCTAGTGTAGTGATAGAGTCACTTCACACCATGTATTTTTAAATTAGCTGAGATTTACATTGAAGGCCCTACACCCAGTGTTGTACAGGGCAAACAAAAATATCTCTTATTTTGACGTGCTTATTTAAAGCATGTTTTGTCAACATTACCAAACTGGTTATGATAAGGGTGACTTCTAGAAATTACATAATTACTAGCATTAAAAACAAAACAAAACAGCACTCAAACCAATAATGTTGTACTGGAGTGTATTTCCCATTGCTGTTGTAGCAAGATTATCTCAAAATGTTTCCTCGGGAAAACATTACGGTGGCTGCTTTTCATGTGATACCAGCATAGAAGTCTGTTCGGCTCCTGTCGCTCCGAGTGCTACTAAAAATTAGGCAACAGGAAGGATGCTATTCACTGTCTGCGTCTCAGCTCCACTGTATCCTGCTGAGAGAAGCCTGTGTTACTTTGTTAACTCCAGTTCCTCCAAGCCCAACCCTCACCGTCAGGATTCTAATGTACTCCAATATAATAGGAGTGAGGATTGGGGAAGGAGGAGAGAAGTATTCCCAAAACATTAGCAACTCCTTTTTGCACATAATAAAATTTGTAAGAAGTTCAACATATCAGCCTGTGCAGGATAAAAGGAAATATTCAATGCCCTTTTTTTCCCTTTATCATTGTGGAAAAGAGGTGAGAGAAGTTGAGTGGCTCAGAGATTGTTTTTTAATGGTTTGATTTCACGGTCTTTGTACTGCTTAAGTACCATTCATCTTCCTCTAAATCTCTAGTGGGAGTTTCATATGGTTTGGCAGTTCTATTTTCTATCAGCCTACCAGATCTTACAAAAGGTCTATCTGATGAGATAGCTAGCAAATGGGGAGAGGGAAGCGTTAGAGCAAACACCGCACAATATCTGTGGGCACCTATTTCACTCCAAGATTTATTGCATACAGGGGAACAGATTTCATAGCCAAAACACTTGTTATATTTATTTGGATGCAATCTCAGTATTGATGTTCTGTGCATTTTGTTCTGTTTAATTTACTTCCAGCAAGATCTTACCATACGGCCGAACAGAACTTATGGAAATGAACAGGGTGTGTTACCCAACCACAGCCTGCTGCCACAAGTGACTTTCAGACAAAAGGCGCCCTGCATAAATTCTAATTCAGGTCTAGCTCTTTGAAGTCAGTGGAGATACATTAATTTAGACCAGCTGAGGATCTGACCCTCTGTCTCCCTCTGTTCCTTCTTTGCATCCTGTTATCTTTGGCATAGCTTCTTCTTGCCACCTGTTGTCAGTAGCTACCGGTGTCGTGCTCTGCTCTTGTTCGATGATGATAACAGTCAGCTACGTGAGTGTTCCCTCTGTGTGCTGCCCTGGCTCTGCACAGATAGCTGACACAGCAAACCCCGAGAGACCCCCCAAAGACCACAGACTCTAGTAAGGTACGAAGGCACCCGGCCAGGTTTATTGTCAAACGAAGCACAGTAATAGTTTCCCGTAGACTCTACAAGACGTACTACGAATTTGTGCCCCCTGGCAATGGACCGGCTCAGTTAGTGGCGGGACTTTCCACTACCTCTTAGGCCAGACAAAGATGTGCACCCTGGAACCTACTTTTATACCGTTACAGGACAGATTACTCATCCCTACTGACGTATTGAAGTACAGCCCCTTGGCTCATTAGGTTTCAGAGTAGCAGCCGTGTTAGTCTGTATCCGCAAAAAGAAAAACAGGAGTACTTGTGGCACCTTAGAGACTAACAAATTTATTAGAGCATAAGCTTTCGTGGACTACAGCCCACTTCTTCGGATGCATATACAAGTACTCCTGTTTTTCTTTTGGCTCATTAGGGTGCTGTCTCCCCCTTTGATCATGTTGTTTCAAACAAACAGGTCTATCCATCATGCTGTCCTTTTGACCCTGTTTTTAACATGCACCTGCCTGTTCCTTGTTATGTCTGTGGAGTGTCCTCGTATCGGGATGTCCAGGTGCCATCTTGGCACAAGTTCCTCTTATTAGCACTTATATGTGAATGTACCTGCTTCTAACAACCCTCTTCTCGCCAACTTCTGTGAGTGGGGCCTGCCTCTGGCTCACAGCCCAGCTGTTGCTTAGCAATGCCTGGAAGTACTTTGGTTCAGGCTTCAGGCCTCAGACTTCAGACTGGGCCTCTGACACAAGAGTTTGTTTTAGGGCCTCATCTTACTACACCACCTAGCCCTGACTTAGACTATGGCTTCTTGAGAGAGCTCTCCCGTCGACTTAATTAATCCACCCCAACGAACGGCGGAAGCTGTGTCGGTGGGAGAAGCTCTCCTGCCAATATAGCACTATCCACACTGGTGTTTAGGTCATTGTAACTTATGTTGCTCAGGCAGGTGGTTTATTTATATACCTGAGCAACATAAGTTATACCTTGGACCCTACCAATTTCACGGATGTGAAAAACATGTCACGGACTGTGAAATAAGCCCTTTCCTGTGAAATCTGATCTCCACCGTGCTTCTGGGAGTCCCCCACCACAGGCTCATAGCTGCGAGTCCCAGTCGGGCTGGAGAGGGACAGGACTTGTCCTTCTCCTGCACAGCTGCTCTTGGGGGGTGGGGGGGAGATCAGACCCACCTCTGGGTCCCTTTTGGGTTGGGACCCCCACAGTTACAACACCGTGAAATTTCAGATGTAAACATCTGAAAATGTGAAATTGACCAATTTTAAAACCCTCTGGTCATGAAATTTATCAAAATGGACCATGAAGTTGGTAAGGCCCTACTTATATTGACATAAGCGGTAGGGTAGACATAGCCTTAGTGCCAGAGTTTCTGCATTATGGATTCACAGCAGTGTCTCCCTGGTTAAAGTGTGACTGTCACTTTCCAAACAGCTTTTTGAATGATGAAGCATTAAATTTTGTCAACTCCCCGTTAGGTATTTTAATTTTAAAACTGAAATTTTAAAAAAATACTAAATTTGAAATAATTTGAAACTTTCCCGAGTCGCTTCCTCCACTTCCTAGTTTGAGAACTTGTCTTCACATACACTTTAGTGAAGATGCTCCTACGCCAAAGGGATTGTTTCTCCTGTTGGCGTAGTTAATCCACCTTTGCGAGAGGTGGTAGATGTATTGGTGAGAGAAGCTCTCCCATAGACATAGCGTTGTCTACATGGGGGTTAGGTCAGTATAGTTACATTGCTCAGGGGTGTGGATTTTTCACATCCCTGAGTGATGTAGTCACAGGTTTGTATAGGTCTGTAGTTATTCCTGGGGGAATTCTGTGTCACTGCACATGCGCAGAATTCACGAATCCTGCAGATTTCTTTGCTTCAGGTAGAAAAATGACTTTTTGATTGGGAAGCAAAGGGAAGTCACAAAAGCAGTCATGTGCTGCTCCCCGGCAGCGCGGGTGCCTTGTTTCAGGCATCTGGAGTAGCCAGTGGAGAGGTAAATCAGTGTGTGGGGGGGGGACAGTGTTGGGGACGCACCAGCCAGTGGCTCCTACCCTGTGCCAGGCTCAGCTGCTAGTCCCGGCAGGGCTGGGGAGGACGGGATTTCCTCTTTCCCTGCAAGGAGCGGCAAGGGTTGGGTCAGACCCTCCCCCAGAAACCTCTCTGGCTGCAGGAAGCTCCACTCCCCTCCTTCCTGCCCCCATCCTCTGTGCATCCGGACCCACCTCATATCCAGATTGCCCCACCAAGCCTCACCCCCTGCACCCAACCCCCCACACTGAACCCCCTGAACCCAAACCCACAGCCCAACAAGCCCCATCCTCTGGAGCCCCCCTGCACCCAGACACCCCTGCCAAGCCCCACCTCCCTGCATCTGAACCCCATCCCTGCACCTAGACTGCCCCCCACACTTGAACCCCCAACAAGTCCCACCCCACCTGCATCTGGACCACCCTGACTAGCTCCCTGCACCTAGACCCCCACCCCACTGAGCCCCACCAAGCCAGCACCCAGACCCCCCCCAGTGAGCCCGCCATACCCACACCCTCC